>NC_046662.1:98611399-98624028 GCF_010883055.1 Belonocnema kinseyi
ACATTGCTCACGAATAGAATCCCTTCGACTTCCTTCAACGAATCCTTCAACACTTTTGGATTCTTTAAAATAGAACAAGAAGAATTCTTATTCCCTAAACATGTTTTTCGAATTTGTCGCTCGATCAGCTTCTCTTGAAAGGTGTAGAGGTTATTTTAGTGCAGAATTAAATTACTTATGGTCAAGTAAATGCTGACCAGCGGTCAACTGTTTCACAGCGGGGGTTCCCAAAAGTCGGCCAACCACTCCGCTTCTCAGGACCATTGAAGCGAATCGAACGCAAGTCTGTTCGCGCTTCAACCTACAAGGGTGGAGACAGGGCTACCTTTTCAAAATGGCGGCACGCCATTTTCATATTGGCATTCCTATGATTGCCATTTCCAAGCGAAAAAGGAATTAAAAATTAAATATTCTAAAGAATAGAGCATATTAATATTCTAGCAGTAGATTCTGTTAATCCATAAATAAGCCGACAGTGCTTTAAAAAATATATGTATTCCAATCTATTTACTGCAATCTAAAAGCATATAAAAACATTTAAATTATCTCAATAAAATCTTTTATAAATTAAAAGTGTGATATTAATTCTAATTTAAAAGTTACTTTTATCCCTTAGATTCTAAATATAACATTTTTTATATTATGTTATGAGAATTTGAATTTGTTTCAAATTAAAAAATTTTTAAACCTAAAAGCATTTCTTACATAATTAACATGAGAAACCGATTTTGAAAGATTCAGAGTTTTAATTCTGACTAATTCAGATTCGACCAAGTATAAAAAAATTCCTGAAATGCTTCTAATCGGAATAATATACTTTCAAATATTCTATTTGGATGCAAGATAAATCACGATTGCAATTAAACATTGTACTTTTTGTTTGATTATAACTTTGAATTTGCGTATTATCATTCCTTTATTTTCAATAATCCAAATTCAAAATAATTTTATTTTTAAATATTTAATTTGTAAATTGTCTGAATCTTTATTATTTGAAAATGAAAGATATTAATGTTGAAAGCAAATCATGCGGTATTACTTTGATCTTGAATTTGGACCCAAGTGATTTACAGCAAAGTGATGCTCATTTGAATAAAATAATCCAGATTTCGCATTATATTTTTTGTCATAGTTACACGTAATAGTTACACTATATATATACTATATATATATATTATATATATATTATACTAAATATAATATAAATAATATAAAAAAATTTATAATATAAATACTGCAGCACTGTTGATACCTCAGGATTTACTACGAGGCAATCAATTTCAAATTCGGATCAATTTTAAATGTTTCCGTTTTACAATTTTGCACTCCATGTCTTCTAAGTTAACGAATTGAGCAAATCTTGGTTGAAACTCATTTGAGTCTTTATTTCAATAAAAACATTTTTTTAGTTCCTGTGTCCAAAAAAAGCCCGCATTGACCCTCCTGATTTATATTTTCAAATTTGATTTGTAAAGAATTTCCACGTAACGCTGAAAATACTTTATTTCTTTTCTACACTATGAAATACATGTATCATAGATAGAAGGTGATTGGATCCTTTTCAGACAATAAATCTGCTAAGAATTCTGAACACAACACAATTTCCAAAGATAGAGGTGCTTCCCTTGTCTTCTCGATCACGCCCCGACAAAATTATAGCAGCCGTCTACTGCTCCTTGCACTATTTCTCGTATTGTTTTTGGTCTTTTCATAAATGAAGAAGCTCTAAAATACTTTTAGTCGTGTCTCGTAGGGGTTGAAATAAAATGGTTTATCGCGCGCAATAAGAGATTTCGAGCACGTTTTAACGACGGCAACGTCAATGCGAGTTTTATCGCTCCATCTCGTCTTCGATCATACTGTAAGACTGTTATTACTCCGCGCCTAGAGATTCATATTACTTTCACATTATTTCGACACTTTGTTTTCTTGAATGATTACATGACAGGTAGAGTGGGCAGACAGTCGTTGAAACTCTAAGAGATACTCAGACCGAAATTAAAAAAGTATCGTTCTTAAAACTATTTTGTCCAATAAATCGATATATAAGTTTATTCTCGAGAAATAGAAACTTTATATTTGTTCGAGTTTCTTTAAAAATTCTGAAGATTCTTTTCTTTTCCAAAGCTATGAAAATTATGGGCTATTCAGTTTTGACTGTGGCATCATAAGAAGGTATTATTATTTTTTAACACTTTGAAAAAATGTTACTCTGAGTAGTTTAAATCATATCAAACTTTTGAGAGAGAGAATACAAACTGCATTATTTGGCTTTTTATATAATTTTTTCCTAATACTTATAGGGATCATTAATAAATTACGCAAGTCTTTTAGGGGGAGGAGAGTCAGTGAAATCTGATTCCTATGTCGAAGTTACATAAGCTTACTATAGAGAAAAGCCTTAAGAAGAAATGAAAATTGGTCTAAAATTCAAAAAATAAATCCTACATGATGTATGGATGATTCCTTTTTTCAAATTGTATTAGAGCCTCCGGATGTTAATCAAAAGATATTTAAATCGAATAATATATTTTAAAAATCTTATTATTTGCTTTAAAGTCCATTAAATTTTTTTTCAAATCAGACATACATTTTAAAGTGGTTCAAATAAATACTTTCATTATTTCTTTTTAAAATGGGAACCCCAGAAATGGTCATTTTTAGTTAAAAAAAGCTATGCTCCCTTTTCTTCACAATCTTACAAATGTATCTTTGAACAAATCGCGGCTAACTGTTTTGCAAAAAGTAAGTATTCTTTTATCATATTAACCCCCTTTATTAATTTATTTGTTGTGATATTCCTTCAAGAGTTTTAAAACAGCATGTAGATGTCAGGAATGACCGTTTTGTTCAAATAAATAGTTTATATTTTGCAATTTTTGAAAAATGCAATACAAAAAAGTTAAAAAATATAAAATGTCGCAGAAAATAATCTGGCATGACTTCTGCATATCATTTTAAAGAAATTACTTTTTAATTCACTGGAAATAATACCAAAAAAATCATGTAAACAGTAAAACAAGTAAACATAGTTTTAAATTTCCCAAAAAAACCAAGAAATGTATATTGCCACAGTAAAAATCTGAATTAGTTAAAATAAAAATGATTCTTACATTTTACCAGTTAAATCAGTTAATAATGTTATTTTTCCCATATTTTTGTTTGTTTATTTAGTTTTACTAATGTTTCGATAAGTTTCCCTACTGCAAATAATTAAAAGTTCAGTTTTTTCAGTGACAGTTATTTTGAACTGAAAATTAATTAAATTTTACTAATTATTAGTGAAACTGAACTAATTTAGATTTTAAGAGCATAAAATATGAAACTTTAGACTATCCGGTAAATTTGAAAAATAGTCATGTAATTATATATAAGGTATAGAATCTACCTACTTTTCGAGAAATTTATAGAATAATATAAACTTTAATTTATAAACATTTTTAGTAAATATTTGCCAAATGGTCTACATATTTTATACCTTATGCAGGAATCCTCCTTAACCTTTTTTTTAAATACACGTTTCACTTTTCAACAGCAACACAAAAATCACACTTTACAACTTATTTCAAGTTCAAAAGTCCCGTATTACCATTGAAGGAAGACAAAATAAACACGAGAAGAAACGAAATGAAGCATTTTTCTCACCTCGACGTTCACCTTCCAAGTTTCCTAGGAAGCGACGGAACTGGAGATGTTGCTTCTGCAATGCCAATCGAAAGACTAAGCGAAAGGGTTAACATATTCGTGAATACAAAACACATGCATATTCTATGGGGTCCCATGTGCTCTGTCGCTGTTTGAGCACACACGTTTATAAGGGCCCCAGGTGGGGTCCCCTGGCGTATGGAAAACGCGCGAACGGTCGACCCGCTACCTGAATGGGGGCTTCTTACCCCTTCCCTAACACGACATCTATTGCTTATCGTAATGCGATTTTTATATGGAGATCCACGCATGCATCAATTCCTGTGGCGTAATTAATGATCCTGGACACGTCAACCTCAAATCGGTCGACAGGGGGCCGTAAAAATTGGATTCGATACTCTGCTCATCCTTCGAAATGAGATTTTTAGAAAACATCATCTTACGAGTAGAGTCATCTATTTTCAATGGTTACTTTTGCTGTCTATTTGGGTTATTATGGAATGATAGAGTGTTGTATGATGATCATTAGCAAGGATTCAATTTTAAATTTTGCTATTGAAAGCAGGTTTGAAGCGTTACAAATTTTTCAAAGAAAATTATATGGCTCTAATTTGTTAGTATTGTTACAATTAATTCTGTCATCTTGGACACTATGCGTCTGTGAGAATATTTCTTTGTTACCCTTTGTTATCATTGATGATGTCCTGATAGTGTCTAGATGTTATTTAGCAAACCTGAAATTTTATATTTGAGAATTGAAGAACATGATAAAGTGGTATTAGTAATTATATCTTTAACTAAAATAACTGACATGCAAGCATGCATTGATTTACTATTGATAAATATGCTTCTTCAATAAAAACCAGTAAGATTAGTCTGTACAAGTATTAATTTGCCGAAATCGTTACCAGCAATGACATTTACAACTTTTAATATAGGTGTTAACTGTCTTCAGCGTTTTTATCCTTTAATTCATCTGCTTGACGTTTATTGTTCATCTCTTAAATTTACTTTACAAGATACTATCCATCAATTCACAACTAAACATATTTTCATTTAGACATACCATCTCTATTAACTATCATAAAAAGTCTTGTGTAATATACCAAGTCTTGTGTGGCAATAGGACCTTATTCCATCTGTAAAAATGGGTGCAGTAATTTCAGTTTCCTCTGTCCATTTTGACACATCAATCGGACAGATGCAGAAATTACGAGACCGGTATTGCAACAACCCTTTTTCCGAATATAGGACTTAGTTAAGACGTCAGTCCCGCTGACAATGAGGTCAGTCATGCATGCCAGGCTTCGCACCTAGGCCTGTATAGAAATTGATTTTTATCATTGAGGACACTCGATGGGTTTGCGATTTGGAGATAGTCTACGCTTTTTACTTCGAGGGCTCTTCAGCCTTGGCCTACCGACGGCCGCCGGTAGCGGCAATGTTCCCAAATGTGCTGCTCGCCAATATCTTCTAACGGCAACAATCACATATTCTCATCCAACCCTTTAGTCTCTTTTACTTCACACGAACACTCTCTAAAGAGTCAAGTGTCGTCCTTAAAAAGGACTATCTTTCAAAAAAGATCAAACCTAAAGTTTCGCATGAAAGAAACTGTGAATTGATTAGATTAGATTTGATTAGGGAATACTGTTAGATGATCAACAAAAGATCCAAGTTTTACATGAAAAGTAATCATGTACATGCATATTAAATGCAATTCTGGTGATCTTTAAAATGGTAAACTATCTCGTTTAAATATACTAATAATAAAAAATAGTCACAAATAAAAATACTGAAACATATAGCAGGATGATGCGTATTAGATTCCACAGCGTTGATCATCAGATAACTTTTTCAAACAGTTATAAAGATTAGGAAAATGTAAAAGATTGTAAAACTCTTGTGAAACTTTTGTCAAAATTTTTTTTAATTGTTACGAAAGCTTATAGTATACATTTTTTTATTTTCATTGAAGTCCGACAATTTGGTGATTAAAGATACACCAGTGTTCCAATCTTAATTTATGTGTCAATATCGATAAACAGGTGACCAATCCTGGCAACGTAAATGAAGCAAAAGCATAATCATAAGCTAGCATGAGAATTATCTTTGAAAAAATCATTCATAATTATATAACCTAGAAACATAATTTTTTGTATCAGCTACTCATTATGCAATTAAGAATTAGAGGCCAATTCAGTTATTGTTGATATCCCTAAATATTAACTCTCTGCTACTCTTATCGCTTAACTTATTATGACTAGTTGAATCAATAATTTTATTAGATATTTACGTTTTTTATAAATTTTTTTATGCTAATAGTATTCTTTACAAATAGTCAAATTCACAAAAATCTTTAAGAAAATGATGAAGTTTCTTTTCATCTCAATTTTATCGTAGTATTAAATTTACTAAGTTTCCTTCATTCGTCGAAGTTAGAAGAATTTATATTTATATGACAAACAGTTGAATTAAATTTAACATAATACAATAAATAATAACACTTTGCCAGTCCTGTAGTTTTTTATATAAAAAGATTTTTGAATTACTCATTCGGACTGTAAACAGGAACATGAAAATAAACAATATGTCACAAAATACTAAAGAAATGTTGGTTACAATAGAAGCAATATATGGGACTGTTCTTCTTCTTAAGAATATTTTAGTACAAAATATATTGGAAAATATTTGATTTACTTCCTCCTATTGAAATTGAACCTGCCATGTGTATATGGACAAAGGGAATCGTTTAAAACTGCGGGTGGGTTACCTCAAAATTTCGTACAACTTACGTTCACAGGAAATATGATATGAAGGTAAAAGTTTAGACAATTAAATAAAACGCACTAAAAAACGTTTATCTGAATCTGTTTTGAAGATGTGTTTTGAATTTATAATAATTCAGATCCACATAAACGAGCTTTAATGTTTTTTATTTGGTTTTCAAAATTTTTAACTAGATGTGGAATTCTACGTGAACGTAAGTAGCGCGAAAAAATATATAAAAAACTTTTTTAAGGTTACTCTGACATTACCTTGGGGTAATTACTTTGAAATTTATTTGGTGTGAATTTATGGATGAGTGACCTAATACTCGTAGTACATCTGAATAACTTTACCCAGTGTTACGGTAATCCAACATTTGTAAACCTAAAAAACGAATTTGAAAATGGTATTTTTAGATATTCTTAATTAATAAATTTTCCACATGTATAAGCCGTTCAAGTAGCGCATTATGAATTTTCAATTTTTTTTTTAACTTGTGATCAAAACATAAAATTTTGTGTTTGTATTCTTTGTGGACTTAGAAGTTGTTTAAGGTGGGTGCTAAATATGTGTGTACTGTTAAAATCTCAATTCAATAAATTTGACTAACAACTAGTTTAGAATAAATAATATTTAGTCAAATTAATGGCTGCATCTTTGCCTAAGAAATTTGTCTAAAATAATTAAGTGGCAGGGAAAAACTTTGAAAGTTCAGTCAAACTTCTTTAATCATTAGTAAAAAAAAATCGAAGCTGATTTTTTAGCTAATTTATTCCAAAAATGTTAAAACATTTGTTCATAGCTGTGTGTCTGTAGTCGAACCTTCCTAAAAGTTACACAAGGATTTGAGGCATAAAAAGACCCAATTTGAGTAGTGATTAAAATTCTTGGGTAAAAATATTTGGTCTTGACTTTGTCTGGAGTAAAGACTAATGCAAAAAAATTCCAAGTTATTCTGTATATCTAGCTCGTGAGGCGAAAACAGACTATTTTTGATATCTTAAGACGAATTTTTATGACTTGAAAACAAAAATTTATGTCTCTGATGTATGTAGGCCTCTGATTTTATATGCCTGCAGTTGCTGAGACAGGCGGTTTCCGAATTTCTTGTTTAAAAATAAGTTATTAGAAAATTACAAGTCTTATTGATTGTAAAATTTTATTTCTCAGCAGGTGTCCACTCTTTGGTCCTGATTCCTGAGAATGGCAGGCCCTGCTAATGGGGTCCATAGTTTAAACAGGTCGGCGTATAATAGACAATAAAATTTACAAACGAAAACATTTTTAATGTTGACCCTAGCAAATATTAAAGCCAAAAGTTGTTAATATAATTTTCTTTAAGAGTAATTCGGTATATTTGTTTCTCCTGTTCTAAGACAAGTCTACTTGGCATTGTCTTGGCACAGCTATAGCCATAAATGCAAGAGAAATCTCTATATCTCCAATGTCTAGCCTGAGAACATACAAGACAAAATCGAGACCAATTATTTTTACCCGGGATTGATATAAAAGTATATTGTCAACAAAAATCAGATAAAAATATTTATTTAGATAAACTATTAAAAATTTAAAAGTTTAAATTTTTGCATAAACTAAATCTATTCTGCTTCAACGTATGAAAGTTATTTTTTGTACAAATAATAAGAACGCATATCAATATTCTATAAGAAAAATAACCCAAAATCATATTTTTAATTGTCTTGAAAGATATTAAACATTTTTATGAATTCATTATATACTTTAAAAATAAATAAATAAATAAAAATGAATGTATACAATCTTTTTCAAATAAAATAAATATCTGTTCCTATAAAAACTATATAATTTTTACATAATCTGTCTGGCAGTTCTTTTCTACAACAAAAAATGTATTGAAAATATTGATAACCTAAAATTACATGTCAAAAATTACATGTCGCTACTCAAATTATTATTGAAACTGAAACGAATAGTTACATCAGATAATATATAATGAAAATAGCCATCTGAAAAATCATTGAAATTGAATAAAAACACATTAATAACATTAGAATGTGTATTAAATAGGGTTAAATGCGAAGTAGCTCACATAATGACAAGT
This sequence comes from Belonocnema kinseyi, assembly GCF_010883055.1. Lineage (NCBI taxonomy): Eukaryota > Metazoa > Arthropoda > Insecta > Hymenoptera > Cynipidae > Belonocnema > Belonocnema kinseyi. The sequence continues at coordinate 98,619,894 of NC_046662.1, forward strand.
GTCAGTCGACAAGTATCCCGTCGAGCTTCTTTTCAATATTCTCAGATCAGTCGTCATTTTGGAAAAAAGGTTACCTGCCAATAAAGCCGGGTCGACCCTCTATTAGTCAAAAAACCGAACACCTTTACAATAACACTGATTACTTTAATAATGGGCAGAATGGCCCCGGGGCTAGTAGCTGGGTGTTAGGTTTTCCTCGCACGTACAAAGCCCTCGCGAAGTATACAAATAAAAAAAAATAGGGAGGCAACCCCCAAGATACCTAGTTACCCTGGTGAGAATATTCAAATCGCAACCCTTTTTCGATGCTGAAAAGAGTCTCGCCGACCCTTCGATCAGATTCAATGGGCATCGATATTCAAATTTATTTGACGGAGGTTTCGATCTAGCTCTCTCGGTCTTCTGGTATTCTCTCTCCTTCTCTTTTCTATCGCTCCCCTCCCTGACACCCTACTTTTGCGTACTCTCGAGATGTTTAAAAAAACCGTTAACTGTGGACCCAGTTATTCGGGTCGTTGATCGAAAGAGAATTTGCATCTTTCTTTCCGCGTCTATTTTTTTCGAATCTGGAACGGAAGCGGCAGCTGGGCCTTTCTGGTGGATATAGCGGCATTTGAAGAAAAAGTAAATTGAAACCTTTGCTGTATTCTTGAGGCGGGACACTATGCTTTTGTCAAATTGAGTCCACTGTGTTTTTCACATGTTTCATTTATAAAGTTTAAGGGGAAGAAAATGCAACTAAACATTTCATGTACAGCTTTTTCTGATACAAAACTTAATTTATTAAATTAAATTTACTCATAATTTTGTCAACCATATATCAAAATGCCACAGAAAAATGATGAATTTCAAAATCCTATTCACTATTATCAATCATTTTATAAAAAATCACTATTTCTTAATTTTTTTGGTTCTTTGGGAATTTTAAAATGTTTTTCAATAAAGAAGGCCAGAATTAGACCTTCCAGGATAGCTGATAATTTGAATTAAAAGTTTCACATTAAATAATTTTCCTATACTCAGGTGATAATGTCGCTTTCTTAATACGTAGTAGTGCTTTGCAAATACAAATGAGATAAACGTATTGATTAATAAAATTGCAAAATTAAAAAAGATATTAAATTTTTTTAAAAAAGCTATCATTCATATCTTTCGTGAAATATTACAGCTTGAAGCTTAATGACCGAAACGACAAAGGAAAAATCATAAAGTAACAAAGAACATCGTCTGGAAGGAAGCAGACGGCGAAGGCGAAAGGAAGACTGAAAAAGTATAGCAGAGCGTGACGGGGTGAAAGAATTATGCTCTTGGTGCGGGTGGTTTATTAAAATATAATAGCGTTATCAGCTGATGACGAGGGAGAGGCGTCGGCTTCAAGAGGCAAGTTGTCTTAAGTGTTCTTAATTAGAAGGTACCTGTTGCTTCGGAAAAAACTGGGTCACGGCCGTAGACGTCTCCGTCTGAAGGCTGGGTGCCTTAGACTGTAAGAGTCATTATTTTCTTCTTTCTTTTCCTTCTCCTTCTTCTCATCCCCAGCTCCTCCTCTTTTCAATTTACTTTTTTTACTTTTCTTAGCACCCTCCACCCCCATCTCTTTCTATGCTGAAGTCTACTCCTTGTTACCTGTCGGGTAGTACTACTGCATGGAATATTTAGCAGGTTAGACTTCGCCGGTTCGACGTCATCGTCCAAAGAGTGCTAAGGCTCCTTGAATGAAAACTCAAACCAGCGTAATGAAAGCATGAATGGAACTAATATCATGCTAATGTTCACATAACGGGTGTTATGGAAAAGTCTTCCAAAGGAAAAGAAAAGTTTAATAGAAACTCGTTTAAGAAAGTTATCGCTTCTTCATTTTAGGACTAGATAAATTTTCCTAACTTTAGGAAACGGTAATTAAAAACTATTTCTTCTTTCCCTCCCCCTCCCATCCCCCTCCCCACCCTCTCCATCTCCCCACCCTCCCTCTCCATTTCCTCCTCAATCTCCCTCTCCCACTCCATCTTTTTCTTTCAGAAGTTCAAAATGAGTCTGTAAGAAAATTATTTAAAACAAAAGTGATACCCTAGTTTTTCCATTCATTGTCTTTTACATAAGGAAGATGCGTTTGAAACAGGACACACCAATCATAGAAAGTTCATACCAATAATAAAGCAACACGATATCAGAAAGTTCTAAGTAGTGTTCTACTACATCATAATATGCGTAAAATACCGATAAAAATAATAAAATAGAAACAAAAAATGCTTTACAAAAACAAAATGCTTAAATGTACAAGCGACCATAACATAAAGAAATGAAGTGTATAAGCTGCGGTGAAAATCGTTTAGCTAGCTCAAGAGACTGTGAAATTTACACAAAAGTGCAGCAAAGGATAATTCCAGTAAATTTTCTAGAAGGAAAGCGCGCCCCTGCTATGAAATCCTAAAGAACGACAAAAATCATCATCGAGAACAACAGAAAAATAGGGCCTCGTGAAGAACCATACATTAAAACATTATTTAATGACATAAACACGAATGAAATATTTAATATAGTGAAGAATTCTACTAATAGAATAACAAAATTTACATGCCTTGTTGAAAAGTCGTTTGAATTAATCGGTTAAATGTTTCTGGCGAGCGACTTTAATTGCGAAGTAGCATACAGACCCTCCCGTGCAGAAATTTTGGTGGAGCGCTGGTCGGGCCTTGATTGGGAAAAATTTGGCTCGGATTGGGTAATCTGTCTAGCGCCAGATCGTAAATGTAACGCCCTGCCCGACAGGGCCCATATCTGGGCATCCAAAATAGGGGCCAGATATAGCTTCTTTAATTTTTTATTTCTATAATTAGTAAAATTCAAAAAGTTGTCAATATTCTACATTATTGAACTGTTTTTATTTCTTGAATTTATGGTTAAAAGTTTTCATTTCGGAGAAAAATATTATGTTTAAAAAAATGATGATAACCTTGATAATATAAATATCTGAAGAATCTTTTGAAAATATTACAAAAACAGATAAAAAATGTTATATCTTTTAAAAATAAATATTGTTTTTATAATTTTATAATTTTTATAATTTTTGCATACAATTTTAGTCGACTGATAAAATTTTTGCACACAGAAAAAACTGGAGGTTCACTAAAGTTGCGGCTCAAATAAAAGTTGGTATCATTTAGAACTTGAGTTCCAATAGATAGCTGTACCATAGAGTGTAGAGAGCTAAAAGGGTTCGTTTAGAGCGCTTTTGAAAAGAATATAAAGACACATTCACAAACTAAACGCTTACAAAGTAGGACTGGTAAATTAGGAATCGATTTACAATTATCCACAACTTTGCAACATAACCTGAAAATGATATTCATCAAGTCATTATATCTATTTTAATTGCGGTTGATTTTCAATTTAATTATCTTCATTAAGTTATGTCTATCCGAGTTCGATTGCTCGTATGCTTTAGGGTAAATATTGTTATTATTATTATTATTATTATTATTATTATTATTATTATTATTATTATTATTATTACACCATTAAGCCATTTCCCTTTCGGGGTAGGCGTGACTCACTCGCCAGGGGAAAGGAGCAGTGTGTGGAAGGGATAGAGATTTTTCAGATTGATCCAGAATTCTCGTGCTATTTAAGTAAATAACACGTTCGTTCCGCAACATTGCTCCGACGTTCATTTGGCATTCTCTCAATATGTCCGAACCATCTTAACCGATTTCTTTCCCATGTGCCTACTAGCGTCTCTTCTGCACCACATTCTTTTAGAATTATCTCGTTATTTACTTTGTCACTTTTGAAAAGAAAACATCTTTCTCTACTCTCATACTCGTATCTTGCATCTTTTCGCGTAAGTTGTATTCATATAAGGTAATACCTCTAAAACTGTTTTTTCCTTATTAATTGTTGAAGTTATTTTTAGTTTATTCGAACTTGATTAATTGAAAATAATTTCAAAAGTACCTCCCCAACACAAATTCGGAGCTGCACACTTTCCATTAGGAACTGCACACTTGTGCAGAGCTGCACGTTAGATTATGCTCTGGATAAATCCATGTCTCGCTACCGTATAGTACAGTCGGTACAAATATAGAATTATGTATTGCCATTTTAGCTTTATTTGATATATTTTTACTTCTGATAAGGG
>NC_046662.1:98624128-98640412 GCF_010883055.1 Belonocnema kinseyi
ATTGCATAGTGTTTTCTCACTCTTTCCTTCGAACACCATAGTTTTTGTTTTATTTGCGTTAATTTCGAGGCCCATGCTCTTCATGCTTGCATCTAGTTTATTTAACATTCTTTGTAGGTCTTCTATAGACTCTGCCATAACAACCTTATCATCTGCGAACGCTAACCCTCGTACCCTTAATGTTTCGAAATCCACACCCTCTTCGTCGAAAAGAGCCAGTCTTAAACACTTGTCCATAAATAATATAAATAACCATGAAGACATAACGCATCCTTGTCTAACTCCTTGAATAATATCGAAACAGTCACTCAGTTTCCCATTCACTCTTACACTCGCTTTCCTACCTGTATATATTGTTTTTATAGCTTGTAGGATCCATCCATTGACTCCATACTCTTTCAGAACTTCCCAAAGTTTACTTCTATCTACCTTGTCAAAAGCTTTTTGTAGGTCAACGAATGCACTGACAACTTTTTTTCCTACTCTCAAACTTTTTTCTGTTATTTGCCTTAAGCTAAATATTCGATCCGTACATGACCTTTCTGGCAAAAACCCACTTTGGACTTCCCAAATCTTTGCTTCTGTTATTTTCATTACCCTACGAATAAGTATTTTTGAATATATTTTACTTACGGTGCTTAATAAGCTAATCCCTCTGTAATTATTGCACTCGCTTTTATCTCTCTTTCTCTTGTATATTGGTACGATAATACCTTCTTTCCAACCCCCGGCAGCCTTACCGTTTTTCAAGTTCTTAATTATATCCCTAACCTCAGTGACACAGACTTTTCCAATTGAGTTTTCCATCGCATCGTGTTCAACACCGCAGTTGTGGTGTCCTATAGCTTCATCTCCGAATTGCCTCCTAAAATAGTCTCTGAAAGCCTCTAGTATTTCGTCTGCATCGTATACCATTTCCCCCCTACTATTTCTCATGTTGACAATTTCTGTACTTTTGTTTCCTTTCATTTTTTTATAAAATAGTTTCCTGCTTCCTTCAAAGTCGCTTTGTATTTCTATCTCTCATTCTGCTCTAATTGTATCTTTACTTTCTTTAACTAATCGTTTAAGTATCCTGTTTTCGCGTCTATAATCATTTCTACATCTGTTTATTTCCTCATTGCTAAGACCTGCGATGTTCAAAGTTCTCTTGTACGCTTCTCTTTTTGCTTTTTGGGAATCTTGGATTTCATCATTCCACCACGCATCACCAGACATTCTTCCTACAACTACGGTACCACACACTTCGATCGTGCATCTAACAAGGATATCCCGTAAAATTGTCCAGTGCTATTAATTAAACATAATATCCAAGTGGGCAAACCGAAAAATAGGTTCTTTAGAAATGGGCTCAATTACAATTGAGAACCTTTGGAACCTCAAGTGTGGTATCGTTTAGAGCTCGTTTATCGTTTTGGGTTCCTTTTCAGCAAGTGGGGTTCATTTTTGTTGCAGCTTCTTTGGAACCAAAAAAGGGTTTCAATGGAAACTTCAGTTTTTTCTGTGCAGTATTTCTGTAATTCTTCATATTTATCGTATATTTTCTCGAATACTATCAGTCCTACGGTATAAATACATTGGACATGAAATACGTGTTATTGAAAGATCTACAACTTTTATATAATATTTTTTTGTGCATTTTTATTATTGACTGAAATAAACGGAAAACCATGAAATTTTTATAGTTTTTTGGGGGCTTTACCTTGAAAATCATATTTGCGGGTATTTTCGGTATCATATTCGTGATCAGTGTGTCAAAATACATAGGTATACAAAGTTTCGAAATAATCGGAGGAAAGCGCTTTTCGGAACTATATCCTAGTCTTCATTGCGGATATAAGAAATCTCACTAACACGTTGAAAGAAATAAATTGCTGGTACAATCATATTGCGCCTTAGATCAGCCATCGATATGTCTTTTCCAGCCATACAGATTGCTGATCTAACCCGCAATATAACTGTATCAGAAGTTCATTTCTTTCAGTACAATTCTGTGTTTCCGAACTCGCAATGTATTTTTTGCTTCTGACATTTGAAATTCGATGTAAACAAAACAATATCACGACAATAAAATCGAACTTGACATAATCTTTTCTAAACTAACCCGACCGACGTGGTTCGGACGCGAGCCACACCATCTGACCCCTTGCAGCCACATGTGGAAAATCCAATCGGGCCCAGATCGGAATTTAGCAATAAGTTGGGCAATTTCTGTACGGGCTCATTTACAATAATTATGCAATTTTTTGATCAAAATCGATCAGTTGCTTTGCTGCTGTTGCGTTTGCATATGCAAAATGTAACTCTGCATCATAAAAACAGTAAAGTTTTTGATAAATTCAAATTTATTTCCATGATATGTTTATGAGTCACTTTCTCCTAACAAATCGCAATAATTGTAATTACAGCGAAACCCTTCGATAGCCCTCCCTTCTATAGTCCTTCCGATCATTGACGCCGCGCCACAAGTAGGTTTAACAGGAGCCCCTGTTCAACGTTACGTAATATATGGATGCTCCTTTTGCGGTTGTCACTCAGGCGAGCACTAAGACATGAACAAAAGAAAGGGGAGCTGGCCATAATAAGTTAGTTCCCACCCACCATCAGCCCCAAAATCGGTGCTATAGAAGAGTTTCTCTGTATATGTTTCAAAATAATATTAGCATTACCACATAGACCCTTACATCGAGATTTTTTTATGGTGCTTTTTGTGCACATCCTACAGAAAAACGATAACAACATTAATTACTGGAGGGCAGATTTTGAATAAGACAAAACAAAAAATGTGTACTCTTGTAGATCACGAGTTATGACCATGGAACTGTGACCTTTTCCGTTCTGCACGTACAGGAAAATGTATTTGAACTATTTTTTAGCATTATGTTGGCACATATTCTCCTGTAGTTCATTTCATACACACTTTTTTCTTATTTTTCGTTAAAAAACATTAATTGTTTATGAATCCTTTCAATAATGATTTTCACACTTTCGACTATGTGCATATTTGACGTACTGTGGAGCTTCTCATAAGGGCGCTTTCTCCTCAACTGTTCTCGAACGTTACCCCCACTTTCTAGCCTTCGCGTTGACCAAGGGAGATTTTGAAGCATTGCCCCTCAAAAGGGCGCTCGCGATGAAAATAAATCTGCCCTGCATTGTACTTATGTACATTCATATTGTGCATCATAGCAAGTATTTATTGAGAAATAATGATATTCTGTGTTTATAAAAGCATATATAAATGAAAACGAATGGATAATATCTGTTATACAATTCTTTTTTCGGATTGCGGAAAATATATTTTTCGTTAAAAGAAATACATATTAGTACATACGTAGTTTGACAATCAGATTCATCATTGTAATCAGAAATATATTTTTCTGTTTGAAAAACTGAAGGTATATGCGTTTTTTCTTTTCTGTTAATCAGGCAATCGCAGGAAATAAACCATTCAGACAGGCATTGTTAGAATGAAGATATACATGCCTTCATGATTCGTTTTCTAAATTATTTAAGAATGAATGTGGAATGTATTTCATATTAAACGGTCAGTTTGTATGCAGCGTACAATATATGTATATTGGGGTTGTCCAAAAAATGCTTTTCAAACCACAGGGCAAGTTACCAACCCCCCTACTATCAGCGAGAAAACTATAGGCATCTGCCTTTGAAGCTTAACAACTCAGTCAAAAAAACTGCTAGGGCAACAAAAAAACAGTCATTTAAAAGCTGAAAGTGTTGTACGTTAATGGGCTTGAAGACGTTTATGTAAAAAAAATTTGGTGCTTAGCAGACTGAAAAGTGTAAAAAAAAGTAAGGATTTTTGGGTACATTTAAGAATAGTCAAGTTTAGAGCATTATTTCTTATACAAGGGGCGATGGAAAAAATTTGAAAAAATTCATGAGTATGAGGAAAACTGTTGTGAACCAGTTGCAGTTAAGAAATTTAAAAAATAATAAGAATTGTTGCTTAAAAGCACAAAAATGTGCAACTATATTATCTTCAGTTCTAATGCAGATATTTAAGCGATTCAAACTGCAAACTGTAATTAATAGGCTCTGCATTGATTTTCAGTCACCCGGAAGGATGTGTTAGCCTTCTTTTTTGTGAAAATCGCGATATTTTTAGACATTTTTTTGTTGGAAAACAAGTAACAGAAAGCAGAGGGGGCCCTTTTTTTGTTTTACTGCCGACCGCTAGTGCCATTCTTCGGCCCCTAGTTCTGAATGCTTGGATGGCACCTGGCCACGGGTCAAAGAAAGAGACCAGCGGTCGGCAGTAAAAAAAACGGGCCCCCTCTGCTTTCTGTCACTTGCTTTCCAACAAAAAAAAATGTCTAAAGATATCGCGATTTTCACAAAAAAGAAGACTAACACATCCTTCCGGGTAATTGAAAATAATTGCAGAGCCTATTAATTAGTTTGCAGTTTGAATCGCTTTAATATCTGTATTAGAACTGAAGATAATATAGTTGAAAATTTTTGTGCTTTCAAGCAACAATTCTTATTATTTTTTACATTTCTCACTGCTAGAATTTTTTTTGACTGAGTTGTTAAGCTTCAAAGCCAGATGCCTATAGTTTTCTCGCCGATAGTAAGCTTCCACTTCTGGAGAAAGAAAATCCGTAATTTTTTTCTAAACTCCAATATTAACATGTGCCACCATTCGCTTCCAAATCCCATTGAATTAAAATGGAGAAATGTATGATTTACGGAAAAATTAACTCATATTTCAAGGTTTGATCGAAACGCGACAATTTTTTTAAGAATTGAAGAGGAGTTTCTACGAAATAAGACGATACTGATAACTTCTATTTTTACCCCAAGCCCCCTTACAACGCTCCACATATGAACAAAAAATAAAAAAAAAGACTACATTTCTACGTATTATTGTTAATTTTCAGTAGTACTGCATTTTTACAAGAATATTATGTGATTATATGAACAATAAATTATTGTTTATTTTTAAAACATATAAAAATTGAGCCAAAAATGTCCACTTTATTCTCAATTTGGTTTCTTATGCTACTTTCTGTTCATTAATTACATAAATTTAATACATTTCTTCTAATGATTAAGGCATTTCTTTTTTTTAAACCATTTTTATTTGTTCAAGCAGTTTTCTTTCGAAAACTTTTTAAAAATAATCTACAATGGAGCACATACATTGATTTTTCTGACTGTATAGTGTATAGAAAGAATTCATTTACCATTTTTTAATTTTCTAAGCAAACTGAATTTGTTTAAACAAATTTATTTTTTCCAAAAATGTTTTTAAAATCGTATTTCATGAATTAAACATAATATTGAGTAATTTTAAGGAGCAGTAAATTCTGCTAAAAGCTTTATGTCATTGTTTCTGAAAATTGTTTAAAAAATGACATGAGGTTTTTAACAGAATTTACTACTCTTCGAAGTCATTCAATATTATGTTTAATTCAAAAAGTAGGACTTAACAATATTGTTGAAGAAATAATTGTTCACAAGAATTATATTTGTTAAAACTATTAAAAAATTATTAGTATATTCTTTCGATAAACTATGTAGTCAGAAAGACAATTGTATGTATTCTATTTAATATTATTTTTTTTACGTTATCGAAAAAAATGCTTGAGCAAATAAAAATTGTTTAAACTAACGGAAGTTTGTTAAACACTAGAAGAAATTTACCAAAATTATGTAATTATCCAATAAAATGCAGCATAGGACACCAACCTGAGAAAAAAGTGGAAACATCGGTTCAATTTTTAGAAATTTTAAAAATAAAAATGATTAATTGTTTAAGTAATTACATATTGTTCTTGACAAGATTTACTACCCCAAACAATGACAAGCTATTACATTTCATTCAGATATCCGATTACTTATTTTTTTATTTTTTGAGATTAAATAATTGCTTAAATAACTTACATTCATTTGAATAATTGAAAATTGTTTAAAAAATTGATATGATATATTCATATAGTTCATTATTAATTATTTTTACGAAATAGATAACAGAAATTGCTGAGAATTCACAATCAAAAGTACAAATTTAGTTTTTTGTTTCCTGGGTCATATTTAGCTCGCTGTGGGGGTGGGGGGTTAAAATAAAAGTCATTAGTATGGTTTTATTTCGCAGACACTCCTCTTCAATTCCTGAAAAACTTGGCACTTTTTGATCAAACCCCAAAATATGAGTTCAATTTTTCGAAAATCAAAACTTTCCTCATGTTAATTAAATGGAAATGGAAACTTTTTGGGGAGTGACTTGCCCTCTACAGTGAAAAAAATTTGCATTGCATTTTTAAACCACCCCAATGTATATGATTCGTACTTTGCCACATATATTATATGCAGTGAAGAGCGCCTTATTGAGAGGCAGAGTATGCAAAAGTCTCGAGGTGCGGAGGACGTGGATGGGGATAGCGCGCTACCAAGAAAAATTTCCTCTACTGCCCCGAGAGGCGAACTACTGAGAGGCTCAACTGTATTTTCGTTGTGAAAATTATTTCTTTGTGGAAAGTGAATAAAGAAAAAATTATAAATTAACTATTTTTATATTGTTCATTGATTATGTATGAACAAATTTTATTGAAGAACATTGTACTATTTTATAAAGAAAATGCTCAAAATTGATCAAATAATCAACGGAGAAAAAATAGATCCTACATATATTACGCATCGTGCTTTTCTTTTATTCATATCGTATTCTTTTTGACATAACGGGAACTTGAATCTCATAATTATTTAAATAAAAGAAAACTGGGTTACGTAATAAATGTAAGACCCCAAATAAGTATTTTTAATTCTTCATAATAAAACAATATGTAAGCAAATTGATTACGTAATTATTTAATGAATAAAAATACTAATTAAATAATTCACTAATTTATTTGGACATAGGCTACGTCGTAAAAACTTGAAAATTTCTTTGTAAAATTAAGTGTTTTCACACATCGCCGTAGGTAGAGTATCAGGCGATTTTTTCACAGTAATATTTATTGCGTGGAAGTTAGCATCATATTTTTCATTTCTATGTAAAAAATATTTTCTCATAATAAGTGTATTTGCCAATCAGTTTTTATTTTTAATGCATCATCTAACGAAATAATGAAATCAGCGCTTTTTTATATCGATTTTTAAATTACTTTATTCCTTATTTTATTTATTTGTAATTTTTAATATCAATTTTTTCAACGAAAAATAAACCAAGTTTAATTTCAATGAATTACAGGCTCATATATGCCACAAAAATGTTCAAATACGGTCGTAGTACATTTTCTTTTACATTCGGAACATCGATGTTTCGCGTTCGATGACGATGTTTTTGAAATCGATGTTTCTACTTTGATGTTTTCGATACATTGATTTTTCTTCTTCGATGTTGGGCATTAATATTTTGTTTCATCGCTTATTGGCCAATAGAACTTTTAGATTGTGCAACTTGTGTTTTGATTAGTCCATTTTGTTGACATCGGTTGTATCTTGTAACCAGGGAGTCTATTCAAACACTATTTTAAATAGAAATTACTTTTAATATTCAGGTGTGTTAAGTGATTATATAGAATAATTATTATTTAAAGCTTATTCCACTAATTATACTTAGTGTAACTTTACACTAATCCCGAATCTCCTTTTCAGCAAGCCAACCTCAGAAAATCTCCCCGTTGTACATTTGTACACAACACTTTTAAAATAAAGGTCAAAGCACGTACAATCTCTCTAAATCTAAATCAGAGAAGTGTCCCTGATTGTCCGTGAGATTTCACTGATCAAAATAGCTAGAAACTGGCCACTGACAATCAGTGAAAAGTTACTCATTCATTCAGTGAACTAAACACTTTCGAGAGTTGCCAATACTGCACCATGTCAATTTAGCATTCATAATAAAATAATATTTCGATTCACTCTGGCGTTACTGAACTAATCAGCGAATTATTCCAAAATCACTGATTAGTCAGTGAAATGTCTAAATACTATTTCATTTTGTGAATTTTTCACTGATTCATATTTAAAGAGACTGTCATTTGTTGATTGTGAATTCTCTTTTTGCTTAAGCGAAGACATTATCATTGCGTATATCGTGCTTCGCACTTTATTTCGTCCGTGTTACGATCTTTTCTACATTAGGTTCAACTTTATTATATCAAATGTATATGCAGAGACTCAACTAGTCTTTATAGCGCCCAGTGCGACTTGATAATTTTGCGATCTCTTCCCAAACGCCACGGGTCAATATTTTGATATTTGCATCCTGGCCAATTGGGATAAACTTCTTTTCTTTAAGTAGTTCGATAAAAAAGTGTTATTTTGGTCCCGCTTGTTCCCCCTTACATGCGGCGCTGATGTGGGGGCACAAACGGCAATGCCCTAGTTACGGTTCTGTGTATATAATATGTATTCCTCTACCTTGGTCTGGAACTGCTGATTCAGCTATTTCAAGGTAAAGTACAAAAAAATTTTCAGTAGAACTTTAATATTTGTACTTTATTTTTATTATTTTTATTTTTTATTATCCCCGGTTAAAAATATTTTCTTTTGATTTTCTCTTGAATAAAGACTAATCCAAGACAAATTCAAGTTATCCTGATGTCTAGCTCGTGAGACGAAACCAGACTATTTTTTTGTGGAGACCTCTCTGAGGGTCATTACTAATCCGCTTTAAACTTTATAGGATGTTTATAATATTTATCTTCATGATATTGATCCTTAATGCGTTAATAAGTTTATTTATCTGCAGCAATGATGTTCTTTGGATGGCAAATCTAAAAATGATGTCCATTTTTTCCTATCTCCAACAGTTTACTAGATAATTCTAGAAAAGGACAGTTTTAATCTTGTTGTAGGAATTGTATATGACTACAGTTTCTGAGACAGACGGTTGCGAACTACTTATTTAAAAATTATTTATTACAATATTATAAGTTGTATCGGTTATACAATTTAAATCCTCGGCAGATGTCCACTCTTTGGTGGTATCCTAGTTAACTGATTCTTGGAAATCTCAGGCCCTGCCGGTGGGGTCCATAGTTTATACAGATCGGCCTATAATTCACAATAAAATTCACAAACGAAACCTGGTGTAATTTTGACCCTGGCAAATATTAAAGCCACACATGGGTCACATTCGGTATATTTGTCAAGAATTACACTTCTCTTGTCTCAAGACAAGTCTACCTGGTCTTGTCTTGGCACCGCTACAGCCATAAATGTACTTTGATGTGCTGATTACGAATTTGATAGTGAAAATTGACGACTAGGCCATCTTCACGGTGAAACCATGAAAAAATCATAAAAGTCATACACTGATAGAAATAGTTCATTGATTTAACCATACGATCGTAGGTTAGAAAATTATGAGTACGTTTATAATATAATACGTGTACTGCAATCACAAAGATTACGAAATGCGCTTACTGAAATATTGTAAATACAACATATTCATATGTGTGGTACAAAAATGCAATATACGTATCGTAATTATACGAAATATTTAATCCTATTAAAAGTTTGCCTAAACGAGCTATCTCTAAAATGTTATCGTTTAGCAATAACACTCTCTATGAGTGATTTACCCGACTCACTTTGTTTAGTTCACCACAGGCGTATCTCGCTCGCGCCTGCGCGCCTATCTTCATAAGCAACAAGAATCGGATAGCCAAAACACACATCATGTATGGCTGTATCTATACCAGCAATAAAATATAATGAATCTAGTGAAAAATATTGTTATACTGCTAATTCATTTCTATCAGTGTAGTTGCGTTTATCTAAGCCAATATGCAAAATTTCGCAAAATATTCTTCACAAAAGTTGTAGCTTCTATTGAGATACATATTTTTTGTTTAGAATTTTTTTTTGCTTGTGATGGTTTCCGAGAAAATGAATAATATATCGGTTTTCATGTAAAAAAATCCATACACATCATGGATTTTTGAGTTTATCTCAGCCAATACGCAAAATTCTGCAAAATATTGTAGACAAAAGTTGTAGATGTCATTGAAATACAAATTTTTTGTACATCATTTTTTCCCACGAGTGATAGTTTCCGAGACAATTAGTGAAACATCTAATGATCAACTATTTCTGTACTGTGCATTAACGTGGCAACAGGCCCTAAGTGCAGTGCTGCCAGAACGAGCTACAAATTTACCCTCACCATACCTACCGTTTGAGAGCCGCAAAACAGAAGGTGCATGATTACCATTGTGAGTTCGTGTGTAAGCCGAAAATGCACGATTCGACTTCGGTTTTCTGCTGTACGATGATTGCCGATCTGAAAGCTTCGGAAGACTTTGGTGGTCTTCTACTTATATGTCGATCCCCATTTGAAAGAAATGGAAGGAATTGGCGAATACAGCTGAACTGTATACTAAAAAAAGGAATTTTTAATATAATACTTGTATTTTTCACAAAAGTGATTTATTTTCCACCAGGACTAATTTTATGTATACAAAAAATCAATGTTTAATCATAATTAAATTTACGACAAAAAAGATTAATTTTCTACCAAGAAAGACGAGTATTCAATAAAATACAGAAATTTTCAACTAAAAAAGATCAATTTTCAATGAAACATAGAATAGTTAAAATTCTTTGAAAGTGCTTGAAATTATTGAAATGAATTGAAAATTCCTTGGAATGTTTAAAAATATCCTAAAATATTTTAAATCCTTTAAAATCTCTTCACATTTTTCAAATTTCTTGGAGATTCCTTGCAATTTTAAAAACACCCTAAAATATTTCAAATCCTTTAAAATCTCATGCTAAATTATTGAAATCAATTGAAAATGCCTTGGAAGCTATTAAAATATCCTAAGATATATCAAATCCTTTAAAATCTCATAATAAATTACTGTAATAAACTGAAAATTCCTTGAAACTTTTTAAAATACTCTCAAATATATCGAAACCTTCAAAATCTTTTTGAAATACCTTGACATCTTTCAAAGATTTCTAAAGTGCTTTTGAATTTTTTTAAATAACCCTGCTAAAGTTGTTTAAATTCTTTGAAATTCCTTTCAATTATAAAAATAAGTTTAAAATGAAATTTTTTTCATAATTCGCTTGAGTTCGTGAAAAAAATAATTGATGAAAAACAAACATAATATTTGTTATATTTTAAATTGGAAAATAATATTTTACTGTTTTAAACAAAATAATAAAGCACTTAATTTTCATTGTTGTTTAGTTGAAAATTTTTAAGGATTATATTTTCCTCGATCAGAACGAAATATTTACAATATTTATAATATTTACAAATTATGAGCTTATAAACATGAAAAAATCCAACAACAAAGTAATGAAACAATTAAAATCTAATTGTTAAATGAAACTGTGAAATGAGTTTCAGGACTAAAATGCTAAAGAAAACATATTGAATAAACAAAGATTTTTTAACATTTGCTCGCAACAAAATATAGGTTTAGATCGTATAAATTAAATTTTTGTAATATTTTCGTAGTCGCATATTAAATTTTAAATATTTGAAGATGTTTTAAAAGTTGTCAAGGAATTTTCAATTTACTTTTTATAATTTAAAAGAATTTCAAAGAATTAAAAAAAAAACTTATAAGGATCATTTTTTTAAATTCCAAAGTACTTTAGAAATATTAACAAAAAGTTCTAGGTATTTCAAACTATTTCGAAGGATTTGAAAAATTTGAGAGAATTTTAAAAGGTTCCAATGAATTTTCAATTGATTACAGAAATTTAATATGAGATTTTAAGGGATTTGAAATATTTTAGGGTATTTTTACAATTTCAAGATATTTTCAAGAGTTTTAAAAAATTTCAAGAGATTTTCAAAGATTTTGAAGGATTTGAGAGAATTTGATATGATTTTAATGAATTTTCAATTGATTACAGTAATTTTTATGATATTCTAAAGGATTTGATATATTTTAGAATAATTTAATAGATTTCAAGGAATTTTCAATTGATTATACTAATTTAGTAAGAGATTCTAAAGGATTTGAAATATTTCAGGGTATTGTTAAAATTTCAAGAAATTTTCAAGAGCTTTAAAAAATTTCGAGAGATTTCAAAACATTTTAAAGGATTTTAAATATTTGAGGATTGAATAAAAGATGTCAAGGATTTTTCAACTTATTTTTATAATTGAAAGGAATTTCGAAGAATTTAAACAACAATTTTAAAGATTTGATATATCTTAGGATATTTTAATAGATTCCAAGGCATTTTCCATTGATTTCAATAATTTCAAGCGATTTGAAAGAATTTTTACTATTCTATGTTTCATTGAAAATTTATCTTTTTTAGTTGAAAATTTTTGTATTTTATTGAATACTCGTCTTTCTTGGTAGAAAATTCATCTTTTTTGTCGTAAAATTAATTATGATTAAACATTGATTTTTTGTATAAAAAATTAGTCCTGGTGGAAAATAAATTTCTTTTGTGAAAAATCGATGTATTTTATTAAAAATTCCTTTTTTAGTATAAAGTTCAGCCTTTTGGATAAAAATTTAACTTTTTCTTCAAAAATTAAATTATTTTGTTGAAAAAAATTTTAACCATTTTCTTTTAATTTATGTATTTTCTACAAAATTTATTTTTTTTGGCAGAAAACTAATTGTTTTAGTTAAAAGTTGAACTACTATTTTTAATAAATAGTCAACCAATCATTAATATTGATATAATATTTTATAATTATAATATTAACATAAAAAATATATACAATAGTAATAATATCCATTCTGCATATTATATACACCTGAAAAACATAACCTCAAAATCGACTCATGCATGAAATGAAGAATCACGCGAAACATTAAATTCGCCAATTTCTTCCATTTCTTTCAAATGGGGATCGAGATATAAATAAAAGATCACCGAAAAGTCTGCCGAAGCCTTCACATCGGCAATCATCGTACAGCAGAAAACCGAAGTCGAATCGTGCATTTTCGGCTTACACACGAACTCACAGTGGTAATCATGCACCTTCTGATTTGCGGCTCCCAAACGGTAGGTATAGTGGGGATAAATTTGTAGCTCGTTCTGGCAACACTGCCTATGTGGCGACAAGCGTAATTAGGCACCTCTGTGACTACTATCGGCGAGAAAACTATAGGCATCTGCCTTTTTTGTGCTTAGCAGACTGAAAAATGTAAAAAAAGTACGGATTTTCGGGTACATTTAAGAACAGTCAAGTTTAGAGCATTATTTCTTATGCAAGGGGCGATGGGAAAAATTTGAAAAAATTCATCAGTATTGGGAAAACTGTTGTGAACAAGGTGCATTTGAGAAATTGAAAAAATAATAAAAATTGTTGCTTAAAAGTACAAAAATGTGCAACTATATTATCTTCAGTTCTAATACAGATATTAAAGCGAGTCAAACTGCGAACTGTAATGGGTAGACTGTTGGGTAAAGGGGGGCAGCGCCAACCAGTTAACAGTCAATGATTCTTTTAAAGTTAATGAGATGTTGAATTGATCCATTTTTTCTCATTTCGAGTTCTACATTATTTTATTCCATATTTCTATAAGTATTAATCACATTGAAAAAACAATAATTTGGTAATTTAATTATTTCTGACAATCTGTATTTCATCGGCTTTGCCCCTCACCTGAAGGCAAAGCCGACTGCAGCTTTTTATTAAAATAAAAAAATTTAATGATCAGAAAATGTGATGGTTTTCTTCTGTGGTATTTTATGTACTGGAAAAATTACCTTTGAAAATATTTAACAAGAAGAATAAGTTATTTTGAATAAAAATAGAGATAGCTGTAGTTCTTCCATGTAGCCCACAAGATAAGTTGCTGTTCTACATTGCCGATCATTTATCGACGAAACTTGTGACGTCGTGTATCACCTAAGCACTTGTTAATATTATTTTCGTCGGGCCTGCCCCCCTGGCAAGGCCTCACTTATTTATGAGATTTAATATATTTTGGACTTGAATTACGTCTGATTAATATGATTAGATTGTGTGATAATATTTTATCTGTCAAGATGCCCTGCTATGAGGAACATCACCTTTGTCTCACTGGTTGGCGCTGGACCCCCTTACCCTATTTATTTTCAATCACCCGTAAGGATGTTTTAGTCTTATTTTTTGTGAAGATTGCGATATTTTTAGACATTTTTTTGTTGGAAAACAAGTGACAGAAAGCGTAGGGGGCCTTTTTTGTTTTACTGCCGACCACTGGTGCCATTCTTCGACCCCTAGTTCTGAATGCTTGGATGGCATCTGGCCACGGGTCAAAGAAAGGGACCGGCGGTCGGCAGTAAAAAAAACGAGCCCCCCTGCTTTCTGTCACTTGTCTATGTATTACAGTTTGCAGTTTGAATCGCTTTAATATCTGTATTAGAACTGAAGATAATATAGTTGCACTTTTTCGTACTTTTAAGCAACAATTTTTATTATTTTTTAAATTTCTCAACTGCAACTGGTTCGCAACAGTTTTCCTCATACTCATGAATTTTTTCAAATTTTTTCCATCGCCCCTTGTATAAGAAATTATGCTCTAAACTTGACTGTTCTTAAATGTACCTAAAAATCCTGACTTTTTTTTACATTTTTCAGTCTGCCAAGCACAACAATTTTTTCACATAAACGTCTTCAGGCTCATTAACGCAGAACACTTTCAGCTTTTAAATGACTGTTTTTTGGTTACGCTATCATTTTTTTTGACTGAGTTGTTAAGCTTCAAAGGCAGATGCCTATAGCTTTCTCGCCGATAGTAATTACAAAAATTATACTGGTCAAATCCCTACGA
The DNA here is from genome assembly GCF_010883055.1 of Belonocnema kinseyi. Classification (NCBI taxonomy): domain Eukaryota; kingdom Metazoa; phylum Arthropoda; class Insecta; order Hymenoptera; family Cynipidae; genus Belonocnema; species Belonocnema kinseyi. The sequence goes on from NC_046662.1 coordinate 98,638,852, forward strand.
TTTCACCTTCACTGGTCACAGAAATAATGTTGGTCAAACCCCTACTTATTTCTAACGTCTTGTGGGGGGAGGCGTGAAGGCATCCCTATTACTAGTCACAGAAATAACGTTGATCAAACCCCTACTTATTTCTAACGTCTTGTGGGCGGACGTCATCCCTGTGACTGGTCACAGAAGTAATGTTGTTCAAACTCCTACCCTTTTTCCAGGCACTGTGGGAGACGGGAAGCCACCTCTGTGACTGGTCACAGAAATAATGTTTGACAAACCCCTACTCCTTTTCCAGGTTCCGTGGGGAGGGAGGGCACCCCTGTGACTGGCTACAGAAATAATAGCGGTCAAACCCCCTACCCCTTTTCTAGGTCCCGTGGGGCGGGAAGGCAGCTCTATGACTAGTCACAGAAATAATGTTGGTCATACCGCTACCCCTTTCCCGGATCCCGTGGGCGGGAGAACCTTTCTCTTCAAATTTACTGTAAAGAGCAACCATGAAGATCTCCCTACAAAAAGAGAAGTGGTCTGCAAAGGTTTCCCGTGAAATCGAGTGACTGTTTACGCTGCTTTCCCGGATCGTTTGTTCAAAATTGAACCCTACAGCAAAACAGTATGAAATGAGCATACAGGCCGCTGCGGAAATGTGGCACCTCTCAAACCACGTATTTTACGCAACGGTATTAGTATGACGATACTTACCTACATTACGACACAAGAACTGGCCGCAAGTCATTTCAGTTTCCAAAAGAGTCATCTTCTTCTTGTGTTTTAAGCAAAATCTTTCAATTGGAATGAGTTAGATTTGTCGCAACCACTGAAGTGTTTCTTTTCTTTTTTGGAGAATCATACCTAGACTGAAAATATTATATGTTTCATCCATCTTGATTAGGACAGGGGAGAAGGCAACCTCTAAAATAATGAATGGACGCAAAAAAAAAAGGTTTGGGATGAGGGGGCCCCAACAATCGCCCCCTGTCGTGAGATCCAATGCACGGGAGTGGGTGGCTGGCGCGGCGAAGCCGCGCCAAGTTGCGCACTCGTGAATGATAATCTCCCCGAAGAATGATCGGACTGGAAGAAGTTGTTGTGCGTTACCCGTTTGGGCATTGTTACACAATCTGAGAGAAATTTGACTTAAACGCGAGATAACCCCGAGAGCTTTCCCTTTAGTTTCATAGATATGCTGCTTCCAATTAAGACGCTTATGAAGTTTATCCCCTAGATATTTTACGGAACTTTTCCATTCTATTGGTTCATTAAACATTTCTGGTGGATCTATTTTGACAGGCTTTCTGACTGAGAAAAGAATTGATTCTGACTTTGATATATTAATTTTTATTCTCCAAAGCTTAGCCCATGCCGCAATGATTTCAAGAGCTTTGTTAAGTAATTTTAAGATTTTCGGAACTGACCAAGAGGAAGTGAATAGTGCGGTGTCGTCTGCGTATAGTCCAATTGTAACTTTGGGGACCTCAGGGATGTCGTTTACGTAGATAATAAAGAATACTGGGCCTAAGATGCTGCCTTGAGGCACACCCGCTCTAATAGGTTTCTCTTTTGAAAGTGT
>NC_046662.1:98640512-98641530 GCF_010883055.1 Belonocnema kinseyi
GTATTATTTTTTCAAAGATTTTGCTCATTGTATTAAGAAGACTAATGGGCCTGTAGCTGGTAGGATGATATGGATCCTTGCCTTTTTTCTGAAAAACTAATACGTGAGCTATTTTCCATGAGTTAGGAAAGTAGCTTAGTTGAATACAGGCATTGAAGATGTTAGCGAGGAGGGTGAGACAAGAAATCGAAGTTTTTTGAGGACTAAGTTTGAAATTGAATCAGGACCGGGAGCTTTATTATTTTTGGTAGTTTTAATTTGTTTTGTTAATTCCTTATGGGTTATTTTCTTGAAATTATCGGTGGTTAGGATTCTAAGAAAATCGGACACAATTTTTTCACATTCCACAACGTGCTGAGGCTCTGATGGTTCATTATGCGGAGTGAAATTACTCTCATAATTTGCTGCTAGTAGATTTGCTCTTGAACTTTAATTGCTATGGTTTTCCGAAGGTGGTTAATGATGTTTTTAAGAATACAGCTTTTAGTTTTTTGGTGAGTACGGCAGAGTTTATTGCTAGTGTAGATAAGGTCTTCAATCTCAGGGCTGAGAGGTGGATCGTATTTGTTAGTGGTAGTTTGAGGAACCGAACTGTGAATGGCAGTTTTTATGCTAGAGGTTAAATTGGTTATTGCGTCGTCAATGTGGGAAGTGTTTGTCATTGAAGGTTCAAAGTTAACGTGTGTTTCTAGGGTTATTTTGAATGTTTGCCAATTTGATTTTGCAAAATTATAGCGAGGCGCGACAGGGGCTTTATCACAGTTGGTGAAGAGATTTAGAAGGACTGGACGATGATCTGAGTCAAGCTCATCTATAGTGAAAATGTCGTGGTTGTGAAGGTTACTTTTGGAAATTGCAAAGTCAATAAGGTCGGATTTATGTTTTGTGTTGTGAGGGAAAAAAGTATGCGAGTCTGGTGCTGAGATTGAGAGATTCGTATGATTTATAAATTCAAATAATTGTTTACCGATTTTGTTAGTTGTTCTGCTATTCCAGGCTAAGTGTTTAGCATTTAGGT
>NC_046662.1:98641630-98643290 GCF_010883055.1 Belonocnema kinseyi
AAGGACTTCCTACTATTTATTTAGTAACACCTCATGCCAGTTCAGATATAGAGAATAAAAAAAATGGTTAAAAATAATTTAAAAATATGTATTTAACTATTATACATAGTCCTTTCCACCATCTCAGATTTTCGAATCAACCCTTTGTGATAACCGAATTTTCCTTTCTTGAATATCTATATTGACACTTCGAAGTGATCAAGTCGACTCTTTAAAAATGATCGAATCGCCCATACGAAATGACTACGTCAAAATTCTGAGATAATCGAATCGACCATCGAATACGACCCAGTCGAATGTCTGAGAAAATCAGATCGACCATCTGAGATTTCCAAACCGACCATTTACAATGATCCGTTCAGCCAGCTTCAGATGACCGAGAAAACGATTTGAGACAATCAAGACGTCTTTCTCAGATTGTCGATTTAGACGTCTTATTTTTATTTTCTAGAGATAGCCGCTTTAGCCATATCCAAGAGCTGTCCTATAGTCGACCCTGCAATATGATCTGTCTGCACATTTATATGGACAAACAGACCTTCCATTTTTCTCCGTGATCTAACCCCAAAGCAGTCATTGACGCGCAAAAAACAAATAATAAAAAAACAATCACAAGACCAGGAAAAATACCCCCAATAAATATTATTGTAGACGAGGTTAATCACCCCTATACCGTCCTGCATAAAGTTTTAAAAGATTCATGTCAATTTAAGCCAGTAGTTTACAATCTTAGCTTAGATGTTTATTCCGTTCGCGTGTCGTTTATCGAAGACTATCGCAAAACTATTTTAAATCTAGAGCAGCAAGGCTTCCAATATTATTTATATAAAAGCATTGAATCTCCACCTATCAAACTGGTTATCAGGAATATCCCCATTGCGTACCCAGAGGATTTAGTACACACCGAACTCCAAGAGGAAGGGTTCACTATTACGTCAGTTGCTCGCATGAGAAATCGACAAACCAAGAAAGCCTTACCAATGCTTTTGGTAACGGTTCCAAACACGCCCCAAGCGAAAGAGCTAATTAAACTGCAATCCACTGCCTACATTAAAATTAAAGTTGAGCCACATGTCAAAGCCAAGGAAACCGCACAGTGCTTCAAGTGTCAAAGATTCCACTATGTCTCTGACATGTGCAACGCCACTTCACGATGTGTGAAGTGCGGGGGTGTGCATCAAAGTTCTGCGTGCAGAAAAAAACGTGAAACACCGGCCACTTGCGTTAATTGTGCTGGGGACCACCCCGCTAATTATAGAGGTTGTTCTGCTTTTAAACAAGTATCCAAAAAGCCCGCCATTAAAAAACCAAAACACACAATTTGCCCAAGGAAATTATTCCCAATAAACTAAGTAACGAGATCACACTAAACGAAAATTCTACAAACGAACGCACCCCACTAGACAGTGCCCCGCCACCGCAAAGCTTACCACTTTACACCACAGTCGCCGCTGCAACATCACAGGCATGTGCATTAAAGCCTCAAACTATGCAGACAGACAGAACACATAAAATTGCTAATACTCGAGCTAAGGCACCAATTGCTAAGAAAATTCGAGCCCCTCAGAATAAAACTATTCCTGAACCCACACACAATAAAAACACACCCTCTCAAGCTATCAAAATAAATCTGGTAAATCTCTTAAAAAGAGCTACAACC
>NC_046662.1:98643390-98644893 GCF_010883055.1 Belonocnema kinseyi
AAATTTAACTACTTCATTTTTGTTGAATTGTAGTTTTTTCAAATTAATTTCTTTTGTGAAATATTTATAATTATAGTAGAAAATTCAACTGTGACTTTGGTGTTTATCAATCAAAGTTTAGTCCTATGTATGTCATAGTGAACTACATTAATTCACCAAACCATAGGTTTATTATCAACCGGTTGTCAATCTACAGGGGCTTGAAGTTTTCACTTTTTCACGCATTTCTTCACATTCACGTTAGTTTAATTTCTTTTAGGATGGTCCGATTGAACTTTTTAAAAAGTGTTTTGAAAAGCTTTTTTAATATAATTTCAGACTATTATAAGGATATATTTCAAAAAAAGTTTAAACCAATTTTTTTTATAAAATAAAAATTGAAATTGATTCTTTCGAAAAAAAGCATATTTAAAAAATCTTTTTTTTCATTTAAAGAAATAGCTTTTTTAAACTCTTTGAAATCATGCAGAATAAAAAAGTGAGACAGACATGTTTTCTTGGTCAAATTTAAATTTTTACGTTCATCATGGATGAAATAAAAAGTTTTAGATGAAATATATAACGTAATTTATATATTTCTGCATAGGTAATCAGCTTAAAAAAGTTAAATATAATTTTAAGGCACATTATACCGGAAAGTATTTGTTCCCGAGTGCTGTGGAAGTTTAACATACCCTCGAGCTTATAAAAATCTAAATTTGGCCAAGAAAAAATTCCCAGCTCACTTTTAATTCTACATGATTTCAAAGAGTATAAAAAAAGCAATGTTTTAAAATAGAATTTTCTTTAAATATGTTTTTTTAAAGATAATCAATTTCAATTTTTTACTTTACAACATTTTTTTCAATTAAAAAATATATCTTTACAATATTCTTAAACACTTTAATAAAAGTCCAATCGGATCATCCTAAAAGAGGTAACACTAACGTAAACGTGAAGAAACTAATATCTTCCCTAATAAACTTCCTCTTTCTCATGTTTTTAGGTTATATATGAACCTAATTAATAGAATGGAATAAGAAATTTAAACAATTTTTGACTGAAAATTTAATACTCTTTGTTTAAATATTCCAACATTTAGTCTAAATTTAATTATTTCATTGAGAATTAAATTGTTTTATTGAATATTTGCTGTTTTGGATGAACAAGTAATACTTTTAGATCAAACATTGTTTTTTCATTATAGGAAAGTATAATTTTTGTGTTGAAAATCTATCTTTCTTTGTTTAAAAGTAATTTTTTGTAGAAAATTGGACATTATTCTAAACAATTTGTCTTTTTGGCATGAGGATTTAACTATTAGTTGAAAGTTAATCTATTTCGTGGGAAATACATTTTTTTATTTAAAGTTACGCTATTTGGTTGTCAATGCTACTGTTTTGTAACCAATTATTATTTTTTATAAAATTCATTATTTGGGTAAACATTTATTTTACTATTTTTCGTTGAAAATTACCAATTGTTGAAAATTAAAATTTTGAGGTTGATATTTCAAGTATATTT
>NC_046662.1:98644993-98646058 GCF_010883055.1 Belonocnema kinseyi
CCTCTACCTCTTCCCACTCTTCTTCTTTACTTTTCTCTCATAAAATAAATTATCAGATCTTGTGGTTTTTTCCCGCTTGCGGGCTTTTTTCCCACATATAATAAACGTCACTCTTAATTCAAGTCATCTCAAATTTCTCTCAGATTGTGTAACAATGCCCAAACGGGTAACACACAACAACTTCTTTCAGTCCGATTATTCTTCGGGGAGATCATACATCGCGAGTGCGCGACTGGCGCGGCTAAGCCGCGCCAGCCGCCCACTCCCGTGCATTGGATCTCACGAGAGGGGGCGATGGTTGGGGCCCCCTCATCCCCACCTTTTTTTTTTTTTTTTTGTCCATTCAGACTAGGATTGATTATTGAGATCGATTCGGTAGAGAATTGATTTCGAAACGTTCTCCTCATTGTATCGCTCTTTAATAGGCGATTTTGGATCGATCGATTGATGCTCGTGATAGATTGATAGATTCTGGTCTATCAGACGCATCACTTTGATTGATCAAAACCTTTCGCTTTGTGACAATGTCACAGAGCTCAAATCCAGTTTCCTGCCCGGCAGGAACTAGCTCCAGGATGGAAATAGATGACAAATGGTCACTTAAAACATCCAAAAATAAGAAGCGAAAACTCGCCAAAGCGTCCGTTAACGGCTCAGATAGCATCAGCAGTGGCCAATCCTCGGCCACCTCAATCAGAGGAAGCAGTAGGACGTCCCGAACGTCAGTCATAAGCGCGACACCATCACGGAGAAAAATGTATGGTCAAGGTTATATGGTCCAAATTTAGAGAGCCAGCAAGTCTTTCTACATGGTCGAACGGTCCTTTCAAATTTTTTTCGACATGGTTAAAAAGACTCTTATTATATCGTCTGTCTGACTTTTATAAGAACATCAGACTCACTATTAGGGATAACTAAGGTATCCTTTACGGTATGGTCAATACGCACATATTGTTTTCACTTATTTCGACCATCCACGAAGGAGCAGATAGGCCATTGCGTATGGTCAATTGCTTGATTTTTGCGCGTCAATCATGCGCGTGAAAATTTAAAGGGTATCGCTAA
>NC_046662.1:98646158-98653275 GCF_010883055.1 Belonocnema kinseyi
GCATAGTTTGAGGCTTTAATGCGCATGCCTGTGATGTTGCGGCGGCGACTGTGCTGTAAAGTGGTAAGCTTTGTAGTGGCGGGGCACTGTCTAGTGGGGTGCATTCGTTTGTAGAATTTTCTTTTAGTGTGATCTCTTTATTTAGTTTATTGGGAACAATTTCCTTGGGCAAACTGTGTGTTTTTGGTTTTTTAATAGCGGGTTTTTTGGATGCTTGTTTAAAAGCAGAACAACCTCTATAATTAGCGGGGTGGTCCCCAGCACAGTTAGCGCAAGTGGCCGGTGTTTCACGTGTTTTTCTGCACGCAGAACTTTGATGCACACCCCCGCACTTCAGACATCGTGGAGTGGCGTGACACATGTCAGAGACATGGTGGAACATAACGAATCCGATGTCAAAAACTCAAAAAACAAAATCGCGAATCCAGTATGGCGAACGAGTATGTTAAATAAATTTATAATTTTTTGAAAATCGGTATGAGGAGGTTTTCAAGATCGCTGATTACGAACCTGATATCAAAAACTCAAAAAACAAAATGGCGGATCCAATATGGCGGACTAGTATGCTGAATAACCTTTTGAAATTATCATAATATTGGATCCACCATTTCGTTTTTTGAGTTTTTGACATTAGGTTCGTAATCAGCGATCTTGAAAACCTCCTGATACCAATTTTCAAAAAAATCAAACATTCTTTTAACATAATCGTCCGCCATCTTGGATCCGCTACTTTGTTTTCGGAATTTTTGACTTTGGATTCGTAATCAGCGAATTTGAAAACCTCCTGATACCAATTTTCAAAAAAATCCAAAATTTATTTAGCATACTCGTCCGCTACATTGGACCCGCCATTTAGTTTTCGGAATTTTTGACATCAGATTCGTAATCACCGACCTCAAAAACCCGTGAACAACGAAACTTGGCCTATTTTATGAACATTTTATACTTTTGGCCAGATTTTCGCGATTTTGTCCCACTGTGTGCCCGCGCTGCGGCCACCGAATAAAAATGCGGGTCAAGAACAAAGTAGCAGAAAGTAGCAAACAATTTTCATATATTTGTTAGAATAGGTTTCTATCCCCGTACAGAAAATTCCCTAATATTCCCTACTTTAAACAGGAAACTGGTCGGGTGTTAGAAAGGGTGACTTGACTAGCGTTACCTCTGTTTGTTTTCTTCAAAATTACAGGGAAGTTTAGAGAAGTCCTAACTTATAATTTAGACAGGCACTACTCAAATACTAAAGGTATTTCCCTAAATTTGCTCATATCTATGATAATGGGATTTTTAATTAATTATAATCTAGGAGTCTTTATTTATACAGTAAATTTAATCCCTGATGGTTAAATAAGCAGTACTGTGTCCATGCCAATGCACCCACTGTTTGATAGCGTTTGTACAAACATTAAAGTTTTTTTATTTTTCAACCGCGTATCAAACTTCACTGCCATTGAGGCCATGTGATGAGTATAACAGCTGATCATGTCAGCCGTAAGATCATTATTTTTCCACCCATATTGGAAAATAAAAGTTTGAATAACGCAGAAATTTTTTTCGGGAAATGTTAATAAATATTAAAGGATCGTTTGTGGCCTTGCACAGGGCTGGAGGAAGAAAAAAGTTTATTTATGCAAATAATGATTATCGACGGACACACTTAGGTTTTACAGCAGAAGTTTGACTTTTAACTATCTCTGACGGTAATCATGCAATCTGTTTTACCCATAGACCTCTAGAAGTTCGAAGTTGTTTACTCGCTGCGCTAGTGCTGCTTTGACACAGCTGATGCCAGACTGATACGTATGTCACACCAAATAGGCTTATTTGCATTTCAAGTGCAAATATTAGTTTTTGCATTATTTGTGCATAATGTTCGTGAGCGATTTTTGTTGTTTTGCCTCACTTTGATAAATGTAAAACTCATAACCAGCCCTTTGACAACATTGCAAATTGCTTGCAGGGTTTGACGACAGCACGGTCGGTATTTCTCCAAAATAGTAATTAAAAAAAAACTTTTTTCACCATTCTAATTATTTAGGACCAGAGACACATTCTTGCATGACTTCTATTTATCGTGACAAATTTTTAATACGATACCCCATTCCGTGTGGACGTAAGTTGGGAAAGAAAACTTCCACTGGTATTTTCTTAAAAAAAAATTTTTTCTCAAAATTTGCACCTGAAGAAAGCAGAAACATGGACTTTATTACCTCCTCCTTTATTTCCCAAACTTTCATAGCGATACCTCATTTCGTTTAGACGTAAGTTGGAAAAGAAAAATTGAAGACCAGGTTTGGTCACGTGACCCTCTCGTCACATGGCCTTAAACCAAATCAGGAGCAAAAGTTATCCAATAAAAAAAAAACTTACGCACTGAGCAATCGACAATAATAGACGAAAGTGACAATGCAGAAAAGTAATTAAATTTTATTATGCCTAATTATACTTAAATTAAAAACAGAAAAAATTTTAAAAATTACCGATACTTAAACTTTTAAAAATTTCAGTTTTTTCTGATAAAATTTAAAACATTTGGCGCCTTAAAAATTTGAAAAGAATTTTTCTTAAATATTGATTTGATTTCAAATCATCTAAGTACGTTTAAAAATCATATTTAACAAATTGAGTTTCAAGAACCTTTTTTCTTAAGTTCTAAAGTATCGGATGAATGCCGTCAAGTATTTATGATATCTTACTCAGCGTGGCATCGTAGCTATGGAGATTAGGCGTTCGACTTATTAGCGTGCGGTGCGTGCGTTCGATTGTCGGTGCTTGCGGTTATTTTAATAAACTGCGTATCTCTTTAGTTATAAGTAATAAGTCTTCTCTAGTCAAATTCAACAAATAATTTAGTTTTAGAATAACGTGCGAAGTATAGTTAAGAATCTAGTGTCAATAAAAATACGGGAAAACAGAGGAGTGTTTGTCAGAGGCTACAGAAAGGTGTAAAATGTTTAGATTTAACTTTTGCAAAGAAAATGTATTTTACATTTGGATTAATATTTTTCTTCTGTGAATAAAAAATTTCTGGTAATAGATTATGGCAATGTGTTGGTTACATTTTTTTACTATTGCGACCATAGCACCACACTTTAGAAGTTTTCAGACAGGGCGGCCTCTTAAGAAACATGTTATAATTTCTATCCAGGTAGAACTTTAATGGTAATTATTACGAAATCTCGTAAGCCGTAACACATTACCACGTAAACTATAATCAAATTAGGAATTACTAGGGTAATAGAGCAAGGATCTAGAAAGGACCTTACTGTTTAGTCGGGCAATAGAAACACACCCTCGCTCGAATCTGGTCAGAGAGTCTAGGCTAGTACCTTTTCTACAAAGCGTGACGTTCTTGTCGGGTCCCTTCCAGATTTTCCGTTCAGCGCCCCAATAAAGTTAGTGCAAAATAACTAGTACCCTACCAAAACCGAGTTGCCATTGCTGCACGGGTCACGGTGGTCACTCGCGGTCAAAATTACTTCTGCACTTTTTTTAAAACAATTTTTAGAAATATTTAGGCCCTCTATCGCTTTTCCGAGGTCTATAGAGCTATCCCTGAAAAAATCCAGCTTTTCGCGTTTTTCGTCCCATCATGGGGCCCTTTTCCGACGGGTTTGAACGTGCGATCATATGTGTAAGCCTCTGTGCGTGCAATTGCGTAATAATAATCGTACATTAAGTTTCGAGCTACAATTTATTTATAAATGTTGTGTAGAATGCGTGCACTGTATATGTACATATGTATACATATATGAGTAATAATGCGAAGTCGGTAAAGTTACTCTTCACTGAAGTGAGGCTTACTACACGAAATAGTAACTCTTCGCCTCGCGGAGTTCGACTCCGCTATTTAAAATTTGTTTACCCTACTCTTTTAAAAAGGTAGTTTAACTTACCAAAACAAAAAATAGTAAATTTAATAAAAGTCATGATGACCAGCTGCGCTTCAATTTGAAATAATTATAGCTACTGGGGTGATCATTTAGACATATAACCCTTAAAACATTCTAAAATCAAGTCCTGCAAAGTAAAATGGAGAGTACGCTTATCGATGATGCTTCGGTTTCGCAGCGTCGCACGCTTCCATATAAAGTTGATATTTCCCTTAATTTCAGATGAATCGATATTTTCTCGATACTTTTTGTCGGTGAATCCATAAAACGCAGTTACTGTCCGGTTTCATTTTGCCATCAAATATTATGAAACAATAGATTCTTTGCGATTTTTCTTTTTCTATAGGCATCAATATAGTATATTGAGTGTGTGCACCAAGTGCACAGAAAAAACGAAAGATAAAGTTTACATCGATTCCGTGTGAAAGATTCGCTGCAACAAAAATTAACCTGGCCGATCATGATGTAGCGCGGATTGCGACGCCAGCGCTATCTATCGTCGTTAAACTTCATTAACATGGAGAGAACCGGGGATTTCCCATCTGTCAGTTGCTTTTTGCACTTTTTGCTAAATGGTTATAAATAAGTTTTAATTCCACTACAATAGTCAAATTTGCTCACTTCCGCGTCACGCAGTAGACGAGATCAGAATTTTTCTCCTAACCTCAGTGAAACTTTTACCGAAGTATTTTTTATTTTTAACCGTTGCAAGTCTCACTTGAAACAAATTTTAACTTTTGTTTTTTCTGTGTCGTTTTAAATCTGGTCTCCCGATTTATAGCTCGAATTCACTCATACATTGCCGTTTTCCCAGTGCTGCTAAGGACATTGTAGTAGACGACGGCTTTTATTCCATCGTAGGAGAAACTTTTGCCAAATAGCATGTAAACTTTAACAGCGGGAAATTTCACATACAACAAAATTTAACTTCTGTTTTTCTGCGTGTTAAAACAATTTCAACAATATTTGGCCAAGTTACGACGATTCATATTTTTTTTAACTTATTGATTTTAGAGCTAAAAATTTGAATGTTTTTCATTCTCCATATTAAAAATAATTATGTGGCAAAAATACTGCAAAAAGAAAAAAGTTCTGTTTTATTATCATCTGCAAACTAACATTTTTGAAAAATTATTTTTGCAACTTAAAATTTGGAGGCTCTGCTACGACAGGGCAATAATTACGCGACCGTTTGAGTGTTGTGCGAGTTATTGTATCAGAGTCCTCAATTACCCGTGCAGAAATTGTAGATTCGGGGCTAAATTCGGGCCTATCGGGCTCACATTTTTCCCGATCGGGACCCAACCGGCGCGCCACCAAAATTTCTGCACGAGTATAACAAAATTGTATAGATATTTCTTGGCTAAATAGCTTTTTTCTTCTCATAATTTTTTGCATTTTTCATAGTTTCACAGAAAAATTAAATTTTTTGATTATTCATTAGTTTTTAATCAAAATTTGAATTTTAGATTTTTCAAGAATATTCAAAAAGTTGTTACGATAATCTTGTAAGGATTACAAAAAGCAACGTTTTTCTCTTCTTCTTACATATCGAGCGTTGTCTGACTTAAGATTTTCATTTTATTTTGAAAATTCTGTAATTTTGATAATTTTATTTTTATCAAAAAAAGTCGTTAGGACACTAAAACAGTGTACCAAAGACTTACCAAGGGCTTACCAAAATGTATGCAACCCCGCATACAGTCTGATAGGAATAGCATTAGCGTGTAAGATGGGCTGCATACTTTTTGGTAAGCCCCAGTGTGTCCACCCTGTACATAGACAGTCAGAAGCATTTTGAACACCCTAAAAAATCATCATGACAGCTTTTTGCATTTTTCTGGAAAATCGAAAATTCAAATCCTGATTGCACATCAAGTAATATAAAATAATAAATTCCATTTTGCGGTCAAACTGTGCAAGATAAGTCAAAAGACGAGTCAACAAAAATTGTACAACCAAAAAAGATCTGAAAATTTTTTATGAATCAATTTTTAATGGGGCACGTAGTTTTTGTTTAATTCGTAAAAAACAACGTTACAAAAAGTTTTTCGGTCAAAACAACACAAGCTACGAAAAAAAATAAGACAAGTGGTTTCCATGGAAAAAGCGCTGCAAATTTGTTCTTAATCATTTTTTGATAGGATGCTTCGTTCTTGCTTTATTCGTAAGTCCAAAGTTAAAAAGTAAGAAATTAAATTTTTGTAAAAACAACACAAGCTATGTAAAAAAGAAATAGACAAAAGTTGCTCATCCAAAATAAAGTGAAAATTCATACAAATTTTTTTATCAATAATTTTTGGTTAGGATGCGCAGTTTTTGTTTTTAACGTTAAACATAACATTATAAATTAAAAAATGTAAATCGTTTGAAAACATGACACAAAGTACAAAAAAAAAATTAATCGACAATGGTGGTTCACCCAAAAAGTATCTACAAATTTTTTTATTAGTCTTTTTGAGCGATATTGTAATGTAAGCACATCTCTAACCTAAGTGTCTAATCTCATCCAATCCAATACCTTTCAATAAAATCCAATTCAATTCTATCGACTCCAATCCACTCCAATCGATTTAATTCCAAATCAATTCAATTCATTTCAATCCAATCCAATAAATTCCAGTTCAGTGAAATTCAATTCAGTTCAGTCTAATCCAATCCACCCCAGCATAATCCCGTCCAATTCCTTATAATTCAATCCACTTGAATCCAATTTAAGTCATTCCAATCCAATCAAATCCACTTCAGTCCAAACTAATGAAACCCACCTCACTGTTATCCAATCCAATTCATTACAATTAATTTCAGTCCACTTCAATCCAAGCCCCACTTCATTCCAATCCAATGTAATTAATTCCAATTCAATCCAACTCAATCCAATCCATTCCAATTAATTGCAATCAACTCCAATCTACTTCAATTCAATTATATTCAATTCAATCCTTTCTAAGCCAATCCAATTTAATTCTCAAGACGAAGGTCAGTCAGATATTATTTTTTAGACAAGTGTTTAAGAATGGCTATCTTCGACGAAGAGGGTGTGGATCTCGAAACAGTAAGGGTACGTGGGTTAGCGTTCGCAGATGATAAGGTTGTTATGGCAGAGTCTATCGAAGACCAAAAAAGAATGTTGAATAAACTAGATGCAAGCATGAAGAGCATGGGCCTCAAAATTTACGCAAATAAAACAAAAACTATGGTGTTCGAAGGAAAGAGTGAGAAAA
>NC_046662.1:98653375-98672935 GCF_010883055.1 Belonocnema kinseyi
AGCAACCTGGGTCGGAGCAGTGTTGCGGAACGAACGTGTTATTTACTTAAATAGCACGAGAATTCTGGATTAATCTGAAAAATCTCTATCCCTTCCACACACCACTCCTTTCCCCTGCCGAGTGAATCACGCCTACCCCGAAAGGGAAATGGCTTAATGGTGTAATAATAATAACGTACTCGTATTTTTTCTAATGAGAACAAGTATGTACATATTTTTGGTTTACATTCATGGTTTTCGGATAGAAATCTATCGCTTAGTGGATTGGAAACAATCTCCTTTTAGTAGCTTTTATAGTGTTCGAGATATAAGCCACGGAATAAAAACGAAACGTGCCACGGCCGTTCGCCGCAGCGCGAGTGCTAGTGTGACTCCAAAAGATGCCAATACAGTTTTTCTAAAGCCTTTCTATTCACGTAATACTAGTCTGGCGCTATACTGGCACTATCTGGTTTTTCTACGTGTTTGATTCAAACCTTTCTGTTGTCTAGTACCAGTCTTGACGCTATCTAATACCGCCGCAAAAAATCAAGACCCCAATAACTTCGCAGAAAAAAATGTGAGGAGGTTTGAAGAAAAACGACACGAATCCGCTAAGTTTTCTGAATAAAATGGTGTTTCTGTAATTTGCGCAAAAAAATGTCGTTTTGAGCTAATTAGCAAAATACAAGTAAAAATGCTGTCGCGAGGCCCATTGTTGAGACACGTTAACTTTCACATGATCACAGAGCTAAGAGTATGTTGGAAAAAATTTGAAAAAAATCTGTAGTGTGCCACAACATATCAGTTTTGCAAGGATTTTTGTTAAATGTTTTTATTTAGGAATTGAATGGAGCTATCGCGCTGTTTAATAGCTAAAAATGTGTGGTAATGTACCCTTATTCCTATTTCCACCACAAACTGAATGAAAATTAGAATTTCGCGATTAAAGTCGCTCAGAATAATTCGGAGTTTAATGAGGCGAGGCGCGTGGCACAGTAGTAGAAAAAAGTGTAGAAAAAAAGGTCGGTCATATTTCCCAGCGGCAGGCAGCCGTTTTCTCCAGATTTTCCCACAGCTGCTGCTCGCTCAGTAAGGCCGTCTCAAAGCTTTGAGGTGGGCTGCGCCCTTCTCTCCTGATATAAAATTTTGATATCATAATACAGTATCAAGCTTGCACACGAATTATCTTGTATTTTGTTTATTTAATATAGTACACTTATTTCGGTATTATAATTTTGTAATTATTAGGTTGTTAATTCGCTACTGAAATGCGTGAAAGATTTGTTTATATGAGCAATTCCATGTCGTCATCTGTAGAAAGTAAGCTATTGTTCGAAATTTTAAGGAAAATTGCAGTATTTGTTCTCTTAGGTGTTGAAAGAAAAAACTATAAAATGATTTTTGAAACATTCCAAAAACTTAGAATATATTGAAAATTGAGCTTTTTGCATTTTAATTTAACTCTTATAACTCTAATGACTTTATTGTTATAAAGGTGTATTTTTTAGAATTATTTCTAATAAGATACAGTTGTCAAGAAATATTTTTTTTAACCAAAAATTTCAAAAACTTGGATTTTTTAAAAATTAATTTGTACATTGAATTATTTAGAGGACAGTGTAAGCTATCTATGCATTTTTAATTGGGTTATTTTTTTCAGAAATTCAGTAAAAACATTCGTTTTTGAAAAATTCAAGAAGGTTTTGACATTTTTTGTTTCAAGAAATTTTTGTTCAGAACTACACCATATTACGAATATTAAAAAAAATACGCTTTTATAGTATTAAAATGACAAAAGTTATGAGAGTTCAAAGAAAAAAGACCAAATTTTTCAATTTTGTGTATCCTGTAATTTCTGGAATTATTCAAAAATAATGTTAGGCTCTTTCTTTCAACACCTACAAGAACAAATACTACAATTTTCATAAAAATGACTAACAATGGCTAAAGTTCTTCACATGATTCCAAAAGGACCAATTTTATATCCACAGCAGTTGGTTTTCGACGAAAAAGGAAATAAACAAAGCGTTTAAGTTTTTAAAAATATTATTAAATTTTTTATCAAATAGTACCATTTTTAACCATAGGATATAAACGTTAAGAAAAATCATAATAGTAGACTTTTCAAACAAACAAAATAAAAATAATTCTATTTTCGTACTGATTTCTGTATTAATTCAATTCGCATTTAGGCGAAACAATAAGGAAAGAGTACAAATTTCTGAAAAATGGTGAGACAAAGAGGAAATATTTTAAAAATGGTAAAACAAGGGGATAGGGTTAAAAGTGTGAAGTCCTCTATTTTCAGTTTCCAAGAAAGTCCACACTTTCTTTTCGACTAAATGAAAAAATATTTGTACAACACTACATATGGTGCAACATTATCTTATTACGAATGATTTTAAAAAAATACGCACATGGAATTGCTCATATAAATAAATCTTTCACGCATTTTCGTAGCAAATTAACAGCCTAATAATTACAAAATTATATTAAAATACCGATAGAGGTGCACTATATTAAATAAACAAAATACAAGATAATTCGTGTGCAAGCTTGATACTGTATTATCATATCAAAATTTTATATCAGGAGAGAAGGGCGAAGCCCACCTCAAAGCATTGAAACGGCCCTGCTGAGCGAGCAGCAGTTGTGGGAAAATCTGAAGAAAACGGCTGCCTGCCGCTGGGAAATATGACGGGCCTTTTTTTCTACATTTTTTTCTACTGCTGTGCCACGCACCTCGTCTCATTAAACTCCGAATTATTCTGAGCGACTTTAATCGCGAAATTATAATTTTCATCCCGTTTTGTGGTCGAAATAGGAATCAGGGTGTATTAAGCCATTAAACAGCGCGATAGCTCTATTCAATCCCTAAATAAAAACATTCAACAAAAATCCTTGCAAATCTAACATTTTTAAATATTTTAAAATTTTAAGGTCTCTACTGGATTCTAAACATGTTGTAGGACACTCCAGAATTTTTCCAAATTTTTCCCAACATACTCTTAGCTCTGGGATCACGTGAAAGTTAACGTGTCTCAACGAGGGGCCTCGTGACAGCATTTTTACTTGTATTTTGCTAATTAGCTTAAAGCGAAATTTTTTTATGCAAATTACAGAAACACCAATTTATTCAAAAAACTTAGCGGACTCGTGTGGTTCTTATTCGAACCTCCTCACATTTTTTTCTGCGAAATTATTGCCTTCTAAAGTGGGGGGTCTTGATTTTTTGCGGCGATATTAGGAGTTCATTGCGAATTTAAATATATAAAGAGCGTCTAGATTTAAGCTAGTTTCTAGACAAAAACACGGTTTGGACTCAAGTAAACCAAAATTACAGATGTGAATTCAGAAAATAATAAGTTTTGAATCAATAATTAAGAAATTACAATACATATTTGCATAAATGCTCAAGGACCATTCACAAAAAACGTGATACATTTTTCAGGAACTTATGAAGGTCCCCCCCCCCCCATGTGTGATACTTTTTGTATTGGTGATAACATGTTTGTTAAACATTCTGCTCTAAAACACGATAGGCGGATCAGTCGACGCAAACGCGATTTTTGAACGTGTTTCCAAAATATTTTCGAGACGCGTCGCAATCAATGCTAGAAAAATTGTATGAGATGCTTGGACTACAATTAAAAGTACATACTAATAAATAGTGCAGGACACAATTTATTAGAAATTGCCTGAACTTTTGATAGGCTATGCATATAATAGTTTCACAGAAGAACAGAAGATAAACTTAACGCCGGTTTCCGACGAAAGATTCTGTGCAACAAAAATTAAGGGCATGTGTTACTTACAGTTTCCCCGGCTTTTTTTCCACAAAAATGAAAATTTTTAAAAACTGAATTCGGACTAGCTATAAAATATCATAACGGACGTCCCCGGGATCTTTTTTGAGGGATAATAACAAAAAAATTTATTGTGCTAAATAAAAATTTTATGCATATGCATTATTTTGAGGTTACGTCGTTTTTCATCTCTGCCTTTCCGATAATCTGGAAATTATTTATGAAATAAACTTTTTTTAATTGCCTGCAAACAAGGTTAGCTCCAGGAGATTAGTTACTATGTTTATTTGTAAGTCCAAAGTTTTCGGCCAAAAATATTGTGTAGTTGGAAGTAACGCTCGAGTGAATTGTAACACACATAACCTCGAAATATACACGCACGTTGTTAGCATTATCAAAAAATTTTTGATAAAAAAACACAAAAAAAGTGAGTGAGGACGTCTTTTAGCATATTCGCTATCATTTCCCAGATTCTGAAGGAAAAATATTTCTTATCCTAGGAAAAAAGCCGGGGTATCTAACACTGAAAAAATCGATACTATTTCCTAAGCGGTATGCAAATCAATCACATTTTGCTAAATTAAAACTTTTTTTAATTAATCCACAAAAAAGTGTGTGGAGACGTCCGTTATCATGTTCGCTATCATTTCCCAAATTCTTAAGACAAAATATTTATTATTCTAGAAAAAAAGCCGGGGAACCTCAAACTGGTAAAATCGACAATTTTCTAAGCGTCACATGCCCTTAGCTTCACAGGATAAACTTTACACAAATATCAGTTAAAATTTCTTTCGTTTTTCCATGAAAAACACATGTTTTTTGAAAGACGCGAAGTTGGCTAAACAAAACTTTATCGCTCTAAAAAATTTTCTGCAACAAATTTTATTCTTCGTTTTTTCTGTGTTATCAGTTTTTGTTATGAATAATGAGTGAAAATCATATAAAAAACTGTTTTTCGCTCCTGCTACTGATTATACGATTTAGTGGCTAATCCCTGTGCCTTTAATAAATCAGCAATCTATCACCTGGGGTGTGCCCAACGAGGGGACAAACGACTCTATTTCACCACATTTAACAATCACATGTCGTTATGGCTGATGATGTTATTTTGGGCATTATTGTTAACTTCTTTCAATATAAGTTATTTATAAAACTTATAACAGGAAAAATTCCTTAAGTGGCTAACGATATTGTACCGATTATCCTACTATCGGCGAGAAAACTATAGGCATCTGCTTTTGAAGCTTAACAACTCAGTCAACTATATTATCTTCAGTTCTAATACAGATATTAAAGCGATTCAAACTGCAAACTGTAATGCATAGGCTCTGTATTTATTTTCAATCGCCCATAAGGATGTGTCAGTCTTATTTTTGGTGATAATCGGAATATTTTTCGACATTTTTTTGTTGGAAAACAAGTGACAGAAAGCAGGGGGTCCCGTTTTTTTTACTGCCGACCGCTGGTCCCTTTCTTTGACCCGTGGCCAGGTGCCATCCAAGCATTCAGAACTAGGGGCCGAAAAATAGCACCAGCGGTCGGCAGTAAAACAAAAAAGGGCCCCCCTGCTTTCTGTCACTTGTTTTCCAACAAAAAAAAATGCCTAAAAATATCGCGATTTTCACAAAAATGAAGACTAACACATCCTTCCCGGTGATTGAAAATAAATACAGAGTCTATCAATTACAGTTTTCAATTTGAATGGCTTTAATATCTGTATTAGAATCGAAGATAATATAGTTGCACATTTTTTTACTTTTAAGTAACAATTTTTATTATTTTTTAAATTTTGAACTGCAACTGGTTCACAACAGTTTTCCTCATACTCATGAATTTTTTCAAATTTTTTCCATCGCCCCTTATATGAGAAATAATGCTCTAAACTTGATTGTTCTTAAATGTACCCAAAAAACTGACTTTTTTATATATTTTTCAGTCTGCTAAGCACAAACATTTTTTTACATGAACGGCTTTAAGCTCATTAACGTAGAACACATTCAGCTTTTAAATGACTGTTTTTTTGTTGCGCTAGCATTTTTTTGACTGAGTTGTTAAGCTTCAAAGGCAGATGCCTATAGTTTTCTCGCCGATAGTAGATATTTCGATAGGGGCCCCAACCTGTTTTTTCTAGGCTAAATATTTGGATAGGGACCTCATCGAAACCCAACTTCAAATAGGGAAAGATGGGGAAATTTCTGCACTGGTTCTATGAAAAAATGTACTGGCATTGTAAAGATATCGTGCATCGGCACTTGTAATAGAAGAAATCCGCTAAAGATGCGGTAGGCATCCCGTGCGGAAATTGCTTTACTTTGCTTTATTCCAAAAAAGACCAGGATCAGATCTGCATCAGGATGCCTGAATAATAAAATTATGTAACGGCTCTGAACAGGTCCGTTTACGGCCTAAATAGCCTACCCTGATTTATAAGTAAGGCAGTCTCAATTATACCTTACTTATGGTAACTTTACGAACCTGATGGGTACGGATTAGAGTGCCTCTGTTGAAGATCAGGCGTCCTAAAAGAGGTCCCAAGTTAAGCCACTGGACGCGCATCTTTGTCATACCTTATTTGATGCCTATCAAGTGCAAGCGCGTTCAAATTTAATACTTTTTACAAAAAATGGATCGTAAAAATATAAAAAAAGATATGAGTAGAATTCGATTGAAAAATCGACGAGTTTTTCAGTTAAAAAAAACTTTTTAAACCTATAAGAGTCAAGAAAATATTAATATACCGAATTATAAAGTGGATAATTATTTTCTACCATTATTTTTCGTAAATACAAATTTAAACTTGCGTGGCAACGCGTGGCGTATTTCATACGTTCTTTTGTTTTCTCGCCGGTGAATCTGTAAACGTCAACAGTGTCGACAGTTACACATCTTTTCATTTATAACCTATATAATAAGTATAATAAGTAATTGAAGGTAAGAATTGCATATATTTTACATTTTACATTAATTCATCTGTATTGGAAACAATAAGTTAATTAAATTTCCATAAAACGACCTTTTGGTAGTAGCTTTTCGAATGCTTCATTTTTAGGCTAGGTTCAATATTGACCATTATATTTATCTTCTTTTTCAATAATGTTTCTGTAAAATTGAATCTTTTCTATAAAGAATAATTTTATGAATTTCTGAATATCTTCCGAATATCATTTATAATTTCAAAAATTATAAGTTCATTTGAACGTTTTTGGTTAAAAATTAATATTAATTGCTTGTGAGTATTTTCACTTGAAATATAATTGTTCATGTTTAGAGTGAATACATGTATTACATTTTTAAACATTATATTACAAATAAAATTTTTGACTCTACGCACGGAGAAAAAGATATCGCATAATGACATCGCAAAACCTCTATATTGCAAGAAAGCGCAATATGATAACGTACAATCAGGTACCGGAGCTTTGTACGATATTATATTGCACCAATATCACAGACAAAAATGAAGTTGAATTTTGTTGCTGTCGTCTGCTACGGCGTCCTTAGCAGCAATGGGAAAAAGGCAGAGTATGAGTCAGTTCCAGCTATAAATCGGGACTCTAGATTTAAAACAATCACAGAGAAAATTAAAATTTTGCCGCAGGTAAGACCTGTAACTGTTAATGATTAAACATATTTCGGTGAAAGTTTCACTGAGGTTAGGAAAATAATTCTGAACTCGTCGACTGCGTCGCGCTGAAGTAAGCAAATTTCAGTAAAACATGTAGAATCTACGACAGAAAACACAAAAAATATGTACTTACTGATATATTTCCTCCGAAATAAATCATATTATTGTAGACGAATTAGAACTTACTTAATACAATTTAGCAAAAACGCAAAATGTAACTGACGGATGGGAATCCCCATTTCTTACGTTATAGATTGCACAATTATGCGGTATATAATGTAAAAACTTGCAATGTACGATATCACGATTTTGCACTGCTATAATGCGATAATTACGACACATAGCGCAGGAATTAAGATATATATTGTAATTTGTGCGATATAGTTTTCTCAGTGCGGGGTATCTAACAATAAAATTATTTTTAAATAAATAATTTTAATTGATTGAAATTTTTTTTTGTGTAAAATTTCGTTTTTTATGTGTTTCAGATCATTTTACAACGGTGAAGATGGACATAAAATGTAATTTCTTCTGAATATTTAAAATTTTTCAAAAAAATGGAACAGGATTTTTTTCTTTAAAAAAGGAAGAGGAAAAAAAGTTCTTTTCGCGAAAGTTGTGTTTAAAGTTTTTAGACATTTTAGAAAATACAAACCATCTATTTGTAAACTTATTTGTTTTGTTGTTTTTTTTTTTTTTAATAATTATACTGTCGGCATAATTCCTGGCCGGGGGCCCATTAAATACAGATTATAGATTTGACATACATATACAAAGCATATAATCCTTCACTACTATCGGCGAGAAAACTAGAGGCACCTGCGTTTGAAGCTTAACAACTCAGTCAAAAAAAATGCTAGCGCAACAAAAAAACAATCATTTAAAAGCTGAAAGTGTTATACGTTAATGAGCTTCAAGACGTTCATGTAAATAAATTTTTGTGCTTAGCAGACTGAAAAATGTAAAATAAAGTAAGGATTTTTGGGTACATTTGAGAACAGTCAAGTTTAGAGCATTATTTTTTATACCAGTTGCAGTTGAGAAATGTAAAAAATAATAAGAATTGTTGCTTGAAAGCACAAAAATTTGCAACTATATTATCTTCAGTTCTAATACAGATATTAAAGCGATTCAAACTGCAAACTGTAATTAATAGGCTCTGCATTTATTTTCAATTACCCGGAAGGATGTGTTAGTCTTCTTTTTTGTGAAAATCGCGATATCTTTAGACATTTTTTTTTGTTGGAAAACAAGTGACAGAAAGCAGAGGGGGCCCGTTTTTTTTTTACTGCCGACCGCTGGTCTCTTTCTTTGACCCGTGGCCAGGTGCCATCCAAGCATTCAGAACTAGGGGCCGAAGAATGGCACCAGCGGTCGGCAGTAAAACAAAAAAAGGGCCCCCTCTGCTTTCTGTCACTTATTTTCCAACAAAAAATGTCTAAAAATATCGCGATTTTCACAAAAAAGAAGATTAACACATCCTTCCGGGTGACAATTCTTATTACTTTTTAAATTTCTCAACTGCAACTCGTTCACAACAGTTTTCTTCATACTCATGAATTTTTTCAAATTTTTTCCATCGCCCCTTGTATAAGAAATAATGCTCTAAACTTGACTGTTCTTAAATGTACCCAAAAATCCTTACTTTTTTTACATTTTTCAGTCTGCTAACCAGAACATTTTTTTTACATAAACGTCTTCAAGCCCATTAACGTACAACACTTTCAGCTTTTAAATGACTGTTTTTTTGTTGCGCTAGCATTTTTTTTACTGAGTTGTTAAGCTTCAAAGGCAGATGCCTATAGTTTTCTCGCCGATAGTAGAATCTGACAGGGCCCCCATCAGTTTTTTGTAGACTAGATAGTCTCATAGGAGCCCTTATCAGTTTTTTCTAGACTAGATATTCTGATAGAGGCCCCAATCAGCTTTTTCTAGACTATATATTCCGATAAGGGCCCCATCAGAACCCTACTTTAAATAGAGAGAGATGGAGAAATTTCTTCACGGGATGCTTGTCTGATTGCTTGGTAGGTTAATTAATTGACATTAACTTGACTGCTCTAACAGATATTTTCAATCTCTAGAAGAAACAACACCTTGAAAACATGTTCGCTCCGTTAAACGCAAGATCATTTCCACCTGACGCAACGTTACCTGCCTACCTCTAATCTGGCGGATAATCAGCTTCTCTTAATCCCGTGATGTGCCGACATCCGGTCGCTATAATAACGCAATTTTGCGAGTAAGATCATTTTTCTTGCAAAGAGCAACGAATTCTCACGCACCCTTATTCCAGGAGCCCCAACACCCTCTCTCCGCATAGAAATACTCAGCATTCTCATACAGAGAAGAGCTAGGAGTATCGGCCACGGCCTGGCTGGCAGTCAGTGGCTGGGTTTTCCGGAGTTAAAGAGCTTCAGGGGGCATACGTGAGAGGGTAGTCGGGGGCGGGTGGTGTCCCGGCGGCCATTTTGAACGCATATATCGATTGTTTGGTGGCTGGGCTCCTCGACCATTCGCAGGTCCGCTCCCACTCTCTCAATCCCTCTGTCTCCATTTTCCCCGTCCCACCGAAAACAGACAGCGATCCAACCATTAGACGCATTATTGCCTTCACCGTTATTATAATTTTTTCCACCCCATGTCTCTGGCACGTGGCCAACTTACGTCCCAAGCGAAAATTCATCCCTGATCGCACCTGATCTTGAGGTCAGAAAATCCTCCACCCTCCATGGTCAGATCACGAAAGGGTGGTTCTTCGCCAATTCTACCTCTAAACCGGCTTAGAACCGCCCTGGTATGTCGTCCCGGCCAATGAGGAGGCGCCAGTGACCCTAGGTATTGCGCATGTCCAGACCAGTTGCTGGACAATCACTGACCCTTGTATTCTCAACTTACCTACTTGAGATTTCACCCCTTGGAAATAAGATATTTAATCAAATTCTACTTTTCATCGGGAAGTAACTTTTTCTTTATTTCAATTTAATTAAACTTTCGCTAGTGTTACGGGCAATTTAGAAATGGAATTAGAAAAGGGTAAGTGATAATACATCTTTTTTACGGATAGATCTTTTTTACCAACATTGAAGCATATAATTCCAAAAATAAAACATAAAGATTTATAAGAACTCGTATGCATTTTCTCAATTTAAAGGCATCATCCGAATTGTTTTATCATTTTTAAATCGAATTTTTTTAAATTTTATAATTAAAAATTTTCAATCCTTTGTATATTGTATACCTTCTAAAAGCATGAGCACTAGACTGATTTAAATAAAAGTTATCTAACATCAATAACCATCCTAATTGTAATCCTGGTTTTTACGTTTTTAAAATTAAAAAGTTGAAACCTACATATTGGAATAATTACATTAGAATTTACTTGGGATTAATTTTGAATGCTGATTGAAGTTTGAGAGATGCAAATTTGAATCGCTAAAACTAAATTTAAATTTGAAAATGCTTAAAATTTCTTGAATTTATCTGAATATCCCACACAATTTATTCAATATAATTTATATAGAATTAAATTCTGCAGTTGGACCTTGAAATAAACCCAATTTTTATAGACATTTTTTTCAAAGAACCTGTTTTTCGATTTGCCCATTTTGGCACATTATCTAGTTATTAATTGCATTTTTGACATAAAGCACACATGTAAGGGAACTCTGACGGACATAATTTAATGAAGATAATTAAAGTACAAAATATTATCGCAATTAAAACAAATATAATGACTTGATAAATATAATTTGCAGGTTATCTATAAAATTAGTAATTATAAGGGGTTAAGGGTCTTAAGTTATCGGTCGAAAAACTCTGTAAACCCCTAACTTACCCCCCCCCCTACTTTAATAGGGGTTGGTATATCAGTTTGTAAATGCTCCTGCATGTTGTCATATCCAAGCCTCCCTAAGCAACCCTTTTGGGTCTCCGTAGGTTTCGATTGGAATTCAATTTCTCAATTCTGAAAGATACCAACTTTTATTAAATTGCAACTTTACTGAACACCCAGATTTTTTTGCGGTTAATTTGAATTTGAATGCACGTCCTTTTAAAATCCACTTCAATTAACCATAATTCAAGTTAAGTGTACTGAAATTAAATTAGCATTTCTGAATTTTGATTTAGATTCATTTGAATTTAATTTGAACTTACTAAAATTCAGTTTCACTTAATACAATTTCATTTGAATGACTCGCATTTAATTTAATTATCTTGAATAAAATTTCAACTGACAATTGACTGGAATTCAATTATAATTGACTGCATTCATTTCGAACTGAATTTGCTTTAAATCTGATGCTGGTAAACCCTACAATACATTATTAAATTCGGTGTACGGACGATAAATTTTTTTTGAGCACGAAAATTGGTTTTAATTTAACAAAATGTAATGGAATTAGGAAAGTATTTTTTTATTATTCAAATACTTATTCTTGAGAAACGAAAAATTCTTTGAGGGGAAAAAAATATTTTATCATCCGTATATGCAGCAATTAACAGGATAACACTTTAAAGCACCTCAGGCAATAAGCTGTATTATACAGGGTGAACACGCTGGGGCTTACCAAAAAATATGAAACCTGTCTTACACGCTAATGCTATTCTTATGGGAGTGTATTCGGGATTGCATACATTTTGGTGAGCCCCAGCGTATCCACCCTGTATATAGAAACCTAACTCATTATACACCAAACACTTTCTCGCAAGTTTGAAGCAAGCAAATTTAAAACTTTTGCTCTAACCTCCAACAACATTTTTCTAGTTTTTAATTTGCATTGCATCAACCTTTGAAGCATTATTCTTTTCTAATTTTTATGAGAATAAGGGGAAGATATTAAATATTTTAAAAGAACCTGTAGCTTCAGCAGCGTCATCAAGGTTAGCGGTTCATTACATCCCGAGCGCGAGAAAGTGGTGTATTTGCATAATACGAGGGTGAAGAAAAAAAGAAAAAAAAACAAGGAACAAGTTCGAGCAAGGAGCCTTGATTGCAAGACTTTCTCTTCTCGGCGCGCAGAAAATGACGCGGGGAAAGCCTCTCGTCTTAAAGGGGAAGTTTCGTGCTGAAAGCAAAGTTCTACCTTTCCTCGCTCTTTCTCACCCCCTCTCTTCGTTACCTCCTCCGTTTTTTACCCCCACGTACCTACTGGCGGTGCGCCAACTGGGTGAAAAGTGTGGAAAGTGAACTTGCGATTTACGGCTTCGCTAGAGCAACCCGGGACCTTCGTTTCGAAATTTATTCAAATTATTTTTATCTCGCTTGCTCTCGTTGCAGCTTCCTTAAAAAATCGAAAGTCTGCGTGTCACTCTGTGGGATAATTGTCGCTGGAGAAAGTCCACCCACCCCCATACACTTTCCTCCGCAGTTATTGCAGAGTTTCGTTTAACGGGAAAACTTTCGTTAGATAACCTTCAATGTGGTGCAAATGAAGTTTCTTAACCTTCAAGTATTACTTTTATTACTTCTGGTCTCTAGAATCTTTTGAAGCTTGTGTCTTTGTTTTACGTATTTGTACGTCAATGAGTGTCTCGAAATCTAGGTTAAACCGTATACCACTTATGAGAAATGTCAAATATTAACCGCAATACATGACTGCATGGAAAAAGGTATTGATCAAGGGCATTGACCCCATACATAATACTTTCCATCCCTTAAAGTAAGAAATGTATATTAAACAAAATTTAAAATTCTAGAAACGTGGGGCGATAATTTCTGGCTTTTGAATTATACTTCAATGCTGTTTTTCTATAAACTTCTGCAAAATTATTTTATCGCCATAGACAGGGTGTCTCAGACTCAAGTATCTGGACTTATATAGCTGTATAAAAATAAGCAAAATAAATCGAAAATTTCTTTTGCAAATATTAGTTGAAGGTTCAGTTCTTGTATCATAAAATATTTAGACCGGATCAATTAGAAAAGCTGATTTTTTGAAAAGCAATTTTCTATTTAGTTTGTTTATTTATACATATATTTACAACCATATAAGTCTGGCCACTTTTGTCTGGAAAACCCTATATAGAGTTCGAAAAAGATAATATTTTCTAAGGAGAATATTCACGATTATTTTTCTTTTTGAAAATGGTATGATTGCTCTTAATAAAAAAAAATACTTTACAAATGTTTAAACATTTGGAAAATTGAAAGAAGCTAAATGTGAACTTTGAAATTGAAATAATTTGTTTCATTTAAAAGTTGAATTCAATGAAATTCAGTGGAATTGGTCTGCATTTAGTAAGATCACTTTGTCGAAAATTAACTTAAATTCAACTTGAATTCAATTTGCATTCGCCTGAATTCCGATAAAAGTAGCTTTCACTTTATATGAATGTGTTTAAATTTTCTGACATTGATTATAAAATCAGTGAAATTCATTCAAATCCAGTTAAATTTACTGTAATACTATTTGAACCGAAATAACTTAAATTCAGAGGGAAATTGACTACTAGATATTTCGATAGGGGGCCCAACCTGTTTTTTCTAGGCTAAATATTATGGTAGGGACCTCATCGGAATCCAACTTCAAATGGGGAAAGATGGGGAAATTTCTGCACTGGTTCTATAAGAAAATGTACTAGCATTGTAAAGATATCGAGCATCGGCACTTGTTGTAATGGAAGAAATCCGCTAAAGATGCGGTATGCATCCCGTGCGGAAATTGCCTTACTTTGCCTTATTCAAAAAAATTCTGGGATCAGGTCTGCATGAGGATGCCGATGGTAGACTTGATGACCAATGAATTCTTTGGATATAGTTTAATTCGCCAAAAATCGTATGGCTTGATTTGATTGAACTTAATTTCATTTGATTTATTAAATTTGTATTTAACTGAGCTTAAGTATACTTTAATAGTATTGAAATTTATTTTAAGTTCGGCCAAATTCGCCTTGTATTCGGCTAACTTCAGATTAAATCTAGGATATTATTTTTCTGAAAATTAGGATTAATTCACTCAAATTTAGTTGATTGAAGTTGAATTGACTGGAATTATTATTTCAGTTGTTTTCAAATAATTTTATTTGAAGTCCGTTTAATTAATTTCACTTCAGTTAAATTAAATTTAGCTGGATTATTTAAAAATAATTTGACTCAACCTTTCATTAAATGTCATGCATATTTAAATGGCCCAATTTTAATTTTGTTTTATTTTAATTAATTGACTTCATTTACGTTGGACTGAATGACTTTTACAGTACATGCTATGCCCTTGACTACAATTTAGTTGAAATAAATATAGTTAAACCAATTTTAACATACTTATATTAAATTATTCTAAATAACTTCACTTGAACTATTGGTTTGACTTGAAAACAAATAGATAATAAATTTCTAAATTGCTTTCTATATTTTATTTTTGTTTTATTTTGCTAGACTAATACAAATCGAGGCTTTTGAGTTAAAAAACGAGAAAGTCAGAAAAATGTGTAAGAGTACTATGTTTTATGCGTTATCCACTTGTAAGAAAGATAGAATGCTACCCGCAATACACGAGAGTACAGAAAAAGCTTCTGATCAGGGTTATTTCTCCTGCAAGGATTTCTTCATTGTTTGCCAAGCTACTGCCGCACAGTTGAGTTAGAAAAGTTCGAAATTTTTTTGAATTCATTTATTTTTATAGTAACAAATTAGTAAGTGAAATTAATACTTCGAGATGTCACGTTCTAAATAATTATTTCCTTGAACAAAATTGATCAAAATGTGTCAACAATAAATAATATCTACGCTTTTTTAATACCTGATTACAATTTTCAATTGTGTAATAGATTTCACGAATAAATACAGATTTTTGGCATTTTCCAAATAGCAGATTCCGCTTTTTCAATAGAATCTATTATAATTAATTTGAAGAAAACCTCCGTGTACGACTCTTTATAAAGCAACAATATTTGTTGATTCTGTAAAGAATTTTATAAACAAATTCTCAACTTGAGTACATGTCAATAAATAGTTGTTGTTTCTAGTTACAAGGTCAACTGCTAGTGATTCAGAAAGGCTATTATTTATTAAAAGACTTTTTCAGGCGACAATATTTGTTTTTTATCTTCAAAGCTGTTATTAACAAATACATGTTATCATCAATTTTAATTCGCATATTTCGGACTTTTAATGAATCAATTTTAAATTATACATACTTGTAAAAATCGTTTGCTTATGATACTTAAACAACGATCATTAATTCTTTATTTTATGAACAATTTTATAAAGAAATTCCCAACTGGACTGCTTGAGAGAATGACCGACAGGAACGACGAATTTTCGTCCAGTTCGCACAAACAGTCATAAAGGCGTGGCTTAGAGATTTTAAATCTTCGGAAACCTAACTGTGAAGGGTCTGAGTTTTAAGTGTCTGACCTCTCTTTTTCCCAAACGTCATCATTCTTAGATTTATAGCCGTAGAAAAAACTGCTAATGCCTGTTTAATATTTGTTAAACACACCCTTTACGGGGTTTACTCCACCTTTTTCTGAAAAAACTGCGCGCTGTCGATCATTCTCTCACCGAACAGAATCTAGTTGTAAATAAATAGATGTCGTGTTTTACGAAATTAACTGCCAATGACTCAGATAGTATCTTATTCATTCAGAGAGTTTATGTAGCTGGAACGTTTATTATTTCTTCTAATAAATTTCATAAAAAACCAAATACAGAGTAAAGATTGAAAGACTACTTACATCTAAATCCATCATAGACAGTATATTTTAAATTGTTTAAAGAAATGGTTGCTAACTCTTATCAGAAATAACGAAATAACGCAATTTTTTAATGCCCAAGTTATTGACAGCTTATATCGTTGAAACAAAAAACGAAGTCTGCTACATGAAATTGCCGAAAATCTGTATTTGCTCATAAAGTTTATTTGAATGATAGAAAATATTGTTGCCTGACAAATTCTCTTGATAAATAATGTCCTTTCTAAATCACATATAGTCGATACCATAAAAACAGCAACATCCTCTGGTAGACAAGTAGTCAAGTTGGGAAATTATTTATAGAAATGTTGATCAAATAAGGGGCCATTCATATATCACGTGGACAATTTTTCACCACTTTTTGACCCCTCTCTCCCCTCGTGGACAGCCGTGGAATTATGAGAAATACCCCCCCCCCTTTACTTTGTCCACGTGGACGTATTTTATGAAAATATAGATATTATTAGTCTTCAAAATGTCCGGGAGCTCGCGACAATTCCATGGACGTCATTTGAGTACTCACTAAAATTTCAGATTCTTTTGTTTTCATATGTCAACAGTTCAAAACTCGTAGACTGGCTAACAGCTGTTGGTGCATTTTGCAAAAATTTATCGTTAAACTGGTCGTAAATATGAGTGAAAAAACGTCATTTTAGTACTCTTCAAACCCACGGGGAATGATTTTTTGGATGCTAAAAACTAACAATAAGTTTGACTAGCAGCTCCTTAGTGGTACCAAAGTTAACTAGCAGGCTGTCAAACATGCCGAAAATTCACGTCAAGAAACGTGATTTTAGTACCTACTCTTGAAACCTATTTTTGCGAGTTGTGAATTTACGTAAAAAGTGAAATTTTCGTAGTTTCTTTTTTTATATACATATTAGTTTTATAAAAGTATCTTATAGATGAAAATTTTAGTTAATGAAAAGGACACAACTTTCATTCGGTTGCTGATTAAAATGTCAGACAACTTTGGCACTACTCAGGAGCTGCCAGTCAAATTCTTTGTTAGTTGTTTGCGCCAAAACAATCATCCTCAATCTGTTTGAAGAGTACTAAAATGACGTTTTTTCACTCGAATTTTTGGCATGTTTGACAGCCTGCCAGTCAATTTTGGCACCACCGAGAAGCTTCCAGTCAAACTTCTTGGTAGTTCTTTGCACCTATAAAATCATCCCCAATGGGTTTCAAGAGTACTAAATTGACGTTTTTTCACTCGAATTTTTGACATGTTTGACAGTTTCCCATAGTTAACTTTGGCACCACTCTGGAGCTGCCAGTTAAACTTATTGTTAGTTTTTAGCATCCAAACAACCATTCCCCGTGGGTTTCAAAAGTACTAAAATGCGGTTTTTTCACTCGAATTTTTGGCGGGTTTAACGATAAATTGTTGTAAAATACACCAGCAGCTGTTAGTCAACGAATTTCGAACTGTTGACTATGAAAACAAAAGAATCTGAAATTTTAGTGAGCATTAAAATGACGTCCATAGAATTGTCGCGAGCTCCCGGACTATAAGAAGTCCAAAAGGAGCGATGAATTGGCTGAAAAAATTTGAATTAGCTTAGAAACGTGGGCTTAAACATGATTCGAATTTCAAAGAAAAAGTCGTGAAAAAAATTGAAATAAAAATAAAAATTATATTGTGCGCGAGCACAATATAAAAGTTGGAGTATACCTAGAGTATACCCCTAAAGTGTCCACGTGGTATATGGATGATCCTTAAGCAATTAAGCTTGGTTAGTAAAGCTTGATGAGCGAAGATTTTTTATAAGTAATAAAAATTGATTTTTTTAGAAATATAAATCCGCCAACACATTCTCCATGTTAACAGCAATAGAAAAAGCATCACACAGGGGTGGGGGTGCTTAAATTGGTAAATAAAGTCTCCATGTATTATCAATCTCGAAACATCTCATTCACTTATTAATGTGATAATATCATATTAAACTTATTTCTAGAAAGTTTTTAACCTTCTGAATATTATTGGTAAGGAGTCTCTTTACTGATATCATGAGGCTTCACATAAATATAAGTAGTTGTGATATTCTATTAGATTTTCTATCTGATATTCTATCAGGGGCATTAGCCTAGCTAAAGATTGTTCCCTTATATTTAATTCCTTTGATAATCATTGCAAACTCACTGTAAATGCCGTTTCGCTTAGGGAATAATATGCAATGTAATACAAAAATGATATTCTAAGCAGGTTTCAAAAAGACGAAAAAAATGTGTCTTTGAGGTAATCTGTCCCGTGATTTTGTGTCAGAGATCATATAAAGACATATTTTTTATTTTTATTATTCGGTGCCTTTGATCGCGTTCCTCAGAAATCTTTGTAGAAGGCATCCACCCACATGTAGGTGTATTGGGCATAGGAAGTGTGGGTGTGTAGGCGAAGAAGAAGGTACGTAGGGTGGTATAGCCTGGAATACGAGGAGCTCTAATCCCCTTTTAGAGACTCGGCTCATGCCACACATTGAGATATGCCTTTGACGGGTGCTCCTGCCACGCTATTGGCTCGGCGTAATCTCATGTAAGTTGGGTTGCCTAGCCACAGGACTTGCACACAGACCCAGAGATCCCAGCTCTCTCAACCCCCTTACCCGTTTTTCTGTTGTTACCCTGGCGGCCTGGTCGATACGGCAGATGCCTAACATCTCTGGCGCATGCTCTAACCGGAAGCCTGGTAGTGGTTTCGGGCTTTCTGCGATAGAGGGTACTAATATCTACTTCCTGGCTGGCTTTGAATGCTGTTTCCACTTAAGCTGGATTAAATTGATTCCGGTTTGTTAATCGAAGATAGACTATTGATAGGGTTTCGACTTTGCTGAATAGCTTGAAACGAGATCAGGCGGTTGGAATTTATGAACAAATTTTATACAATATTGAAAATGAAATATCTTATCAAAATAGAATTTAATATTGGTTTTAAGGGTTGAAGGCCCCTGTGGAACCGCAGCCTGCCAGTCCCAGGCGCATAATGGATAACCCTTAGGCAATACAATAAATTACTGGTCCAAATATTATAGTAAGGTAAATAATGGCATAGTTTGCAGCATGCACTAACAATTTATTTTTCGTTAAACAAATTAGGCTCAGGAACTTTGAGCAAGATCACTTAATTCCTACACGGATTTATTGGCACAATTATTTAATCATTGAATTAACATAGAAAAATAACTGTTAAAAAGTATGTTTTTTTATTATGTTTATTCATAACGTTCTTTTTAGTTGAAGTCAGAAACACCGACTCAGTAGAAACATCATATTACCTTAATACTAAATTTATTAATAAATTTTTCTACTTATTATACAATAACCATAATTGAATTTATTATTGACTTCGAACATTGATTTTTAATGTATAATCCGATAATGGAAATTATGCTTTTAAATTAACTTTATTAGATTCATATAATAAGGTTGAAAAGTCAATTTAATTGCTTT
>NC_046662.1:98673035-98683149 GCF_010883055.1 Belonocnema kinseyi
CTCGAAAGTAAGTTTAGAATATTTCATTTCGAACAGCATTATCATCTCACTTTTGTGATCTGATATAATGTAAATCATATGAGACTTATTTATAATCTCGTTTAAATATGAACGACTTACCTTCATCCAACAGCCACGAGATGGCGCATAATAGCTTTTTTAGGCCATCAACATATAGTACCTGGACAGCTTTGTAAAGTTCTTATATTCCCGAGAATTTAGGTTCAGGTTATATAACCGAGAATGTGACGGAATTTATGCGAATTTAAAAGAATTTAAGAATTTATGATTTTTAACAATATTTTTATTGTTCACGTTATGTCGACGTTTGAATACAAATTATTTTATAGCATAGGCATATTCAGGAATTTAATATATGCAAAAGAGTAGATTATTAATTGATTAACACTGTTGGACTGAAACACTAGCCTCAAAAATCAATCGCCTCACATTACCTAATAAATACTAGCATTAAATAATAAAATTATGAAATACCAAGCGCTACTATTTTTTGAAATAGTCAGCTTTATATCTGTAAAGTATACAATTTTTCATCCTGGCACTTATTTAGTAAAATATTATTTTCTTCGTAGCTTTAAGCTCCAAAATTTATTTTATTTCTAAATGTGAACTAAATGTTTTTCTTTTAATCACATGCTTAAAACGTCCCGGGTAGAAATTGTCTCTTTATGTCTAAACTAAATATTGGCTCTTACGAGGCCGCAGCCAGATTTTCTACCTGGAAGAATCTAGGCTTCCCCTCTTCTGGCCCTCGACAGGTTATTGTAAAACTGGTAATACAGCGGTGAGTGCAAAAAAGTACATTCATGTTCCTATGCTTAATTATACTTAAATTTAAAAAAGAAAAAGTTAAAAAAATTACCGAGATGCAAACTTTAAAAAATTTAATGTTTTTCTGAAAAAATTTAAAACATTTGGTGCCTTGAAAATTTGAAAAGAATTTTTCTTAAAGGTCGATTTAATTTGAAATCATGTCGTACGTGGCATCGTAGCTATAGTGATTAGGCGTTCGACTTTTAAGCGTGCGGTGCGTGCGTTCGATTCTCGGCGCTTGCGAATATTAAAAAAACTGCGTTTGTCTTTAGTTATTAGTAATAAGTTTTCTCTAGCCAAATTTAACAATTAATTTAGTTTTAGAATAACATGCGCAGTATAGTTAAGATTTAAGTGTCAATAAAAATACGAGAAAACGGGGGAGTGTTTCTCAGAGCTTACAGAAAGGTGTAAAATCTTTGAATTTTAACTTTCATAATAAAAATGTATTTTACACTTGGATTAGTATTGTCCTTCTTTGAATCAATTCTGGTAATAGATTATAGCAATATGCTAGTTAAACTTTTTTACTATTGCAACCATAGCATCACACTTCAAAGTTTAAAGCATGATCAATTTTTTAATAATTTAATAATATTTTATTTGAATCAACAAAATAAGAAACAATAGCATATGCTTTTGGATAATAGCATATGCGTTTGACCGAGCGTGAAAACACCGTTTGCTGCTTCAAAACAATATTTCATTGATTCGGAAGTATTTTTTTCTCAGTGTGTGAGGGACTATCTATATTCTATAAAGACCCTATTAATAGGCCCTCATTGGGTTGCCTACTGACCTCGCTAGCTGAGCGTCACGCTTTCGCTTGCGCCCTCGATAGAAAATAGGAAATCTAGACAGGGCCTCTTAAGAACCAAGTTATAATTTCTACCGGGGGTGATGCGCATTCTGTGCACATTGTAAAAACATAATATTTTAAATACATATTTTATTATAATATATTTTTTTTATACCAACTAAAAAGTTTTAAAGGTTTAACACGTTCAGCGCCGACATAACCTATATTATGATTTCAGATTCATCTGCGTATTGAGAGGAATTAAAAATTGAAGGAATGCAAAAGAAAGAATAGAAAGACAGAAAATAATGTCACTTTGAAGACGGAAAACCTAGCCCTTTTAATAGATCAGTTATAAATATAAAATACTTATGTTAAGAAAAATAATTTGTAGGATTGTCAAAGAATATTTTTATAATCGGATTAAGAGGAATTGGTTAGTTAGTTAGAACTAGTGATTGGTTCTACTCATTTTCCATCTGCACCCTTTAGAAAAAGATCAACTGAACGATCACCAATCGCCATCCTCGGAAAAGGACAGGTGACTTTCTCGATTTTTCCTCTCTTTCTATTCCCTAGCCCACTTCCTACAGCCATAGCTAATGGTCCAGTACAGTATGTCGATGTTTCTGGCTGTCAGAATTTCGAAATTTTCACTTAGGACTTTTTGAATCCTAAATTGGATTTGATAGTTAAAAACTTAAAAATCTTCTTTATAAGGAAAAACTAATTCAAACTATATACCGCTATAATTTTAATAAATACAATGTCATTATTATTGAGAGAACAATTTATTTACACGTGAATGAATTCATTATCCATATTTATAAAATTTTCTTAATACCAATCTGAACTAAGTTTTGGTATCCAAAATACTCGTTGACAGATTTTCTGTCAATCGGGTTAAAACATATAATTTTATAAAACTATCGCGCAGCCCTAAATTTAAACTTGATGCTCCGGCAACGTGATGCTTAGAACTTTAATGATTATTCTATGTAGGGATATTTTTAATTAATTCTAGGTAAATTAAATAATTCTTGGGTTTTTAAACCAATGCTGGTTGAGAATAAAGATTTTTGAAGGCCCATGGAAATGTCCAAAAAGCACAATCTGTACCTTTAACATGTCCCAGGAGAAAGGAAAACTTTCAATAGTGTGTAGTCATACATATTATAATTATTATAAATTTAATATAAATTTATTATGACTTTATTATACAAGTCATTTGAAAGAAAATGTTTCTAAGCATTCTTTAAAAAAATAGTTGTTAAGAATATAAGTCGTATATTAAGATTTCAATCATCTTCAATAAGTATTGTTTATTATCTTAAATATTCAGTATTGTAAATTTAATTATTAGTTAAGCATTTATGCAATTATCTATTTTAATTTCCTAAATCTTTGATTCCAAATTTATTATTTTCTGAATTCCTTTCTGTAATTTTCGTTCAAGTCCAAACCGTGATTCTGCACGAAGAAAAAGATATAGCACAATGATATCGCAAAACCTCTATATTGCAAGAAAGAGCAATATGATAACGCACTTATATCACAGAAAAAATTAAGTTAAATTTGTTTTCTGTCGTCTGCCACGGCGTCCTTAGCAGCAATGGGAAAAAGGCAAAGTATGAGTGAATTCGAGCTATAAATCTGGACACCAGATTTAAAACAATCGAAGAAAAAAGTTAAAATTTACTGCAGGTGATACTTACAACGGTTAAACATTAAACATATTTCAGCGAAAGTTTCACAGAGGTTACGAGAATAATTCTGATCTCGTCTATTGCGTCACGCTGAAGTGAGGAAATTTCCGTAAAACATGTAGAATCAGCAACAGATAACACGAAAAAATATGTTTACTGATATATTTGCTCCGAAATGACTGACAGATGGGAATCCCCATTTCTCTCCAATTTAATTCAGTTAAACGACGCAGGATAGCGCTGGCGTCGTATAATTGTCGCTACACCTTGCATAAAAATCGAACGATTATAAAGCGAAAGATTATCCAGGAGGGACAAAAATCGGAAATTATCTTCGATTCATGTCAAGTTTATCTGGACAGGTTAATTTTTGTTCCGGTGAATCTTTCAACTTTAATCGATGTAAACCTTATCTTTAAGTTTTCCTATGATCGCTTTTTCACTACTCGAATCCTCGCGAGATCATAAATGAGGAAATACAATGTGATATCGTAAAAAATTAAATTCTTACGTTATAGATTGCACTATTATGCGGAATATGATGTAAAAACTTGCAATGTACGATATCACGATTTTGCGCTATTATACTGCGATAATTACGATATATAGCGCAGGAATTGCGGTATATATTGTACTTCATGCGATATAGTTTTCTCAGTGTGTGTAGAAACTACCTAAAATCTGAATTAATCGAATTCGTATCGAACTCCTAGATAGCGTCATGACTGGGACTTGACAGTAGAAAAGTTTGAATAAAACATGCGGGTTTCATAAAAACTTTCACAAGATGGAAACTAGAAAATAAGCTAGGGATGTGTTCTCTAAATTGGGAAATTGAATTCTTGAAAATTATTTAAAAAATTATTGGAAACTTCCAGTAAACTTAAGGTGATTATCGTGCATTCATTATTATTTATATTCAGCCACAAATATTTATAAAATGTGGAGTATAAGGGCTAGAAGAACGATTTGTTCTTGCATCAAGTAAATTTTACTTGGTTAAAGTCAATGGCAGGTTCAAATAGGGACGATAAAACATGGGTATATGGTCTCAATAAATAAATACTTCACCGTATGCTTAGAACAAGTGTACATTTTCTTGATCTGAGAAAATGTATTCTCAGATGGAATAGCACATTTTATTATTCGGAAACTTTATATTACTTAATATAGTGGTGTGTTTATGCAGAACATAGTTTCACACCCAAAAAATTATTTCTGACACACGTCAAGAATATTTTTTCTTATGGTCATGTGAGCGTAACCTTTTTTCTCAGTTTATACGTCATACTCATTTAATACAATTTAATCGGTTTCTCATTTTATTAATTAATTACTTAATTCAAGATCTTCGAGGCCTCTCTTATAAAACTCTGTATGTAGGAAGATTTTTCGGTGATCAAAAATTTGATCTGAAGCGGAAATTTTTAAGTTTCATAAGTATGACCAGTAATTGACACTATTTAAAGAAGCTGAAAGATTGCAGCATCTGATAAAATGTTGGCTGACTTCTAGTCTTATTTTTCATCAGAAAATTACCCTATGTATATACATTAAATATATACTTAATCGTTGAACATGAGATATTTATGCAGTAAGAAGTAAATTAATTTTGTCCAATATCTTGAAGTTCGTAGCATGTGTGTAAACTGATGTATTTATAACTTGATACCATAGGCATCTTCGAAGTTCATCAGAAAATCGTTTCAAAATAATGATTTGAAACAAAATATTCAAGCATAATATAGTAAAATTTTTGTCACAAGAACATGAAAATAGTTTTAATTAAAATAGTAGTCAAAATAAGCAGGTGAATTTACTTGAATCAAGAAACAGTCAGTTGGAATTTTAGTTACTCACCGTGAGAATATAATATTTTTAGTTTAATATTTTATCACAGTAAAAAAAAGTGTTCAAAATGATACCGAAATCAATATCATTTTGATATGCAACAAAAATGATACCGAATTCAAGAGCATTTTGATCGGCCGAAGTAAATGATCGACTTTTGAGATCATAATGATCTGATTCGGGACCATGCATGATTTCAAACCAAGATGGCTGACATTTTTACAATACTTTAGCTCATATTGAAGCTTTTTATGGTTTCTGATCGTGCAGTTTACTTGAAAAATTAAAATAATAACGAAATCTGATATTAGAAAATATAACCTGTTAAGTGTAGTTGACACTTGCGTGCGGCTAGATACCATTTTTAGGTTATGTCGTTATGACACCGGCGCCAAGAATTGGCGGCTATTTTCTTTAGTCTGACAAATGAACCAAAAAATTAGATCAAATTGATCCGAATGGAAAATCCTAACGATCTCGAGAGTCAAATGATCGCTGGAGCAAAATGCTCTGCAACATAATTGATCCTTTTTTTTGCTGTGATTAAACTGCCTGCAAATAGATATAAAATGGAATGAATTAGTTCAACAGTTATTTGCTTTGGGAAAATATGTTCTTGATCCAATTAGCTGTCCTTTTTCTATCATTTTCTGTATTTAAGAAACCCGTTGCCTTGTAAAAAGAAAATATTGATATCTTTCAAGTAAAATTAGCCAGATAATGTAATTGTAGCCTACTTGATTTAATGCATATTTTTCATTCTCATCAGATAAGGTATTAGATTTCTGTCAAAATTGCCCCCACCCCCATCCCGTTTTTTAAAAATGTCCACGTTTTGGGATCCTTTGAACTTGAAACATAGGTTTTCGCAAATGTGTCTACCTGTGTGTGGCTAGCGTGCACGCGTGTGTTTATTTGCGCGCTTGTGTGTGTCTATGAGTTCGTAGAGTTTTAGTCTCTTTGGACGATAGCCTTCGATAGAATTCCCACCCATTTTTTATGAAACTTATAGACAAACTTAAAAAAGCTAAGTATAACATTGAATGCAAAATAAGAAAAAAATATTAAAGCCATCATGATAAACAAAATTTGTACTTTATTTAGCAAATGAAAAATAATGTTGGCAGTAAATTCTAATTATGGATAATAAGGCATAATATTTTTTGTCGATCGACATACATTTTACTGGGTTTCAAGTGAAAAAGTTCAATTAAGCGAATAATTGAGACACCTTACGTAAAAGCGGCGGTTTTTCTCGTTGGAATTTATTCGATAAATTGCAGATTATTACTTTAGTTCTCAATATTTGACAATATTTCGGTGCATCAAAGAACTTTTAACTTTCACGTACTCTGTTTTACTATACATTTATATTAATTTCACAAGATGATGGCATTTTAAATTTACTATATACGTATATGCATATTTCTTCCATTGCATTTATAGTAAAATCGCTATAGAAATTGCTAACAGTATACATTTAATATAAGTGTTGAACATAATGTAGAGAAGTTCGCATTGTGCACAAAATTGAGTGCCCCTCATCCACTCCCAAGACATCGGACCACCACCCACCTCCCAGGCTAGGAGGAGCCGCCGATCTTCTGATCCCTTCGAATAGGTGCCACTGTGTGAACGAACAATCGAAAGAAGATCGTATTTAATATTTTGTTTTGAAAACAAAAATTCACATTTTTTGCCAAAACGATACAAGATATGAAACAAGCCAAAAAGAAAATTGTTTCCTTTCGAGATGTTTGCGAAAATATGTATATGATCCTTCATGTTTTATTCTTTTAATAATAAAATTTTATGTTAAGATGAAAAATCAAAAAAATCTTCATTTAACGGATTTAACAACGCTTCGGTGGAAAAGTAACGAGATAAGTTAGAAAAAACGCACTGTCTATGGTTACGGAATTTCCCGTAACTCCAACCCCTTTTCCATTTCATTCAGGGCTAACGTTTCGGAAAACTTCGTAACCATATACAGTTCCAAGAGAAATGAAGATAATGGATTTTATTCAAATTTCTTATAATATAGCTTAAAAAGTGTCAAAGTTTTAGCAATTATTAAAAAACACTCTCAGAACAAATAATTTGCTCATTAAAAATTACTTGTGGGTTATGTCATGATAAAATATCTTTATCTAATATTATTCTATGATACATAAGTGACTACAATATTAACAGTTTTCTTCAAATGTTTTACGTCCAAATCGGTAAAAATAATTCCGCTGTATGTTATTTTGAACAAAAAAAAAAGAAGTTTTTTACCGTCTCCCTTCTCCCAGGAAACATAAATATGTTGTCTTTCAAACGGATTAAGACAAAACATATCTTATCGGTTTTACAACAAAAATTGGTGGACACAGTTATGAGTAATTACGTTTTTTAAGTTAAAAACGCAAATTATATAAAAATAGTCAACATCTTTGTTAAAAATATCATACTTCTAAATCTAATCTAGTATTTTTCTTTTAGATTGAGATGAAAGTTCTCATTATTTTTGTAAATTCGTTGGAAAATTGTAAAAAAAGTTCATAATTGACTAAAGGGCGGCGAATTTTTTTTTAATACAAAAAAAAATTGCATGATTTTTTTTTATATCAGTTCTAGTGTAGAGAGTATATATTAGGGTGGTCCAAAAATGCATTGGAATTTTTTAAAGAGAATATTGGTTCATATTATTATGCGCCAAAATCTCGAAAACCCCTTTTTTACTTATGGGGGTTTTTTGGGACCCTATAAAGCAGACTTACGGTGTTGATATTTGAAAAGTGTTATTTTATTCGTATTCTATAACCAATTGTGAAGAGAAATGTTGAGTTTTAACTCGATTGAAATAATATTGAGGATTCTGTATATGATTAACAAAAACGTCTTTTTCATGGGAAAGACGTGGTAAACTTCATGGGGAATTCGGAACCTCTAAATATCATTTTTTTCCCAAATAGAAAAAATGCATTGGATTCAAATAAATTTCTGGGGTGTTCCCATAAAAATTTGAAACACAATTTTTTGGACCACCCTAGTGTATATACTACGATAGTCTACCTTGCACCCGCGCATTTAGAGACGAAAGAGATTTTTTCTCTTTGAAAAACGAAAATTCACGTTTTATGACAAAATGATACAAGATAACAAATAAATCAAAGGGACAGACTTATTTTTCTGAAAAAACTACAAGTCAAATATCTATTGGCACTTTTTCCTCTCTCACCTTATTTTCAAGATTTTTGAAAGAATATGTACAATATCATTTAAAATATATTTTTTAACAAGAATACAATTTGCTGGTGTCATAAAAATAAAGAATAACGTAATTTGAAAATTTTAAACTTCTAGAACAAACTTTTTACTTTGAAGTCGGTTGTATCTTATGCAGTTTTAGCATGAAATGTGAATGTAAGTTTTGCAAACAACAAAAGATGCCGTACTTTCTTAGGTGCAGGTCTATGGCAGACGATCAGAAGGTCATAGAATATTCTCTTAACGCTGGGACAAAGCTAGAAAAAAATAGAGGGAAAAAACGTTGAGGTTTGCGCGTAAATTGACTCTAAATATTTACCGAAGAACCGTCGTCATTTGATAAACTATTAACTTTTCTTAAATTTCCCGATGAATTTCAAAACAAGACAAGAAATTCTATCTGTATCTATAGAAGAAAAAGAATTGATAAAATTAAAAAATATCACACTGTTAACGAAAATGTTGACTATTTCTTGATAATTTGCGTTTTCAATTTTAAAAGTTCAAATATTCAGAAATTTATGGTAAAAAAATTTTTCAAATCGACAGTGCTTAATGAAAAACGAGCCATTTTAAACCTAGATTTAAAGTAGTGCTACAATTTTTGATTAAAATATTTAGTAATAATGAAGAATGATAAACTATATATCAATTAAATATATAGTCAGTTTATTATTTTTATTACATCAGGAAGGATAATTTTTTAGATTATTCTCTCCTGAAACACAACAGCCTGAAAATAAAAAAGTTTAAAAGAGTCGCCGCCTGAAAGAATCGGATAACTTTTCGTGTCTCACCATTTCATTATTGCTAATCTTCGATACAATTTTTCAATATCAGGCATGTTGAAGGAGATTTACAGGTAGTATACGTTTTCGGTTTTCACTAATAAGTTTTTCCATGTCTGCCATAATTTAAAATCTGGAGTTTGATGACCCTTTCTTTTAGCTTTCGCGGCAAGCCACTCGTTCAATGAGCAGTGTTAAAATTTCCTTACAATCCTGGTCGTATTATTTTTGAACAGAAGCCTGCTTAAGTAACAATACATTCGGTGACTTTAGCATAGAATAGAGTAATAGACTGCCTGTCCGATTTGAAATTTATTTGGTTGGTTGTAACTTGTTATTTATAACGGAGTTACTGAAAAAGTTACGTTCTTCGCATCTTTTTAATTACCTAATTATTTTTTGGAAAAGTACTTTATAATAAAAATTAGTTACAATTTTTGCAAAACCCACATGTAAAAATTGGCCTACAGTCCAGAACTTCAAGCAATTTTGAAAAAAAATTCAAAATTTTTTTATTTCGTCGGATTGTAATGTTTGTAATGTGCTTATCGATGCACGTCAATGGCGTTATCAGTTAGGCAGTTCGGGGGGTCGGGGCGATTAATTAAAAAAAAATGTATAGTCGTCTTGAGCAATGTAAAATCTGAAAGCAATTGAATTGCTTTTAATATTCGTATTGCTTAATGGGAACCAATTATGGCTCCATTTGTCCAGAACATTTTGACGCGGTTTCTTTTTTCAAAATTAAACTTTTTTTTCTGCCAGCAGATGAAAAAACATGATATTGAATCTTGGAAGCTGAGGAGTTTCTGAATACTTTTCGACGTTACAAATATATAGGGGACATCCATATACCACATTGACGATTTTTCACCACTTTTTGA
>NC_046662.1:98683193-98687691 GCF_010883055.1 Belonocnema kinseyi
CCCCCCCCCCCCCCCTCGTAGACAGCCGTGGAGGACTGATAAATTAGCTGAAACAATTTCGATTAGCTTGGAAACGTGAGCTTTAACATGATTTGAATTTAAAACAAATAATTATTTTTAAAATTTTTTTAATAATTTATCTGCTATATCATGAGAGATTGTACCTTACCGACAGTTATTGAAGATTCTTAACTTTATCGATATTGTGTAGATTTTCTGTCTTCATGGTTTGGAGGGTTGATCTACTGTCGGTAAGGTACAATCTCTGATGATATAGCAGATAAACTATAAAAAAATTTAAATAATTACTTGTACCATTAACACCTAGCTAAAAATTAGCGTTATGTTCTTGAA
This sequence comes from Belonocnema kinseyi, assembly GCF_010883055.1. NCBI lineage: Eukaryota > Metazoa > Arthropoda > Insecta > Hymenoptera > Cynipidae > Belonocnema > Belonocnema kinseyi. The sequence continues at coordinate 98,683,548 of NC_046662.1, forward strand.
TTAAGAGTTCTTATCCTGATCCCTCTAATAGCTTAATTGGAAAAGCACCTGACCGGAAATCAGAAGTTTTGTGATTCGTTTCCCAATGGAGTGAAGATGGAGTAGGGTCTTTTTTTCAAGAAATAATTTTAATTTGAAACAAGTCGTGAAAATTGCTTACTTTTACATGCTCTCTTAAAAGTGATCGGTGAAATGAAGATTTCAAGGAGGAAAATTGTAAGTAAATACTATTTTAAATGTGCCTAAACATTTTTGTTCTTTAAAGCTTTTACAGCGATTTGAGATCTTTGAACATACCTTTCGAAATATTTGGTATTGTTAAATAAATATAAATAACTATAATTACTGAATTATAAATCACTTTAAATTCTAATAGTATAACCGCTAGCTTTCAATAGTTTACAAATTAAGGACGAAGAGGCCGTAGAAAGATGCGCAAGCACAATATAAAAGTTCGAGTACACCTAGAGCCCTAGAGTATACCTTGTCTCATTTCAGTGTATTTTCCGCAGATTTAGGAAAACGTGTGTCTATGTGGATTCTAGCCCGACCCCTCCCTGGCCCACGCGTGGACAAGGGTGGAATTTTGCCACCCGCCCCTCCACCCCTAAAGTGTCCACTGAAGTGTACTGCGAGGTGGTGGATGCTAAGTGAACATAAATGAGAGTTATGCAGAGATATAAGCGCGAGAGGATATAAGTCAGAGAGGATATAACCGCGTTTCCACTGTACTTCAATTATTATGCTTCAACTTCAGTGTTACACAGCAGAGTCATGTAAAATTGTATATCAGTAAACATTAACTTTTAATTTTATGAAAATATCAGTGAATCACTCAATCGTTGGTAATAAACGATATTTCACTCACTGTATTAGATTTTGGTGTGAGAATGACGTAAAATAGCAATAAAATGATTTTTTATAATCTTAATATCATGATGATTAATATCATGAGTTTACCTATTTAACACTAAATATTTTTATTTTGTTTAAAACTAAACTATTTAAATACCTTTTTACTGAAATAATTAAATATTTATATAATTTGAGCGAAAAATCACCAAAAATGTCGATAAAACTAAATTTAAAATTTCTGGTTTCCGTTTTTTGGCCTCCAATTTGTTTTAAAAAATCGTAGATGAAAAAACTCAACGGATTTGAAAAGTTCGGACATTTTGTGCATATCCGAAGATAGTAGAAAAGAGTATTTTACCAAAAATTCGTTGCCTTTTTTATAAAATTATTCAAGCTCAAACGTAAGAGAGAAATTTCTTCGTTTTGGGACCAAATGGGTTAATAAAAAAATATTTTCAAAGCTTTAAAGGCAGGGCTATTATAAGCCATTATAAGTTATTATAAGTATCATTATAAGTTATTTCTTTTAGTAACGTAACTGTAACAAGCCATTTGTTTGCTGAGTAGCGTAGCCTTTATGAGTTACTTTAAAATATAAATGAAAAAAGACTGATTATTAATACATATTCTGTTGAGTTTTAATTAAATACTTCAAGTAAAACTAGATCTGCTAAACGAACAATGAGGCTGTTGTATATTTTAAAATATATTTGTTTTTACTGTAATTGTAAGAGCCGTACAAATTGAATATATAATTACTTAACTAAAGCCTTATAAATTATTTGAACTTTTGATTTGATACCCAAAAAATATTTTTCTTAAATTTTTACGGGAGGATGAGGCATTGCTGATTGGGCTAGCACCGGCGATGGAATGGTTGATGTGGGAATTGATATGGTTGCAATTGATTACAGTAAACATAACCTATTTTCACATTTATCATTTTGAACGTGTTTAAAAAGTATGAAGTAGGCCTTAACCTCAAAGGTGCTCACACTGTCTACAATTTCCCTTAATCTGGATTTGTAAAGTGACACGTGGATTGTCTTAATTTTTTTTCGCTATCTGTTACCTTTACCTATAGTTACTTTGTTAGTCAATAAAGCTGAAGATACTATTATTCTGGTTAGTTCAGCATTTTACCGGATGTGACATTTCAAAGCCAAAAATTAATTTCAAAAGGGCTTTCGATACCTCTAAAAAAATTTTGTGCAGAAATGAAATATTCAAAACTTATTGTTTATATGTAACAACCCCATTGGGTTAATCTAGTTTCAACGGATATTTTCAATTAAAACTCGGAATCATATTAAATACTGGAAATTCTTCAGGTCTCTACAAAAACGTTCCGTAAAATTGCGTCCTCACTTTATTTAAATAGAGCCTCTATTCGTGCCACTAATGGTATGGGAAAAATTAAGCTATTCTTACCACTATTGAGACGAATTGGTCCCCCTTTTTCAAACTCGTCCAGTCCCCGTCAACAGTATACGTCAACAATATCCGCGTCCATATTTAAAACTAGTTTCCACAAATTCTTGTAGTAATTTCAAGTTTAATCTAGTTAAAACTAGTTTTAGTTAAATTTGGCTCAAAATGGTAACAAGTTTATGTATTTTGTCAACTGTTTGCAGCGTTTTTATCTACTTTCTGATAAAAATCGTCTTTGGGGTTTTCTGCGCTCGTTTGTTCGAGATTAAGACTCAAAAGTAGGTGTTTGCGCGAAAATTAGAAAATCTCTAAATCTGAATTAAGGAATAGTTTAATCATTGAACTAAAAACTTAGTGTTAGACTAATAATATATATTGTTTCTGTATATTAATAATGGAATAGTAAGAAATTCACAAGTTTATTTTACAAAATATTGTGTAGTTAATTTGGGATTTCAGCCACTAATCAATTACTGAACATTTATTGTAGCTTATCGATCGTTTTGTATACAAAAAAGTGGTAGTGCAGTGCCAAATGTGTGAACACCTAGAATGTTTTGCAATTATTTTGTATCTTGGATGTCTTGCAACTATTTTGCAATGAAAACCAAAAACTTTCACAAAAGCCGTTTTTTTTCAAATACATTTTTCATGTAAAAATTAAAAACACCAGTTTTTCTCGGAAACAAAGCAAGATATAAAAAAATTGCAAAAACAAAATTATTTGTTAGCAAAATTTATTAAAAAATGTCCCCTTTATAATTTTTAATCTTAGTTTGTTTTCCCGATAAACTTGATTTTTCAATTTCTATAGATCAATTCCGATTTCTTGTTCTCTGTATAGTTATTTTAAGTAGAAAAGCTAGGCTCTTCGAGTAATTATATTTTTCTGTTCTAATTTTGTATTTGGTATAAAACAATGATGAAGCGCGTCTTTTTGTATAGGAATTTTTTGAAGGAAGAATTTTCCTCTCGCAAAATCTCGCTTTGTTTTCGAAAATACTAAATATTTCGACATTATAAAATAAAAATAGATTCTTTTTTCAAATACGGCTGTGGTAAAGATTTTTTAAATTAAGAAATGGTTTTCATATATCCCAGATACGAAAAACAGAGGAACATTGTTCGTGTTTGCAACTTTGCGTTGAATTCATTTCAACGGAACCGTGGCCTCTTTAGAAACCTCAAAATATTGCCTTCTTACTGTTTCAATATACTTGAAAATGTGACACATTTGGGTTCTCTTATTAAAATTTTCTGTTTGTGACGTTACTAATGTATTTAACCTGCTTTCAAGAAACTTTTTAGCAGTTTCGAATTGGGATAAAGAATCTGCTTAGGGAAAATGATTAAAATAAATAGTGGAGGATGAGGAAGTGGCCCAATTTTACGTTTAGGGCTAATCTTACGGCCTTACCGGCCTTACCACCCTGATCTGCCCAATTGCACCCTGCGCCCCTCCTGGAATTATTAGGGAATACAATTTCCACTCATTTGTTTACTTCAGTCGAGCCAATATTCTTTATAGGCAAAAAATACATCTCTCGAATCAAAGAAATAACTTCTTAGATTATATTTCTTTAATATAAAGAAATATTTATTTTGTAATATATATGAAAATTATTAAGTTTAAGTTATTATTTCTTGCGAGCTAAGACACTAGTTTCTTAAAATCTGTTTTTTACACCCTGAGAAATATTTACTCATTTCAATGAAAACGATTATTTGAAGTGATAAACACATATTTAAATTATGTAATTTATCCATGTATGGACTAAGTAATTTAGGTTCCTTTGAATGAAAAAAATTTATCGGATGCCAAGAGTTCTTAAAATTATTGTAAATAAATAATTTTATA
>NC_046662.1:98687791-98695996 GCF_010883055.1 Belonocnema kinseyi
TCGAAAAAGTATCTCCTTTGTTTGAATAAATATTTGTACGAATTAATTATTTGCCGATTTTTTTTATACAGGCGACGATTTCTTCGAATAATATGGACAAATATTAATTAAGAAAAATGTGATCAAACTAAATATTTAATAATAAAAAACATTGAAAAAAGTATTTTAAATTAATTATATTAAAAAATGTTTTAAAAAAATCAAATATTCATTTATTACATTGGAAGAAGTCTTTATACATTGATTTCAGTGAAAACAAAATTTTTTTGAATGAAATATTCGAAATCATTTGAAAGAGGCGTGAAAATAAAATTCAATATTACTATTGAAATAATATTGTCTTATTATTTATTGCATTACTCTTTTACCTGAATGCTAAGTTAAAATGTATATATTTCAACTATTCAAATTCTGTAAACAATGGCGATATTTTTGTAGGTCAGCGAAATATTTGGTTATTATTAAATTGAGCCTTTTTTATAAATTACGTTTTATTGAAAATAATTATCTCTTTTCTTTAAATTAAGGGTCTTTCAACTTTCTTGCATGTTTATTATGAACAATATATCGAATCTTAGGAACACAGAAATATTTTCTCATATTCAAAACCTTTTCTGCTTTGTTTCGGACAAATATTTAATAATCTTTATACACTTCTTTGAACCAAGCAATCACCGCTGGACTGAACTTTGCTTGAAGGAAATATTTTCTTGGTTAAAAATCACATTGGACTATATCAACTTCCCTATTTTGTAGCACAAATCTATTATTGTGTCTTTCATGCAATAATAAAGATCCTTCGCTAAGTTAATATTTCACTAACTGGAATAAATATTAATTTGCAACAATAATTTCACACTTTTGATAAGGATAAAACCACATTTTGTCATTTTTTCTCATTGCATATTACGTTTACACATACGAAAATTGCTCGTTCTGGCAAGTGGCCGATCGGCAGGATGTTTGTTTTTAAGTCGAGTGGATATCATATAAAAGAAAAATACTTTTAGTTTGATTGATCTAATTTTAAGGGTTATTCAGGAGACTTTAAGGAACACTTTAAACGTTTTTTGGTATGTATGTCACCTAAGCGTGATCTCTATATCGAAAATAAGCTCATTGCTTTGAATTAAATTTTCGAAAATTGAACTTTGAACGTCAATGTTGACTTTCTAATGCAGAAATTGAAAATTATATTTGAAAATTAATATTGTAGATAATTTATTTTGGCGTAGAATTATCCTAAAAAATCTACGTTCTTGGAGTGACTGGTTTCTCTAAATCCTACTTTACAGTTTAAGGCAATAGGCACCGTGTCACATGAGGGGGTAATAAACTCATGAAAAAAGCTTACGGACAATACCTATAATAACTCATATTACATCTATTACGCAAATATTACACAAGTGATACGCGATTATTACGGTGCTGTAATTAAAAAGTATTATAGCAGTGAAATTCACTGAAGTACTGTAATCCGTGAATTTTAGGGAAGAATAGTTGAAATTTTATAATTTATCACTACAATTAGGCACTAATTTTTTATTTTGGGATCAGTTGAAGTATAATTTAAATCACAACCATACTCAAATAACCAGTCTTAAATTGAAGTAAAATTTCCAGTTTTTATTTTATTTTTTTTAAACTCAGTATTGTTAAAAAAATAAATAACTAAAATTATGAACATATAGTAACAACTAGGCATTGCTTTTCTGGAATATGGCAAACGACTTTGATTCCCTGCTAGCTTAAAGGGGGAGGTTACGATGCTGGAAAAACTGATAGGGATTTTCCTGTACGTGTACGTATAGATTTCATTTTCATAATTAATATCTAATTGTGCCAGGGGATATTACCAACTGGAAGATCGTTCTCAAGAAATTAAGATTTGAAAAACAAATTTTATATGTTTTGTTACTATTATGATCTATAATATGCAAAACATGAGTGTGGATTTTTAACTTTTTTTCAGTTGTTTGATAATGAATAATCTTTTATTGCAATTTTTCATGGTTTTAATCCACATCTTCTAAGAAAAATTTTCCATTACGTCCAGTTTTTAAGAAAAATGAAACAATTATTATGTACTATTACAAGATATTACGCATGAATTATGCAATGTAACGCGTGAGTGAATAACACATCAGTGCGACAGTTGGGGGAAAAACTACTTGATGAGTGAACAAATCGACATGAACGGAAATATCTACAATACTAGCTGTTCGACAGGAGAATCTTACGATAAATCCTCGTTCATGGGAAAAATTTTAATATCTTACAGAACTTTTTATTCAAATTATGAAAAACGTTACGATGTGAAATCATAGTAAAACCAATAAAAAATATGCTTGATTACGAATCTGGCAAATTGACATTCTGAAGATGTGAGAAATGGATGCTTCATAAGAACCTTTTCTATGCGAGAGCAATCTAAATTGCTGTAGTTAGAAGATAGTTTTGAAAATTTATTTATCGCGATTTTCTTGGCGTTTGGTTCAATGGTTTCTCAATTTATAGAAACAAAATTTGATGAATTTAAGGAAATGGAATATCCATATCGTTAAGTGTGAAGGTGTCTCAAACAAAAATACAATTCTTTATTTTAGTTATGTTTTGCCAGTGAGTGCAGTAATCTGCCATTATCGATAGGCAGCTTATATTTTTACCGAGTAATAATAGAGGTGTTTCAGAGAATTCTTCGTAAAGTGATTGGACAAGTGTGGATGTTTTTATTGCCCGTTGGACGCTTTAGGCTATTGAAGATATTTAAAGATATTTAAGCTAAGCTAATTTTGCAATGTTTTAAAATAAAATTAAGAAATTTTATTTTTTACATCTACAACATACAAGATATCAGAAAATTCAATAAATTTTAACTGAAAATTTTCAAATATTTCTCAAATTTAAAAATAAGTAATCCTATTTTTAACATTGTGGCGTTTCATCACGTATTGATAAAAGCCAGTGTCATGCAAGGTAAACGCAACCTTGTTTATAATTCAATGGAAAGAATGAGAATACATTTTCGTGCGTCTTATTTTTTAATATACTGAGGTTAGCTTCGATAAGGAAGACCCGGACGACACGTGTTGTCAGGGTTGCGCTTATATGATGGAATACATTGATGTACATACATTGTATACTGTACAATTGTAGACAAGAAGCGAAAAACGAAGCGCTGCGCATATTTTCAGTCGGTCCAGTTTTATCGTAATTGCCCGCTTTACGTAAGGTTGTTTGTACATCTGTTATCATGAAATACAGCGGTATTTGAACAATTGTTTGCTCCCCATTGCGATACAACGCCCACCGGCATGACCACGGACGAAAAATTCCGGGCGACGAAACATTTATTGTTAGTTATACTGCCACGGGATTTCAGAATTATTGCTGTATCAATAACACGTGGCGCCGCGAACGTCCAGAGTCATAGGTGTACTATCATTTTGCTGGTAGAAATGACACGCTCGCCAGGTTATTTGTCGCTTTGCTGGATTTCTCCGTCCTCGTTATAGCTCGCAACCCTGTATTTGAATTATTAATCATTGCGCTCGAATGATTAGCGTAGATGCCATGATTCCTCGTCAGCCAGGGAGATTAAAATGCTCGACGTTTGTGTACTGACATTCCTCACACAAGCCGTTATCCAAGCATCTTTTTATCTTTGGCTATCGTGGCCCTTTTTACAGTTTTTAAATATCAGCGTCATGAGCACTTTGTGTTTCAAAATTACATATTTCATTTTTGAAAGAGTTAAACAATTCCTATAACGTATTTCTTATTTTTTTAAATAATATGCTACTTAAAAAGAAGAACTTTTTTATCTAAAAGCAGATCACGGTGTTGGAATTCATGATATTATATGATATTTTAGTTTTTAAATGCTGGTATAATTATACCTACGTACATGCATTGTAATGTTGCAAAAAAGTTTTTCAGAAAATTGAATTTCACACGCACTGAGAATCCAACCCTACCCGCCGAAGTTCGAGGACGGCTTCTCTATGAACTAGCTAGACTATAAACAAGTTACAATTTTTGTTTCAATAAAATAGACGGTCATTCATCTGCAAGACTCTTTACACATAAATTATACAGTAAATTATTACATAAATTAATGTAGTATACAAATTCTACAGTAGTTTGAGGGAATACTGTAGTATGACTGCGCTGTTTTTTTTTTTAATTTATCCATAAAATTTTACTGTGAATTAATAAACGACTTAATTCTATTTAATTTAGTAAAATCGCACTAAATTCAGACTTTAGTATACCGAGTTTTTTTCTCCGGCCTTTTAAATTTAAGTTAAAGAGAAGCTTCATTTGTTTCAGCAGAAATCCTTTAGCCATTTAGCAACAGCAAAATTTCCTTATGTGTCTAACTTCACCTAATCTTGCAGCCAAATAATTCTATTTATGTAAAAAATATATTTACGCGTCTTTAAAAAAAAAAGAAAAAAAAACAGGAAAGAGGACGATGAATTTATTTCAACACAACTTTTTCTCTGAGTGTTTATAGATTTACAATATGGTTAATAAAAATAAGTTGCTTGTAACAAATAACAACAACTAAATATATAAGTAAAGAGAAGGTTAAATATATAATATTGAAAACCAATTATATTAAACAAAAAATACATACCTTAGAATTTCGTTTGCATTTATATAGTCCAGTCAATGAAGGATATGAGAAAAAAATTCTTAAAAGTAGCATTTTTTCACAGATTCGTTGACAATGGCTTTTTTAAAGATATTGTAAAAAGTCCCCAAACATACGTGTACGGCAAAGTTCCGAAATTCTGGAAAGTGTTAAACAATAACATGTTTTTTAAAATTCTTCGAGAACTGTTGATTTTAGATCGAATATGGTGATGTGAAAAAATGTTGATAATTTTATGATGCACAAAAAAGGTTGTATCTATTTTGGATTTATTATCAACGGCTGCGCTATGAAATTGGATTAGCTGCACAATTATTTTATTTCTGAAGAAATAAAATCTGAAATATCCTGGAAAAAACGTCGGAAATATAGCAGGCGATTTGTACTGGAGCAAATGCAGGTTCCTGTTAACAAAAAAAAAACCACTAAGTCATTTGCATGACAAACTATCAGTACAAAATGAGCTCAACTTGAGTGTACAATTTGATATGTTTAAGGGGATGCTTTTGAGATGAAACTCCTTGCAAGTGTTCCTCCATTTTCATACAATACATTTTCCAATTTGTAGGTCAGAATAATAATATTTAGGGCCTCTTTTAAAGCTTTAAACAAGTAAATTTCAAAATTTAAGCTATGATATCGGAAGCAGCGGTGATTAGTCCTAATGGCAGCAATGGGAGCGAGGGCGAGAACGGTTACCTCTTTCGATCATATTGAACCCTTCGAAATTTTTTTGCTCGCTTTTCCAGACAATAGACTTGGCCTTCGGGTAGCCCTGACGTCACTGCAAAGCAGGTTCTCAATGAGGAAAATTTCAAAAATAAAAATAAAATTAATGCAATGCACATGAAGCCATCCTTTTATTTTATGAAAAATATATTCTGCTTGATAATTTGAATAAGAGTAATTACAAACATATCCTTAAGAACCTATAAAAAACCATAATTACAAAAATGAATTTTTTACTTTTAAACGCAGTGAATAAGACAATTAACAATAAATATAACATAATTTTGAAATGTCTATAACTCGGATTATTTTGTACTTTATTCCCTAAGCACTATAAAATTGTGATAGAATTTACTTCCTACGTAGAGGTTAAAAATTTTTTATCTTTTTATATTCTTATTTATTTGTCTGCAATTCAAAATCCATAAGTACAAGTATTAGACTTGCTACAGGTCTGATATTTCCGGAAAATTAGGGAATGTCAGGGAAAACACGATAGAGTTCGGGCATTTTCGATAAAGTGAAATTATTTGCATTATTATGATTAAAAATTGCAACTATTTAGTTGAAAATTAATCTGTGCTTGTTAAAGATTCAAATTATTTGGTTGAAAATCCTTTTTATTTCACTGAATTCAACTATTTTTTGTATAAAATTAAAATCCTTTTTGAGTAAAATATCAAATATCACGTTTCTCGTTAAAAAATTATCTTCTTTGGTTAATAATTCCATTACATAGTTGAAAGTCAAACTACTTTGTTTAAAATTAATTAAGTTGGTTGATGACTAGTCATTTTAGCTGATGAACATTTTTTTGAAAATTTAATTACTTTGTTGAAAATTAAGATTTCTAGTTGACAATTAATTGTTTTGAGTGGAAATTTATTTTTCAATCAGATAAATGATGAGTTGTTAAAAAAATGGATCTCTTGAATTTCCTACAAAAAAATAATTTTTTAACGAAAAAGATTACGCTTCTATCAAAGAATAAGGTAACTTTCGCACAAAAATTGGAATAATTCTAGTCAATTTTTAAATAAAATGATTAATTATTAAAAAAATGATTAATTATTAAAAAAATTATAATTATCACATGCATTCTTACCTGAAAAGATAAATTTTAAACCAAACATAAAATAGTTAAATTTTCAGTTAGTAAAATAAATTTTTAACAAAAAAAAATATAATAAAGAAATTTTCAGCAATATAGTATCATTTTCTAACAAAGAAATTAATTTGTAACCAAAAAGATCAATTTTCAACAATTGAGAGTACGCTTCTAACAAAAAAGACAAATTTTCACCTAAAGCATATAGATTTTCAATTAAAAATAGAATAGTTAATATTTCAGTAAAAAAATTAATTTTGAATTAAATGAAATTAAATTTTCAACGAAATATTATATTTTTTAACAAAAAAGATTAAATTTATATTTAAAAAGATCAATTTTCGACAAAAAAATTGCAACAGTAACATTTTCAGTTAATGAAATGAATTGTAAAGTAGAAAAAACTTATTTTCAACCAAAAAGATGATTTTTGCACAAGATACAGGCATTTTCAATGAAATATTTGAATTTTTAAAGCAATTTTTAGCCAAAAAATGAATGAGTCACGTAGAAGATTAAATAATCTCCCAGAAAATTCGAATTTTCAATCAAATACAGGAATTTTTAACCAAATATTTAAATTTTCATCTTAAGAAGATAAATTCTGAACCACATATTCATGACTTAAATTTCCCCTTAAAACAATTAATTGTCAACTAGAAATCTTAATTTTCAACAAAGTAATTTAATTTTGAAAAAAATGTTTATCAGCTAAAATGATCAGTCGTCAACCAAATAAATTAATTTTAAACAAAATAGTTTCACTTTCAAATATGTAATGGAATTATTAACCAAAGAAGATAATTTTTTAACGAGAAACGTGATATTTGATATTTTATTCAAAAAGGATTTTAATTTTATACAAAAAATAGTTGAATTCAGTGAAATCAAAAGGATTTTCTACCAAATAATTTGAATCCTTAACAAACACAGATTAATTTGCAACTAAATAGTTGAAATTTTTAATCATAATAATACAAATAATTTCACTTTATCGAAAATGCCCGAACTCTATCATGTTTTCCCTGATATTCCCTAATTTTCCGGAACCATCAGACCTGTAGCAACTCTAATACTTGTACTTTTGGATTTTGAATTGCAGACAATCGTTCCCGGAGTTATCATGCTCATTGCAAGCAATAATAAAAAACGCGTTTTGCGGGAGCGGCCATATTTTCCCAGTCTACTTCAATAGAATGTTGTTAACATTACCAAAAAGAATCTTGACATAGTAGATTTAACATCTAAATGAGAATATAAAAAGATAAAAAGTTTTTAACCTCCACGTTGGAAGTAAATTCTATCACAATTTTATAGTGCTTAGGGGATAAAGTACAAATTAATCCGAGTTATAGACATTTCAAAATTATGTTATATTTATTGTTAATTGTCTTATTAACTGCGTTTCAAAGTGAAAAATTCATGTTTGTAATTATGGTTTTTTATAGGTTCTTAAGGATATGTTTGTAATTACTCTTATTCAAATTATCAAGCAGAATATATTTTTCATAAAATAAAATGATGGCTTCATGTGCATTGCATTAATTTTATTTTTATTTTTGAAATTTTCCTCATTGAGAACCTGCTTTGCAGTGACGTCAGGGCCACCCGAAGGCCAAGTCTATTGTCTGGAAAAGCGAGCAAAAAAATTTCGAAGGGTTCAATATGATCGAAAGAGGTAACCGTTCTCGCCCTCGCTCCCATTGCT
>NC_046662.1:98696096-98715216 GCF_010883055.1 Belonocnema kinseyi
GAGCTCATTTTATACTGATAGTTTGTCATGCAAATGACTTAGTCGTTTTTTTTTGTTAACAGGAACCTGCATTTGCTCCAGTACAAATCGCCTGATATATTTGCGACGTTTTTTCCAGGATATTTCAGATTTTATTTCTTCAGAAATAAAAGAATTGTGCAGCTAATCTAATTTCATAGCGCAGCCGTTGATAATAAATCCACAATAGATACAACCTTTTTTGTGCATGATAAAATTATCAACATTTTTTCACATCACCATATTCGATCTAAAATCAACAGTTCTCGAAGAATTTTAAAAAACATGTTATTGTTTAACACTTTCCAGAATTTCGGAACTTTGCCGTACACGTATGTTTGGGGACTTTTTACAATATTTTTATAAAGCCATTGCCAACGTATGTGTGAAAAAATTTCTACTTTTACGAATTTTTTTTGTTTAGGGACATTTGTTCCCCGTTGACTGGTCTAATAGCTTAGTTTTCAAGGAGTCTTCGGAATTTCGCTGAGAATCAGTGACTCATTTTTCAAAAAGTTAAAATCCACTCAGAATCTGTATAAACTTAATGTTATTTCAGTCGGTGTTAATTTATTTCTCTGTAGAAAATGTAAATGGTATTCAAAGTTTCATTTGTTCCCTGAAAAATTAATGAACAAGAATTTAAATTTCAGAGAATTTTCAATGAGGAAAATCTAAAAAAAATGAATTCTTGAATTTCGGGATAATGGAGGAAAAAAGATGAAGAGGAATTTTTTCAAAAAATGGAATGATTTTTTATGTCTTATAAGCATCTTTTTCGTAAAATGCAATGTTCTATAGTTCAAATATATTGATGCTGAACATTTTTGGGGCGAAAATCTATGATTTTAATGAGTGATTAATTATATCCTCCATAAAATGAAGGCCGTGGCATACGCGTACCGAAATTTCGTTACGATTAGTTAGAAATTTGTGGTATAAGTAGACTAGGGTTGTAAAAAAATTCTTCTTTTGATATTTTAAAGTCTCACCTCTCATTCTGTGTGATTTGGTAAACAATAATTTCTAATTTTTGGATATTCAGCTAAATATTTAGAATTAGGGCACGACCCTTAAAGTATCTTAAGCTTCAAAAATGCAATAAATCCTTTAATTTTTTAAATAATCGTAAAACCTGCACCGAAGTAATGTAAACCCATCATGTGAACAACACGAAAATAAAAATTTTATTTCATAAATAAATTCACCCTCAAATTAGCCAAAAAATCTCTTCATGAGTCTTTTAAGACACTGTAACGTAATTTTGTAGTATCTTTCCTAGATTTTATTATATTGAAATAGAAATTGTAAGCGTAAATTATGTGACAATTTTTTAAATATACAATTTAATAAAAACTTTTAAACTAATTTTTATAAAGAAGCTACTCATTTTTTTTGCAATATTGATAGATGAAATTGCAAGGCATTGCGAACATAAAAAGAACAAAAAATCTATAAAAAAGACAAAACTCAAATAGGAGACCTAATATATTTTGACGTACAAATTTGAAAGTTATGAAGAGACAAAATGTAATATTTTTCAACTAGGAAGAGTAAAGGGCAAAAATATTATTCCAATGGTATTCGTCAAATAACACAAAATAAATTAGTGAAATTCTAAACATTAAAAAAAAATTTAGACCACCTTAGATTAGATAATGTCCACTAAAAATTTGTTCAATAATCAAAGTCAAGAAATTGTTAAACCTCTAGTCTAGAGCTACTCTGTTAAATGTATCATGAAAAATATTTCACCTATCGAATAAAAAATTTATTAATTTTTGACCAGATATTGACAGCAAAAGATTTATTTCGTTATTGTAAGTCAAAATTAATTTCTAAAATTTTGTATGTGTCAAAGAAAGTTTTCTTTTTTAACTTGAATTTTTATATATGTGAAAAATTGGGGCGAAAAAAAAGTTGAAGTATCTACAAATTTAATTTAAACATTTATCCTTAAGGGCTTAAAGGGGTTAAAAATTAAATTTTAGTATTTCTGATTGAAACTTGCATTGTTGATATAAAGATAGAGACCCAAATATAAGGTTATTAGATTGAATAAAACTGCAAGTCATTATTATTTTAAAAAAAGGAAGCTAATTTTTTTCCTCAGGCTTAAGATGATTACGGCTCAGTATGCCGAAGGCATTTTTGTTAAGAAGTGGATTTTTTTTAATGTCTGCATGGGGATGTTCCGGTATATATCATCTGTCACGGGAGCACTTTTTTAATGCAATCAAGTGATCCCAAAAGAGCAGTATGCCTAATTTGACTATTTGGGCACATCCTGCTTTTTTAACACGCCGTCCGCGGACTTGGTTGCAGCCTAGTGCATGATAGGGGGACCTTCATCTTAAGGTGGAATCTGAACCACTAATCCTCGGTAAAACTACATAGAAAAATTTTCAGAGGTACCGACTCAGAGATTGAACCCGGGACCTCTGACGCCTGACTTGTTATTATTTTAATCAGTAATATTATTAATACTTAAATATAGAAAAAGTTAAAAAAAATTAACTTACATATTTTGTTTCTAAATTACAAGGAATTAAAAGAGTTCATCAGGAAGTGAAATTCTCTGACTTATTTAAATAAATATCTTAAATCTTTAATCTTATAAATTTAATAGGGATATGTTATTCATGGGCTTCACAAAATCGAAATTTATTCACTGGAAAAAATTAAATCTTAAGATTGCTTTTTACCATGCCATGCCTTTTCTATTATGTCGATATCGATACCGATACGATGCTAATTCAGAAGATGAAAAACTTTCAATTCAGGGTGATGGTGCTACACGTCAAAATCCCATCTCCGTGTTTGGATCAATTGCAAAGAAAGCTAGAATACCTTCTGCCTTGTAACTTTGTAAGAAATTGTCCAAGCAATTTGCAGTCTTTCAGGAATCTCGTTGGTCGCACCAACGCATTTTCATCGGAGCAATGCGTGCCAGACCATGTGACATAATCCTGTCGGCCGCTTTGGTTATTTTGTCCCTGAAAGCTAGTCGTGTTAAGGATCCAAACCCCCTGTAGGTTCGGTGGACAAAATATAGCAAACAAAAAAAAGTTCACTCATACAATAGGACCTCCGGTTGACCCAGAAAAGTGTCCTTGAGGAATCCCTGTACTTTCTTCACGAGGTTATTTGAGTTCATTATTGTATAGCATTATATGAAATAAGCATTTCACTCCATCGAGCATACTTCAGTTATTTAGATAAATTCATAGGAGAGGAATTTAACTAAATTTCAAACTTTTATTGAGAAAAATTCGATTGATTTTTTACAACAGGTATGGTTAACGTTTTTTAATATCATTATTATTAAACTTTTCAGCCATATTATCCGTTTCGGGGTGAGCGTGACTCACTCGGTGAGGAAGGCAGTAATGTGGAGGAGGGGGTATAGATTTTTAAATGGATCTAGAACTCCCGTGTTATTAATTTAATTAACACGTTTGTCCCGCAAAACTGCTTTGGTCCAGGTTACTGATCAATCTCTCTAGGAATCACCCCAAGTGAAGTTCCTCACAAAGTTATCATGTGAGGCCTCCCCCTCATACCTTGACCTTGACCTAGGACCTAGGTCTTTTGTTTCAGGCGTCATTCAATCCAACGACTCTCTTCTTGCTACATTTCTTATAAACTATTTGTCGCACTCTTTCCTGTCCTGGCATACCTTTTTCGCTTCCTTCACGGCCAGCATGCATTTTTTCATGCAAAGCTCTTGTCCTTCAATGGCTTCTTTTCTGTTTTTTAATTAGTCTTGCTCAACATTAATTCTTTGCAAGAAATAGACAACCTTTTATTAATGACACACTTCTTTTGAAAGAAATGTTATTACGGCAAAAACTTGGATCAAATCTATTTAAAATCAGATTGGTTATACATTCTCAGGCTTCAAATTAATTGAGTATGTTACACGGTGGGAGCCTCAATCATTTTCAACCTGAAAGTTTTTGCAATCAGTATTTCTTTACAGATTAATTTTTTGCGGATAATTTTCAAGTATTATATACTTAAAAGTATAGCATTAGTAGCAAAGTATTATATACTCAAATTATCAATGGAGTAAAACAGTTTAGTAAAATAATTATTTTTGGGTTAATTCTGAAAAATCATTGGGTCAATTTTGTTTATCCTGCTCCTTTTTTCTTTATTTTTCTTTATTTATTTGTGTTTATACATAAAAGGAAGAATAAAGAAATCACGTAAGTCTTATTCGGTTCAAATCTATGTGGTTTAATTTTACAAATGTCGTAAATAATTTTTTTATTTTAACTTATTATCAGTCCTTAAGCCCCTCGAATATAGTGTGAAAACTCAAAATGAATATTATTTAGTGTTAGATTAACCAATTAGAAGAGAAGTACATTTTCTATATATTTTCCAACTCGAGCTGAAAGATTATAAAATTTAAGAAATTTAAATGAGATTAAAATGAAATTTAAAATCCTAATTAACGTCCAATAATCAAGTGAATGTATAGAATCCCTGATAATAATAAACTAAGAATCCAACGACCAAATTTGTGCAACCACCACAAAATCTTCCTACTGCAATTAAAAACAAAAATTCCTAAAAGAGAAAAGAAAATTTTTTTTTGACAAAAATCAAAAAGAGAAAAGAAAGATGAGAATGCAGCCAACCAAATCCCCTTCCTTCTCTTTCTTATTTCTTTCGTCTTTTTTTTATTATAATTTTATGTTTTATTGCGATTTGATAATAATAAAACTAAAAAAACTAATTACATAAGAAAGAGAAAGAAGAGGATTTGATTGGTTTCTTTTTCTTTTTGATTTCTCTTTTTAATTTTTGTAAACAAAAAAAAAGAATGTTGTTATTTTCTTTTTTAGGGGAAATTTTATCTTTTTTCAAATTGCAGTAGGAACATTTTATGGGAGTTTGTCAGATTTGGTCGTTGGATTCTTGGTTTTATTTTAAGGAATTCTGCACATTGAAAAATTCTAGAAACTTACCTATATAGATAAAAGGTAATTTTGCCAAATTTGTTAATAAGATTCGGCTTCTCAAACGCTTCACGAATAATAGGTACTTGATTAATTTAATTGCATACATTTCGATGCTACAGATTGTGAGAACATCTAAGGTTTGATCGGAACAACAAAGAACATTTTTCCAAGCATTCTTGTTATACGCAGTTCGAATGAAAGCAATAAAGGGTGAATCTGGAATGGGCGAGAAACTCGGCGAGAAAAAATAGGAAGGGCTATCCAGATAGATTTGAGCCTGGATCAGAATCCGGGGCATGCACGAGAAGCGGCGATGCATTGAGGGATCCGGACGTAAATCGAGGGCAGAAGAGGGTCAGGTCAGGTCAGGTCAGAAGGATATCTCGCATAGACTCGCAGGTCCTTTCGAGTTTATTCGTCCAGGAAGAAGAATGGACCCCGAAT
This sequence comes from Belonocnema kinseyi, assembly GCF_010883055.1. Taxonomy (NCBI): domain Eukaryota; kingdom Metazoa; phylum Arthropoda; class Insecta; order Hymenoptera; family Cynipidae; genus Belonocnema; species Belonocnema kinseyi. Next base: position 98,701,532 of record NC_046662.1, read on the forward strand.
CCTTTTCGTCTCTAAATTTTAAATCGGGTAGGGCCAGCTGCAAAAACCCCCGTGGCATAAACCCGAGGAAAGGATAGCGTCGGTCATGAGGGGGGACAAATCTTTTTTATATCTTAGATCCGGGCAGATCATTTTTTACAAACCCTTTTTTCCCTTCTCGTCCCCCAGAGATGAAGGAGCCGGCACCCTTTTTGCGCAACTGTCGCTCGTTTCACGTATGCACTCGGACGTGTCTCCACGTGTGAAAACGAGAGTGTGTCCTTCTCTGGGTGCGGATGTCCTCTCGAGAATATTTCGACCGGAGCCAGCACCAGCACCGCTTCGTCCGCTTTTTAGGGGAACAAAGCGAACAGAGACGCTCCTCGATTCCTAGCCAATGAGCATCACAATTCACCTAAAAAGCATCGGTTTTCATCTACAATAGCCTGCACCAATGACCTTCTAATTCCTCCACCTGGTGCAATATGGGCAACCTCCAATTTCACTATCAAGGCTTTTTCATTTTTATTTAAGATAGACCCTGCTCAATGGAAAATACCTGTCTTGATGCCTATAGAATATAAATTGACGTATATAAAGTGGGTTTTGCTGGACTTTTTTTAAGAATCAAGATTCACTACAGGAAAGTGGGATCCGATACCATTTAACATCACTTAATATTTTAATATTTCGGTGAATAGTGACCACTTTTGAAGTAAATTGTTCAAATCGTAGAACAAAAAATTTCCTTTTTAATAAGCTGGATAATTTTAAATTTAATCGTAAAGAATCACATTAAAAATAAAAAATCATGAGAATGTATACCCTCGTATATATATAATATAATATAATAAAATTAGAATATAATTTAAAATTTTGCAATGTACGATATCACGATTTTACGCTATTATAATGTAATAATTACGATATGTAGCGCAGGAATTACGGTATAGATTGCAATTCTTGTGATATCGTTTTCGCTGTGATGTATTATTAATTTTATATTGGTTGAGATCCCCGAGATGAAATACTTTTATGGAAATTATAATAATTAATTATAATAAAAATGAATTTTCCTTTAAAATTTTTAGCTTTTATTTCAGTTAAAAATAGTGTCGAATAAAATTAATATTTTATTTATAAGAAATAAAGTGGTCTCAAAAATAACTCGACAACAGAAATTATAAACACAATGACGAAATTTAATAAATTGCAGTGTATTAAAAAATTATGTGTATTTTAGAGGTAATGTTCTGTTTACGCCGTCAAAATATTAAAACTATACATAATTATATATCTATGATACATTTTTCTTTAAGAAATCACTTAAGTCCTGCCAATATTTTCTATCACCTTCTTCACTTTTAAGCACTAATTTATGTTACGATTACTTGTCACAGTAACAAGCCAATTCTCCGATTTCTTTGTACGTTTTTGAAACGTTCCTATAATCTTGACCGATATTTCTCGAACGAGAAGGTACTAAGTGAAGATTTTACTTTATTTTATAAAATATAAATAAATGTCAATATAAACGAATGTATAAAAAACTAATTTCAAAACTAACTCACAATTATTAGGACAGCTCCGATTACTGAGGCATCTAGCTTATAGTATTCAAATATTTTTAAAAATTGAAATTTTAAGGAAGATGACAAATGACACAAGCTATGAAAAAAAACAAAGAAAAGTTGTTGACCCAAAGGGAAGTAACTAATTTGTTATTCATCATTCTTTGATAGGATGTGCAGTTTTTTCAAATGCGAAAAATAAAATTGAAAATAAAAAAATTTGATTTTTTGGAAAACGATGCAAGGTACGAAAAAAATTAATTAACAAAAGTTCTTCACCCAACAAGGATCAACAAATTGTTTATTTATAATTTTTAGAGAGGACGAGTGATTTTTCATTCAATTGTAAAAAATAAGATTACAAATAAATCAATTAAATTTTTGGAAAAACGACACAAAAAACAAATCAAATTAAAAGACAAAAGTTAAAAAATAAAATTCAACTCTTTGGGAAATCGTTTCAAGCTACGACAAAATTTTATTGAAAAAAAATTGTAACCTAAGTGATATCTAAAAATGTGCTTAGAACAACTTTACTCTAGGATGCGTATTTTTAGTTTAAATCGTAAAAAATAGCATTGAAAATAAATCAATTAAATCAATCAATTAAATAAAAAGAACATTTTTAGAGTTATAGCATTTTCAAAATTTTTAAAATCAATCGAAATCAAAATCAATCAAGAATAAAAAGTCTTTCAAGCCAAAAAACGAACGATATGAAAAAAAGTCTAGAAAAGAAAAAAATTGCTTTTTGAGAGCCCTATAAGGTGATCATAACAAATTTTTGTACTCTCTTGGAAAATCGAATATTCAAATTTTTATTGCACAAAAATTAATGAAGAATAAAAAATTCCATTTTGTGGTCAAACAATGCAGGATGCGAAAAAAGATCAATTAAAAAAAATCGCGAGATACAAATTTGTAACAATTTATTAGATTCTCATGATTTATGATTAAGAAAGTATTAGAATTGCCCGAAAATAGACAACAAAACATTCAAATTTTGAACCAAACGACGCAAAATATAAAAAAAAGTCTAAAAATTAAGTCCTCAAAGCTTTTGAAACATCTTACAAAATGTCTTAACCATTTTCTAAGAGGACTTATAATTTTGTTTTAATTTATCGTAAGTAATATAGAGAAAATCGAAAACTCCAATATTACGCTAAAAGACGCGAGATACGTCAAAATCTAAAAGAAGACTTTTAGGATATTTTGCTTTAGCCATAAAAAATAATTTGAAAACCAAAATCCTATTCTAGCATAAAAACGCGAGATGGTGAAAAATGTCTGAAAAAAGTATTGTAGTTTTTTTATTTATTTTAAGATGGTTTAAAGAATATACATTTACATATGTCCCTCAAAAATGGAGCGCGCAACGCGAGTGTCACCGTGAGAATCTGTACCTCAAACCCTATAGAGCTTTGAGAAACTTAATCTTTAACTATACATTTTAAATACAAAAAAGAAATACCCGGGTCCGAAGCGCAAGGAAACCCATTATCGAGTGCGAAGCGCGATATTCAATAGACGCGCGACACAGGCGCGCTCAAACTTGCGAGCGAAGCGAGCCACGCGCGCAGCGGGCGACGAAAATCTGCCCGCAGATTTACAGATTTAAGTCTTTAAATATTTAAATTTAAAATTGAATTTAAATTGAATTTAATTTAAAATTTAGATTTAAATATTTAAATTGTAATAACAAACCCATCAAAATACGTATGTCTTCACAACAATGCATATTATGAAATGTATTAATATAAACTTTTTGAAATGATGATACATGTTTCAATATAGCTAAGAATAATATTTAATACAGAATAAAGAAAATAATATTAAAGTAATCATGATAAATACAATTCTTACTTTGTTTTGCAATATCTGAGTAGGCAGTATCGGTCCCTATTACAGAAATAAATGTCATATACATTTGCTATAATAATGTTGAACATAATGTAAAAAAGTTCACATTTTGGACAAAATTGAGAATTCACAATCGCTAAATTACAATTGGCTATGCTTTGACCTTTATTTTTAAAAGTTCTGTGCAACTTTTCTTTTATTACCTTATTTTTGTTATGAATAATATTAAACCATTAGGTCATATCCCTTTCGTAGTAGGCGTGAATCACTTGTTCTAGTCTTGTTACACTCTCGACTAGAGGTGGAAGAGGGCTTAGATTTTTAGATTAATCTAGAATTCCCGCGTTGCTTATTAAAATTACACGTTGCTTTCGAAATAGAAAGAAAAAAATGTTTAACTTTCCCGCAATTAATTTAAAAGAAAAGTGCGATTACGGTTTGAGGTACTGATCAGCTTTATTGAACCTTGAAACGAAGATCCTGAAAGAAGCATCCATTTTCAAGAAAACGTTTGTCCAAGGAACAGCGCATCCCCTAACATTTTGATTTTAATACATAAAGACATAAAGAGTTGCGTAACTTTTTTTATTTTTGAATTAAGAAAAAAAAAGTCCTTCGAGCTATCGGTTCACTCTATTGACTCGCGAAAAGAGCACTTTAAAATTATACGTGTGCAGGAAGCCCCTTGTCAAATATCAACGCATTTAAAAAAACTCAAATTTTGACACCTAAATATTTGCGCATCTTTGATTTTTTTAATAAATAAAAAAATCAAAAAGAACCAAGCATGGATTTTAACCCACTTTTAAATTGAACTGAACCGTAATCTTCTACAGAAACGTGAAATTTTCGAAATTTGGCACTTAAGCCCGTATCTAGTGTGGCCCCTATTTTTCGCCGCACTTTCCTGTCATAGCATACCTTTTTAGCTTCCTTTACATCCATACATTTTCTCATTAAACATCTTGTAATTCTCTGAATCTTAGTATTTTTCAATTTAGGGTCTCGTTTATAGATTCCCACCATTTTTTCATCAATCTTCCTCTGGATACGCTATCCTTTACTTTACCTAAATATACTTGTTTCGTCAGTCCTACTTCTTTCATTCTTCATACATGCGCAAATCATCTCAGCAAATTTCTTTTCTCTTTTTTTTCAAACCGTGTTTCTCTACACCACATTCTTTAAGAATCCTCTCATTGCTGACTTTGTAAATTAGCGTTTTACCGCATATACATTGCGCAGGAATCCCCTGCCAACCGCGTTAATTTTACTCTTATCCCTTTCTTGGTGGGTCCAGGTCTCGCTACCGTACTGAAAAGTGGGTTCGAGTACAGAATTATATATTGCAATTTTAGCTTCATATCTTATATTTTTACTTCTGGCGATGGCTCCTACCCAGTCGATAAGCTTCCTACCTTCGTTCATCCGTCTTCACTAAGTTCTTCATGCTAGTATTCAGTTTGCTCAACATTCTCTGTAAACTATACCTTCTTTGAGTAGGGCCATTCTTGGATACTTATCGATAAACATAATAAGCATCTTAGCGGATATAACGCATCCTTCTCTTACACCTTGCCTAATATCGAACCAGTGGTTCAGTTTTCCATTTACCCACACACTGTCTTTGCTGCCTGCATATATATTACTTTTATTTCCCTAGCATAAATTCAAGGGTTCGAGGTCTAAACGTGTTAACTGACATTTTTTTCGTAATTGATTTTTTTTTGTATTTTATGTAACATTTTTATATGCTGTTAATATCCCGCAAACTAAACGGTAAAATTCCTATTTTTTAAAGGAATTTTTAAAATCGCGTTTTGGTAACTAGAGCATTGGTTCACGGTCTAAACCTGTTAATTGCTTATAGAGTTTTATGGGAAACCCGTGCTTTTTCTTACATCGGCTCAATTTACTCGTATAGAATAGGGCAGTGAGACACATGTCAGGATGTGTGGAGTTAAGTGTATATGTATGTCAAATATCAAAAGTTATTTGTGACTACTTTTATGTCATATTCGCAATAAAATATTCTAAATTTTTCCAAGCATATCTATGTTCAGCATGAGATTTCAAATATTTTGACATATAAAACTTGCCCGCACCTTGAAAAACAACGCAGAAAAATGTGACGTCGGGAAAAACAATAGAAAATCAGCGATAGAACACTGAAGAAAACTGGTTTAGACCGCTGGACCCCTTGCAGATAACATATGTATAGCCTTCACTTGCCATATAACGTTTAATTTTGATTTAAATGTTATAAAACTGACATGTATTATTTTTCTCTAGTAAATTAATGAAAACCATTTTACAGTTTAAAAAAATATGTAAAATTGCAAAAATAACAACGAGTTTCCTTCGCCGTGTACAGTTGATGGAAAGTCAGTTAACAGGCTTAGACCGCGGATCCTTGAATTATTTAGTTGATCAATATACACATCGATTTAATAGGGATTCATATTTATCACTCTTGAGAGTACTTGAAAAAATTTAATACTTATCATCTTTTAAGCATCTTGTCAAAAACTTACCATTCTTTACGAGAATAACCGTTAATTGAAAGCTATATTCATTTCTGCCCTGCTTGAAGTCCCAGGGCCGCTATTCAACTTTGTTTTAAAATCAAGCAGGGCTATTAGGGAGCGGCTTCCAATGTAGCGTGGCACGTAATAAGGCGCATAATTAAATCTATTTATGTATTTGGTAATAGCTAAAGAAAAAGATATACAATGTACAGTAACTGTTCAATTTTTATCCTGAAAAGTTTTTAAAAAATCGTTTTTTTAACGAGTTCATTTTTTTTAACGTTTTGTAGTTATCATTAGAGCAGGAAAAAATCAACACAAATTAAAGTATTTTGCAGTAAACTTATAAATTTCTTAAATTAAATTTAGCATACACGTGTTTTCTAACCCTTAAAGGTCCCCGTTGGGCCGTTAAAGCCCTGGCACTTTATATTGAAATTTCCGAAGTTAGCTCTTCTTCAGTTTAAAATTTTTTTCAATGACTTCAAATTAAAAAATCATTTAACAAGTAAAATTATTTTATAATAAGATACATAAGAGAATACCCAACAAAATTTCACACCAAAATATTACAAAGCTTCTTCGCAATAAAAAATTACGGCTGGGGTCTTCAACGACCCCATGAGGAACTCAACGTTATACCAAAGTAAGAGGCCCTTTAAGGGCTAATATGGCATGCGGGAGCACCTAAGGTGACGCACGATATTTTTGTATACAATTATAGAAATACATACTTAAATATTAATACTATTTTCCAATATCTATATATTTCAAGCGATATATTTTTTTCATAAATAATCATGTTCACAATCCTTTTTTGCGGGGTAATCGGTTAAGTACGTAGCCTTTTAAAAAGAAATCTGAGGAAAATCTTTCAAACTTACATGCTATTTATTAAAACTTTAAAGCATTTTTTTAATTCCTTATTTCACTTAAATTTTTCGTTCTACTATTGAAATTCTTTTCTGATTTGCTATAACAACACAGATGAGCAGTGAGCCACATTAGGAAAAATAGCAGGCAGCTTGACTCAGGGGCACTTTTTAGGAAAACCTTTCAGCTGCCGATTTTTTTTCTGTGGCGGATTATCTAGTCCTTTTCAAAGTTATTGTAGCTATATAACTTTAATTCACTTTAAAAAATGAGCTAATTTGCTAATTTAACTATTTTCTTAATTAAGTAATAATTTAATTAAATAATTGAAACGTAACTGATTTAACTATTTTAAAATAGGTAAAATGTATGTGGTACCATACGGTGCCATGCCTGCAGCTGAAGGGCTCGTTTTAATTTAATTCCATTATGATTTTGCTATATATAGAGTAAGCCTAAGATATTGAAATATATGTTCTATATTTTGATACAGAAAATCTCTCATACTATTCCTTAAATTAAGTGATGGATTTTGGTACTCCAGATTAGGTGCTGCTTCCTTGAGGATTAATTATTTCACCAAATGGATTGCGATTTGTAGCTGAATGGTAAAAGAAATTGTGTTTTTTGGTCACCCTACTGGGCAACCAGTGCAAAAGTATTGAAATTTCAGTAAATTTTCGCTGATTTAAATTAAGAGCTTATCAGTTAAGAAATGATTATTTATATTGCACATTTGTTAAGTATTGCCATGCTAAAACGAATTTATCATTAAAAAAAAAATATTGCCCATAGTTAAAATTCAATCAGAAATGAATTCTTAGGAACCAAAATTATCTCATGAATTAATAGATTTGTTATTTGTTAATTTAAAATTCACTAAGTCTTTGTAGTAGGCGTATATTGATTTATTGATGGTTTATAAAGATAGTTCAAGCTGAATACAACAATTATATTACATACAGTTACTTGTATAATCCTAATTTAGGTATTACCTGATCAGAAATTCCAATATCGATCTGATCGTGGCCAGATTGGGCAGAATTCGATCCAAACCGAGCTATCTAGATGGGGCGAGGCTCGCAATGAACACGATTGGGGCCCAAGTGCAGCGCCTAGAGATTACCCAGTCTGACAGCGGTCTGTCCCCGATTGGGCCTATATTAATTTAGCTTTATTATTATTAATTAAAAAGGATTTTTGAATGAAAAAATATTAAAATCATATATCTCACTTCTGAAACTGAATTTTGAGAATATAAAAATCAAATTATCTATTAAAACATTGGAGTATGTAAGATCAGAAACAAAATAGTTTGTGAACAACTTTTTTGGGGCAAACGGTAAAAGTCGAAGGACGCAATATTACAGCCAACATTTGTGGAAAATTAATTAAATAGTGATAAATAAATGCTCGCTTTTGGAATTTTTCTCCACTGATTTCGTCAATTTTTTAATTATTTATTGAAATAATTATTTTTGACGTTTGACACTTTCAATTGTAACTTGGGAGATTCGGAATCAACACACTTTATGCCCCGAAATTAATTGAGCGCCATCTACTGTCAAGATTGACTATTAAGCCGAGGTTCATGATGCAAAAATAATAAGCAGCTGATTAAAAAATGCCTGTTTGTGATGAACGCACTGGATAAATTGTAAAACATTTGGAATGTATGCAGTAAATTTTCATTTTTTCAAGAAAAAAAATAAAATAAAATTAACCTATAAAAATGTAATTATTTTATATTTTCTTTTTCATACTTCAATTTTTTTTAAACTTCATGAAAATCAAAAATTTTATATTTTTTTATAATGATTGTACTGCAAAGTATAATAATTGTCATTAATTATTTTATTGAATTTTCTTAATAAACAATTAAAAGTATGAATAATATTTGCTGTAATTTATTTATTAATAGTTATTCACTTCTATTTTGTATATTTTTTGTAGGATGTGTAACATTCGAATTCCACCACCATTAAGCCATTTCCCTTTCGGGGTAGGCGTGACTCACTCGGTAGGGGAAAGGTGTAGTGTGTGGAAGGGATAGAGATTTTTCAGATTGATCCAGAATTCTCGTGCTATTTAAGTCTTGGAATATGACTTGACAAAATTCTTCCCCTAAATTATATCTAAAAAGCTTAGAACCAGATTATACTAGGATGCGTATTATTATTTAAAAAAGAAAAAAATGGCATTGAAAATAAACAAATTAAATTTATGGAAAAACGAGACAAGTTGCAATAAAATGTTTAATAACAGTTATGTTTATTAATATGCAGCACCCTTTTTTTAACTAAACAAATAAGACAGCAAAATACATATGTTTTAATACCAATGTATGTTATCAATTTTAATAATATACATTTATTTAAATGATATACATTTTTCAGTGTAGCTAAGAACAACATATTAAAGTTATCCTAAAAAATCGGCCTGCTTCGCGGGCACATTCTCATCGCACGCTATGCGCGCGGCTCGTTTTGCTCGCCAGTTTGAGCGCGCCTAAGGCGCGCGACGGTTGGGTCTCGCGCTTCGCGCTCAGATATTTATTCTTTGCATTTGGAATGCTTGAGAAAAACTTGATCAAAAGGATCTCTTTTAGATAGCAGTATTTATATGCGTCTTCATATTCCGAATTGTCTACTTAATTAAGTATAGTCAAAGATTAAGTATTTCAAAGCTCTGTAGGCTTTGAGGTACACATTCTCATCGTGACACAAGCGCTCCGCGCTCGATTTCCGACATACATTTGTAAACAGGTTTTGTTGGATCTTTTCTCTCGTAACTTTCGTCGTTTTTCCACACATTTTTTTTTATTTTACTTTTTTCAACGTTATTTTTCACGAATAAAACAAAAAGTACGCGTCCTATCAAGAAGTGATTCTTAACGAAATTGTAGATCTTTTTTTGGATAACCATTTTTTTAATTCATCTTTTTTTATCCTATATAGTTTGTTCACAAAATGGAATTTTTTATTTTCCATCATTTTTTGTGCAATCAAAATTTGAATTTTCGATTTTTGAACAAAATCCAAAAATTGGTTATGATAATCTTGTAGGGATTTCAAAAAGAAATGTTTTTCTTTTCTTGACTTTTTTTCATATCGTGCGTTTTTCGGCTTCAAATTTTGATTTTCGGTTGACTAAAAAAATTTTGAAAACGCTATAACTCTGAGAATTTTTTTTATCGAAAAAAGTCACCAGGTTAAATTGTTTGTTATTTTCAATACTATAAATATCCGTAAATAGAATTTTCAAATTCAGAAAAAAGTGGTCTCAAAAATTTTCAAAATGCGCTCACTTTTTGAATTTTCATCAGAAATGGCTGGTTAACGAACTCGTCCTTTCTTTTAGGACCTAGAAAAAGTGTGCTAAAGATGAATTTCATTCGTTCATTTTTTCGAGAGTTATCGTGTTTACGGACGGATGGACGGACAGACGGCCGGACGGACAGAGAGACAGACGCAATCGTGAAAACCTGATTTTCGGATTCAGGGGGTCTCGAAACGTGGAGATCCGTTGAAAAAGTGTGATGTCAAATTTCCGACAATTCTAATACTTTTTCAATCATAAATGATGAGAATGTAAAAATAAAGTTTTGTACTTTATTTATATTTGTTTAAAAGCGTTATCACGATTCAGTTTTAAAATATATGTACAATAAAAAGTTAATTAATATATATTTTTAAACTGTTTAAGGCGAACCATTTTTCTTGTTCATATAGATTTGCATCTCGCATTGTTTAGCCATAAAATGGAATTTATAATTGTGTTTAAAAGCGTTATCACGATTCATACAAAAAGATATTAGTTTTATCAACAAATAGTTTCAAATAAATTTGTAGATATTTTTTAGTTGAAAAATTGTTCTTTTATCATTTCCATCATTTTTCTAATCTGATCAGTCTTTCAAAAATTATCGTGCCTACATGGTACTACAGATAAACAGACGACTTAAATAAAAATCACAGATCTTCATAAAAACAATTCACATAATCAGGCCTCCCCATTTTGCATCTTACAGGTCAATATAAATCGTATTCATTCTAAAAATGTGTATGATATTTTTAACATTAATGAGCCTATTTTGCGAAACAATATAGTGAAATCAATATTGCTTTAATGTAAAATAACAAATTAAAACCATCACGATTTATTTTTAAATAAATTTTCTAGTGGTCAACTACAACGGTATTTTATTCAACCCTTGCCTAAACTCTTTTCTACCCGTTGTCCCTTTATTTAATTTCTATTGATTTCCATTCATTTCGAATTTGTCAGAAAACGACCTTTTTCCTCCTTTATATTTCTTCGGACCCTCATAATGAAGGCTCTGTCACTGACAAAAACCGTGAGATCAGAGGCTATGGTATTTTGCACGTTTGTGAAGGGAACCCTCACAGGTAAAGAAGTCTCCACAGAGTTTTGCCAAGGGGTAGTAAGTAGCTCGTCGGATATCGTGACTACTGGTCAGTTTGTTCGATAGTCGGTGCCAGCCAGGGATAGCCATATAACAGCCATACATGTACCGATCCGCCTTCGGGGGCCTTGGTACCGAGCTGTGCCAAGAGGGCCACCGGTCAATACATGCTGACTTGGATATACGCATCAGATGTTAGCAACAAAAAAATATGTATGGTTATACAATATACACCTATATTGCAAGTGAGGGCAACTTACGTGCGTGTCTCAAAAGTTACTCTAGCATTTAACGATTTAACTTGAAACCCTAATATTTACTTAGTTACCATTTTAATGAATACAAGCATTGTACCATTTTCTTAAAATTGGCTTGATTGTATCTAAATAAATGCATAGTTTATTGAATCAATAGAAAATTAGAAAAGTAGGCAAACTTCTGCGCTAGAACCTCTCAAATAAAAAAAGTTTTTTAACTCTTGAGCCATAAACTACTTTTAACCTTAAACAATTGTTATATTTAATCTATTTTACCATGACTGATTTTTTTATTACAATTATTAAATTGTATTCATTATATCCATTTAGAGCAAACAAATTTTAGAAGTTTCAAAATAAATGAGGAAATATAACGAAACATAACAGCCAGAATTTGTGTAAGATAAACTATTTAAGTGTTTTGCAATATATTTTTGGTTTTAATTTCTAAATTGGAGTTGCTTTCAACTTCTATGTTGACCTTAAATGTAGAAAGTTATTTTGAAATAAGTGGATTATAATATTGCGCTGGCTCTTCAAGTTATTTTTACAAAAGCGACTATAAATAAGAAGGTTGTATTCACATCCCGATTATATAAAATCACCTGAAAATACGCGAAAATAAATATTTTGATGACGTCATTGTTGATCTAATTCGTTTTCACATACAACACATGAAATATAACTTCTACTTCTTTTCTTATAAATAAATAACCTCATTTTGAAGTATACGATACCTACGTACTCGTCTTGCGCTCGCTTTTGGATTTTTTTCTACTTATTTTGTTACTTTTTCAATTATCAATTGAAATATTTTTGACATTTGACACTTTACAATGAAACTTGGGCGATTTGGAATAATCCCACTTTAGTCCCCGAAATTAATGGGGCGCCATCTATTGTCAAGCTTGGCTATTAAGCCGGGGTCTAGAAGGGGCCAAATTTAACAAGCACAAAATTGTGTGCTAGATCTGACCCAAATCGAAAATAAGGCAAACATTTGACAATTTCTGCACGGGATGAATAGCTTTTTATGTGTCGCCAGATTTGGATTTCATCGTTGGCCATCGTGTCCGGGGATACATTTTGATGATTTTTTTCCATAAAAATAGTTTTCCATATTGGAACCACATAATAAATTAATATTAACTTAAATTTTGCAATGTACTTATGTGAAAACTGTCAAAAATGGAAATAATATCCGTAATTTACCAATTTTACCAAACTACAAGAACCGAACATCTTTGCAGTGTCATCATGTCCCACATTTATTTATGAGGTCTTATTGATCCCGTGCATAAATTCCAATTTGGATCTGATCGGGACCAGATCGGGCAGAATTTGGCCCATATCAGGCTATCAATATGAGGCCAGACTCGAAATGAAACGCGATGCCCGATCGATGCCCAAGCGCTGCACCCAGAGATAACCATGCCTGGCCCCAATCGGGCCCATATTAATTTATTTTTCTTATTCTTAATTAAAAGGGATTCTCAAATAAAATAATATTAAAATCTATATAACTTAACAGAAATAAATTATCTGAAATTTGAGAATATAAATATCAGGTTATCTAACAGATCGCGATATGAAAAAATTGGAGTATGTCAGACACTTTTTTTCGAGCAAAAGGAAAAAGTCAAAAGAGGCAATATAACAACCAGCTTTTGCATATGATTAACCATTTAAGTATTTTGCAATATATATTTTTGGTTTAAATTTCTAAATTGAAGTTGCTTTCAATTTCTATATTAAACTTAATTGTGGAAAGTTATTTCGAAATAAGTGGATTATAATATCGCACTGGCTCTTTAAGTTATTTTTACAAAAGCGAATATAAATAAGAATGTTGTATTTACATTCCGATTGTATTAAATTACCTAAAAGTACTTATGATATCAGGTTTCATCTTAACATTCTTAATAAATTTACTTATTATAGTCTTCAACACGTAATTCAGTAATATTTTGAAGTATACTATACCTACGCACTCGTTTTGTGCTCACTTTTGGCATTTTTTCCCACTTACTTTGTCACTTTTACAAATAATAATTGAAATATTTTTGACGCTTGACATTTTACATTGAAACTTGGGCGATTTGGAGTCAACCCACTTTAGTCTCCAAAATTAATGGAGCACCATCTACTGGCAAGTTTGGCTGTTAAGCCGGGGTTTGGGGGGGGGGGG
>NC_046662.1:98715226-98726097 GCF_010883055.1 Belonocnema kinseyi
GGGGGGGGGGGAGATTTAACAACCACAAAATTTTGTGCCCGATCCGACCCAAATTGGAAATAAGGCAAACATTTAACAAGTTCTGCACGGAATAAAACGCGTTAAGATATTTATTTATTTTCATCTTCAGTCTTTCTATTTCATTTTAACAGCTGAGCATAATAAAATATTACGTTACTTAATAAACGCCACAAATAAATCCTAGATATATTTCTTAATCTCGTTCTCTACTATTTTTGTTATACTCTGGACGCCTATTAATAGAAAAAATGTGTTTAACCAATTTTGATTCATTTTTTTACTAAAACTTATTAGATGAGTATTAACGATATTTTTATTTTTACCCATATAAGATCTTAGGAAGCGACTAAAAGTTCCACATATTGAACAATGTTGTCACTGTACACTTTCTGGGTAGTTAAAACATCTCTTATAAAGTATTAAAGATTGTTTGACTATTAATTGAAGTTTTTGCAAGACTTATAAGAAGACTTTAGAAATCATTGAAAAAATCGTCTCGTAGAAACTGATTTGAAAAATAAAAAAAAAACTGCCCCTTGAGTTTGGAAATTGACACAGGTGTCAATGGAATCAATGAATTAAGTATTACTATTAGTTTAAAAATGAATACAATCTAAGAACTGATCAATACACCCCATTATAATACATTGGCCCCCATTAACATCGGCGATCGAATGATAAGCCTAAAACAATACCATGTGTCTTATCTGACAGATGGCATTTTCACATCCTCATCCTAAGAGAAGATATTAGTTTTATGTAAAATGTGACTTTGTTCCTTTTCATAAATTTTTACGTTTTAAGACCCCCTGTGTCAGAAAAACCGGTTTTTTAGGAAGGAGTCTGTCAGTCTATCTGTAGTCTGTAGTTTGTTGGAACGACAATTTCCGAAAGGCTAATAAGATTGTATTGTGCTTTGGCACACGTTTTTAAAGTATGAAAGAACGAACATGTTCGTTAACCAGTCATTTTGAACCAAAAGTTTTGGTTTTATTTACCGAAAATGCTTTATAAGAAATCAGAAATCCCATCTTCCAGGCCAACTATAAAAGATATGAAAAAAAAGTTGAGAAAAAAAATCGCTCACCTTAAAAAGATAAACAAATTTTCTAGACACTTTTTTTTTATCCGACATATATTTCTCGTATTAATATATTATAATCTATTATGCAAAGTTTTAGACACCGATGCATTATGTCCTCATCGATATTTATTGTATTGATGGACACGTGTCTAAGAATGGTACTCTTCGACGCTGAAGGTGTGGTGCTCAAAACATTAAGGTACGTGGGTTAGCGTTTGCACATGATGAGGTTGTTATGAAAAAATCAATCGAAGACTTGCAAAGTAAGTTGACCAAACTAAATAGAAGAATGAAGAGCATGGGCCTTAAATTAACGTGAATGAAACAAAAATTATAGCTTTCGAATAAAAGACTGAGACAGCAATGTCGATGGTGTCATTTTCAACCTAAAGTGAAGATACGGGGTTTTTATATGATGCCATCGATATGCAACATTTTTTTAAACGGTGAAAAAATAGAACAAGTTCATAAGTGCGTATATCTCGGTAGCCTATTCACTAGTGGCGGAAAAATAGATGAGGAGTTAGATAGGCGCATGAGCGAGGTTAAGAAGGTTATTGATAGAGTGGGGCCCTTGGACAGGAGTAAAAAATATCATATAAAGCTAAAATGGCAACAAATAATTCTAAATTTGTACCTTGTTAGAAGAGACATGAGAAAACACAAGAGCTTGCGCGAACAAATGCATGGACGCGATGGAAACTAGAGAAGTATGACAGGACAGAAGGGTATGACTACAAATAGTTAATAAAAATAGTGTCAGTAGAGTAAATGATGCCTGAAACAAAAAAACCTTAAATATTAATAGACCCGAGTGGGGAACATCACATGACGACTTCGTGAGGTTCTTTACTTGGGGTGATTGCTAGAGACATTGATCAGAAACCTGGGTCCGAACAGCGTTGCGGAACGAACGAGCTATTTAAATAAGTAACACAGGAATTCTAGATCAATGTGAAAATATGTACCCCCTACCCCACTTTCCATTTCTCGGTAAAACTCTGCAAGATACGAAAAAAATGAAATAACACAACATTTTCATCCGATAAAAATCTAAAAACATGTTTTTTCGATACATGTCAGAAAACCGCAGGTTTGCCATTTGATTTTTGTTGACCAGGAAAAAAGCCCTTAGCGGACAATTTTGGCAGCCGTCCCGAAGTTTAGGAACGTTTTAGAATATTGGTATTTTAAATTACAGTGAAAACCCGATACTGTGCGGATTGTAGGGCTCTAGGTGGGCGAGAACAACCCCGATATAGTACGACTCCGGATATAAACGCTTTTATTTGTTCACGCCTGAGTGAACATCGCACACCCCGTGTAGCTCCTTTTACTCCTACATGCGGCGCGGCATAAATTCTCGAAACTACTATTTCGGGGAGTTTTATTTCTGAGTTTCACTGTATTATATATTCATATTGGTATTTTTTACTTAAAGGGGGCCTTTGCTTCCTTTACCTCCATCAGGGCTCCACTCTGGACCCATCTTAAAACTTGCATTCGCCTTCTTGTATCGCTGCACAAAACTCGAAAATTCGCGTTTTTTTTAAAATGCTTTCAAGAAAATAACGTGTGCGCCACGGGAGGAAGGCGTTTTTTGTCTCGCACGTGCTTTCCTACCTAGTTGCACAATATAGTATTCAATAATTTTTTTAGGAAGCAAAGTTTTTGTTTTATTCGTAAAAATAACATTAAAATGACGAAAGTAAAATTTTTTGAGAATAAAAACAAGATTTGAATAAAATGAATGGACAAAACTTGTTGAACTAAAAGAGACCTACAAATTTCTTATTACAATTTTTTGATAGGACACGTAGTTTTTGTTTTAATCGTAAAAAATTACATGTTATGAATTATTTTTTCAAAAGATGCGCAGTTTTTGTTTTAATTTTGAGAAATGCCATTACAAATGAACAAATCAATCAAGCGCACGCCCCAGGCGTGCTCAAACTCGCGAGCCACGCACGCTATGACAATGTGCCCGCCTAGCGGGCAGATTTAAAAGCAAATGATACTGCTACTCATTAGAGAAGTTATTTAAATACGAGTGAAGTAAACAAAAAATTTGCCTGAACTGCCGTCCAATTAAGAAAAGTCGTAACTACATTTTGGAAAAGTCATCTGCCATCCCAATTTCGGTCAGGTTGATAAGAGACTCATCCACAATGTAGTTATTACTTTTCTTGTTTGGGCGGAATGCACATGCTCGTTCGCAAGCGGGGCGCGTGTGCACGCATATGTGTGGTTCGAGTTCGTGTGATAAGTGGCTAAAAGTTTTTTAAATTTGAGTCTGTTTAGTTAGTAGTCTTCGAGGGTTTGAATCCTTTGATTTGTGAATTTAAATTAATACATATAATGTAAATCGCACAAATAAAATGTTTCCTTTTTATAATTAAGTCCGAAATTTTGAGAAGCTGTTCCCAGGAAATTCAAACTGTTCGTAAAAAACTTCGAAATTTATATTATTTACAATCTTTTTGGAAATTTTCGTTCAGGGCTTCTGTTTATAATGCAAAATAAAAAAAACTAAGTGTCTACGGTTACGAAACTTCCAGTAATGTCAACCCCTTTTCCAGCTCGTTCAGGGCTAAAGCTACGAAAGATTTCGCAATACGAGACCTAGGGCTATAGATTAATAAATGATTTTTTTAAAAATAAAAATTAAATATTTTCTTTTAGCAACTTTTACAGTAATGAAGTAAGTATCTATGACTTCTACATATTAATTCTCATAGGATTTGCATCATCTTCTGCGTGATTCTCTATAATATTGGGAAACATAAAAAATGAAAATGACATAGTTACGAAATTTATGGGTAGAATAAATTAGTTTCATATATGTCAGAATTAACCCTAATAAAAGAAAGTTCAAATATAAATTGATATTTTTGGATCCAAGTAAAAATTTTAATAATTTTTAACAAGTATATCATCAGGATTATCTGTCACGATTAAAAATTTGTTTTGAAATTTTAAATTTCTCAGAAATATTCAAAAGATTTTCTATAATTGCATCTGCAGAAGTTGGTAATCGAAAAAAAACATAGTCCTCGGAAATGAAGTGAAATGAAGCTCACAAGTAGGAATAAACTGTAGCGGTGGGAAACTATGTTCTCGCTCCACATGGCCGTACATTACGACAGCCCTGTTCGAGGACAAGGGATGTCTCGTGCACGGTACAGAGTTACACGAATAGGGAAATTCGAAACGATCACGAATCCGAGGAAAGTCGTTTACAATATGTCTTATTTTAACTTGTCTCACTTTCTCTAATGAAAACTCCAGCAAACATTTGCACTGAATATAAAATGTATGTTAACATAATACAATATTATTTTCAATTTTCGGCCATTCCTACTAGGGTGGTTCTTACTTTCCTTTTATGGTTAAGAATGAAATATGATGTAGGATTTTCTTCAAATTTGATCCATAACGGTTAATATTTACCCATCGGCCCATGCATTTGAAGTTTTTCATTAGATTAACATAGGGTCAGAGGAAATTGTGCAAGAAATATAAATTTGCGTAACTTTTTCAATTTTTAATTGAATTAATCATCCATATATGACGATAAACGAAATAACAAAATGCAATTTTCGACTTAAATTGTTTGGTCTGCCAATTTGTAAATTTTGAATCATTCAAGTTTTTTTAATTAGGATATTTTAAACATTATATAGAGATTATGGTCTTATGTCAACAATTTATTTGAATCAACCCTAAAAAAGTTACGCAAATGAAACGTTTTTTAGAAGATAATTCAGGTGCCTAATGTGCTGGGTTATTATTAACCAATTTCTATGGCATTTGGAGGTTATTATATTTTTTAAGATTTGTACCAGAATCGTGAGTAGGATCAAAATATTAAATAAGAAGAAGATAAGCAGCACCGTTATGTCTACGTACACCAAAATTTGGTTCGCATCGTCGGGAAAGTGTAAATGGGAACTACACTGGAACCTGGATTGAATTACACTGTTTGACATGGCGTCCATTAGCCCTAATACTATTTCCAGGGCATCCAAACGTCAAAAGGCAGAGCCGCGTGAATCTTTTCTGTTGGATTTGGACGAGTGACGTAAACTGATGAAACTAACTCGCTGAGAGTGTGGCCCTGGGGCTGTTTGTCACGTTTGACTGAACACATGCTATCTTTTGGCCCCGCGGACTCTCACATCACGAAACTGCGGAAGCCATCAGTTCTAGGAATATAGTAAATCCGAGTTAACTAATTCCATGTTCCAGTGTAGGTTCACTGAAATTGAGCGTTAGGAAAATATATTCGATGAGCCCATATTTTTTATCTTTAAATCTAAATTAGTTGAAGGAAGCGTTAGTAGTTTTAACTGTTCACTTTTTTTCCACTTTTTAGTACACAATTACTACTTGTAAGTTAAGAACTTTACTGAAGCAAATTAGTAGCCCGCTTTTCACTAATTCAAAATTATAGAGCACTCAAAGCTAGTATTACAGCAATAATTAAAAATATATTGTTAATGCAAATAATTTAAAAAGTTGGTTCTTAGTTTTTAGAATAGTAAACATTATTTTGAGTACTAATACACCAAATTGCGTTTGATTAATTGATTTTAAAATCATAATAAACTATATTGGTTGAGCAAAGAGGGGCAATAGAGGTGATCGGTAATGGAAGCTTTCCATCGGTTATGAGATGCTCGCTTATTATCGAAGATAGGATTCGCGTGCGGTACATAAGTATGTATGCACGTAATGATAATACCGGGTGGTCCGCTCAAATACTGATTTTGCTTTCTTCAGTCTACTTTGTAAAGAAATGGAAACTACTGCAGTTTTTCCTATTTTCTATGGGAAAAATTAGAAATACGTCGAGTAAACATAGGAAGAACTTCTTTACTATTATGTTTTGTGAACTTCACAGTCGTTCCTAGGGATAACGGAAACTTTATTTTGGTATTAGTACAATTATTTAACCATTTGTTATTATATTTTAATAAACTTAGTAACTTGACAGTTTAATATTCACAATAGTATTTGAAGAAATAGTGACGCTATATCCTAGCTTGATATTTTCTGATTGTAAAAAGAAATATTATAATACCAAATTTTACAACCGAAAGTTTCTCCTATGTCTATGAGGAAGAAAATTTATTTAATACCTATGAGGAAGCAAAGTGCTCATAAAATGAGCACAAATAAATACACCCATGTCTCATGCAGGCATAGTGAACACATCCATATAGCACTTCACAGCGGTATTATAAATGAATTAGTGGAATAGTATTGATATAAATAATAAGGATTAATTCATTAATATTTAATAAATCATTTTAATTTTTCCTTTAAGTTATTACTTTTACTTCATAATTAATCTTTTATCAGATTCATCATTAACAACCTGCAATTTTGTCGTATTTTAAAGACTTTTTTCAACATATTTCTAACACTCTCGTATTATTAAATATATAAAATTAAAAAAAAAGACGTTATTTTATTATTCAATGCATTTAAACGAATGATAATATGTCTGAATTGTACTTCCTAAATTGATAAACAAATTGTATAAACAGATGAGCAATTTCGACAACTTTTTTTGCAAAAATAGAGGACAAATCATCTGTAACCGCAACTTTCAATACATATAATTGGAAGATAATTGAAAGAAAAAAGTTATATATCCTTCTGCCTATAAAGCAACTAGCTTCAATACATAAATAAAGTTTCCAAGTAAATTGCATAATTTTAGCCATTGTTTAAATTAGATTTCTTCATAACAATTAACGTTAAAAGTAAACATGTGTCCAAAAATTGGTCTTAAAAGATCTCTGAAAAATTAATTAATGAACTGTTATTCAAAATAAATGAATTTTGTGAATTACTGATGATATTTAGCAGCAAACCTCGTTATAGGGATTCAGAATATACCGATTTTTCTTAACATACTTTTGAACTAAGAAATTTTTTTCAAATATTCTGTAGGAAGTTAAAAATATTTTCACAGTAGTTTATAATATATAATATAGTTGCAGAAAATCGATTATTAAAATAATTTATTCTTTTGACTGAATATAATAAAGTCACATTTATGTTCGAAACCAATTTTAATTGATCATTTTCCACGATAATAACTTCAATAATTGTTCAGACCTGAGTAAAACTAAATCCTCGAATAAATCAGTCTCTTCTAATTTTGTTGAGAAAAAATGCTATAACTGCATAGAATCGCTAACTCTCTATTATACACGAACATCTTATTTCTATTATAGTATTACATTTTGGTTATTGAACATGAAGCCTTAAACACTTTATGTACCCAATCGGGCATGCATTTTTTTCTTCATTACATTTTAGTGTACTTTTTAGTACATTATTAAATTTATTTACAATAAATACTCTGAAATTAAAAATTTAAAAATAAATTCTGTTCAGATTTAAACGTTTTCGAATAGTTGTATAAACAAAAAAAACTCATAGAGATATAAATCTCTATGAATCCATCCAAAATACTTTTTGACGTTCTGTACACTGAAGTGAAAGTATAGGTCAAAGTTAAATTCTAAGGATATTCTAGGATAGTGAACCGAAAAGAAAGGAGAAAAGAGGAGTATCTTAGGGTGGCGGGATTTACTTAGATCAGAACGTACACCAGAGCCAGGGGGTGTTGGGACAAAAATAGTTTCTGGGTCTGCAACCCCTGCAACGGATGTTGAGCTATTTTAATGTCCCCACAAAGATTTCACTTATTTCTAGTGTACATCCTTACGATCTCTCACTAAGATCCCCAAACAGGGAAAAACCTAACGTACAACTCATAAAAAGTCCCCTGAAAACATTCAAGGTCGACTAATCATCGTCAGTTAAAAAAAACTGTCGTGAGAATTCATGCTGCTTCGAGTTCTTTTTAATAAAAAGTGCACATCAGGCGATTGTTTTTTGTAGATTTCACTTTTTATCGAGATTCGCAGGTGGAACTAAAAAGGGAGGAAAAATCCCAGCAAGTCGTGAGAAATTCTCTCAAAAATTCCGAAACATTATACTTTTTTATTGGAATTTTTTGGGATTAAGTAGAAGTTTTGGGGGGAATGCCGGACGTAGGTGAAAAAACTAAGTGACTGGAATCGCACATTCTTTGGTATTCATGAGTAGTGAGAATAGTGGGGAATATCGATCGACTTGGACAGTAAATGTTCGATTGCATTGTGGGCCAGCACCCCCTCGATTTTTTGGCCACAGTCCCTTGGCGACTCGTGTGCTGTCCCGTGCATGGTATTCGCCATTTGAATACGTGTTACGCGTGCATCCTCTTTCTCCCCTATTATGTGTAAATTGTATTATTTTTACCCCAAATATATTTCGCCCCAAGCGCTAGCCTCATATGGGAGGTCAACAGGTCAAATTGCACATGTCCACTGAAAGTCACCCCCTGGACAGTGGCTGACCTCCCCCTCGGCCTTTCTTCTCAGTAATTCTCTCTTGGAGTCATCTACGTTCCGCACTTAATGCATCAAAACCGAAGGCTGATCGAAATTCGAGAATCCGTGTCCTTTCTATTTGATTTCGTTTTTTTATATTATAATTTTGCTGAGTGATTTCGACACTTTATCAACAGATTGTATTTATATAAAATCAAATTATTATAAGGTCTTCTGGGTTTAATTTATCTATGGTAGATGGAAAGGGGCCCCTTCATTAAGCTGCTATTTTTCTAAAAATCTACAAGAAAGTTTTCATAGGAGTATAATTTAACAACATGTAATATGTTTCCTTTGTTTTAAGTTGTGGTTCTATGTTCGCAATATGTTCTTATTTATGGAAAAGTATAACATATTACACGTGACAAAATATACGCTCTCCATTGATACCAGTAGATTACTCTACTATTTTAAAAACAAATCTGAATTAAAAAATTGTATTCCTGGATACTCATTTCTCTTATAATTATAAAATTTTTCTTTTTAATAAATTAGAAAGCCGTAGATGCCAAACGGCAGTCAGCTACGAAAAAAATGTTCAAACTACCTTTTAATAAGTGCAGCTATTCAAATTGCTCATGCAAACAAAAGATTTCTAAAAAACATCAGCTTAGCATATCTTCAGAATGTAAAATTTCGACATTCTCTGTCAATGAGATTTGGCTAGTTTCATGGTGCCTCCACATCGAATCCATTTCTATAGTTTAACCCAAAAATTCGGTAAGATAGTGAACTTTTTTTCTGTATATTTATTGAATTGCAATGCTATTCTTAATTTCATTGACTTCAAATATACATATCAAATTGCTTAGGAAGTATTCTTTGAAAAAATATCGTTACTAATTAAAGCATTAAACATCGTACAGTATTATAAAAATTGTTCTCACAAGCAATTCTCCAGAACCTTAAGACTTCCATATAAGAAATTTTGAAGACTAAATCATAAACGACACATTTTATATTACTTTTTTAAACGATCAGAAGTTTTTACCTTCTCATCATGCTAAAAAGGTTTTATATGAAATTTGACTATCGGGAATTGCGCTAAATCTTAACATTTTGAGAATCCCTGAATCCGCAAAACACATTTTACGACGCTCTCTGCCTTTCTGTCGTCGTCGCCGCACAGTGACCAAAAATCGCGAAAAGGGGACCGAAAGTAAAAAAAAAAAATTAAATTTGTTTTGAAGGTTGGTATTGTCTCACAGGTGCTTATGGACCTCGTGAAAGCGATATAGAGGGTCCAGGTATCTTTAAAATGCTCTTGGCTTACTTGGAACGTGCTCTTCACGGACGCAACACTTTAGCGCTCTCCCAGTCGAAATGATCTGTTTTTTCTTAAAATTGTTTGATTTCTGTAGAAATAAACCTATTTGCAAACTAGAACATAAATTCTCTTCTTGATAATAAGTACAATTAAATATGAAAATTTTAAACGCTTTATAATAGACATTTTTCCTGAAAACTGTTATAAACTTTTGATAGAATTTTTTCACATAGTCAGCTAGCAATCGTTTTAAAAAAAATGCTGAAGTAATTTTGACCACTAGTGACCGTCGTGTATTTTTTTTTAAGTCAATAGAAACCTATTCTAACACGTATGTGAATATTGGCTGCTGCTTTTTGCAACTTTGTCCTTGAACCCAATTTTCATAGGCGGCCGCTCGTAAGTTTGAGCGCGCCTATGGCGCGCGACTGATGGTCCTCGCGCTTCGCCCTCGATTATGTATTTACCTCGCGCTATGCGATCGGTCTTTATATTTTCGCACATTCTTGCGCAAACCTTTTAAAATTAAGACTCAAAACATCCACCAATGTAATTTTGTGACTGTGAGATCTCTTTTGTTGAAAGAGCTTAGCTCAAGAGTTTGAGCGCACCAACGCACAGTGGTCTGGAATAGGAATTTACTGTTCATAATCGCCCACAGGTCGTATTTCTTAACTGATTTAAAAGTTTTTTTTAGAAATGCTTAGCAATTAATTTTTAAGAGAATTGTGGTTTGCTTTTTTTTTAAATTTTTTTCACAGAGCAACAATATATAAACAAATATAGTGACAAAATTGACCATTTTAGCTTTGTGAATTTTTATCTCAAGAAAAAATACAGATAGAAACTCACTATCAGCCAGAATTATTGCACATGCATTCACAGAACATAATTATTATTATTACACCATTAAGCCATTTCCCTTTCGGGGTAGGCGTGACTAACTCGGCAGGGGAAAGGAGTATTGTGTGGATGGGATAGAGATTTTTCAGATTGATCCAGAATTCTCGTGCTATTTATGTAAATAACACGTTCGTTCCGCAAC
>NC_046662.1:98726197-98738951 GCF_010883055.1 Belonocnema kinseyi
ATTTTCCGCCATACTTTCCTGTCCTGGCATACTTCTCTAGCTTCTTTTATGTCCATGCATTTTTTCATGCAGGCTCTCGTATTTCTGTGACTTCTTATGTCTAATTTCAATAATATATAACTTAATTATTATAAACAATTTTTATAAACAAATTCTTATTAGTGTTTTTTTATCATAGAAAAAATCGTTTATTTCACGCTAGTTGCTAATATTTTTCATAAGAGTCATAATTTGTATAAAAAAAATTAGCATGAATTAACAACTATTGTTTTTATAAACATTTTTATAAACAAATTCTTTATAAACGAGTTTTTCTCATAGCTGAATTGATTTTTCTGAACAAAAGTGATTTTGTATTTGTTTTTAAAGGCATTTATATACTTTAAGCTTTATCAAACATAAACAATATAGATTGTTTATAACAATTTAGTTAAACAAGTCTCCTAATCGGCCGTTTCCTCGTAGAAAAAAGTGTTTTTTTTTCAATAATTATTAGAGTGACATTTATTGCGGTGACTAACCAACGAAATTAAATAAAGAATAATTTATATGATTGTTATAAAAAAATTTTTTAACAAAACTATGATTTATTTGTTTACATGCAAAAAGGATGGTTTTCCACTGAAATTATCCGACAATAAACTAACAGTGATTACAAAAATGGATATGGGACATTAAATAATAATTTGCGTAATTGTTAATAACAATTTTAAAACAATGCGTGACAATCTGCGGTTGGTCGTAGAAAAAAGTTATTTTATCTTCAATCATTTTTGTGATAATCTTATTTGTGTTATTGAATCAATGAAAAAATCGTTAAAAAGTTATTGCACCTTATTTTCACTTGTTTCTCATTTATTTTTCAGGAAGTTGCATAAAACAAATGAAAGATAGGCGACTTCTAAAGATGCAAGTACAGCGTTATTGCTATGGTCAGTTTGCTACAGAAATTGTTATTAACAATTACGCAAATTTTTTATTTAATGTCCAATATCCAATTTTGAAATCACTGTTAGTTTATTGTCGGATAATTTCAGTGGAAAACCGTCCTTTTGGCATGTAAAAAAATAAATCATAGTTTTGTTAAAAAAATTGTTCATAACAATCATATAAATTATTCTTTATTTAATTTTGTTGGTTAGTCACCGCACTAAATGTCACTCCAATAATTATTGAAGAAGAAAACATTTTTTTCTACGAAGAAACGACCGATTAGGAGACTTGTTTAACTAAATTGCTATAAAAAATCTATATTATTTATGTTTAATAAAGCTTAAAGTATATAAATGGCTTTAAGGACAATTGTCAATCACTTTTGTTCAGAAAAATCAATTCAGCTATGAGAAAACTCGTTTATAAAGAATATGTTTATAGACATTGTTTATAATAATTAAGCTAAATATTATTTAAATTAAATATGTTCTATGAATGCATGTGCAATAATTCCGGCTGATAGTGAGTTTCTATCTGTATTTTTTCTTGAAATAAAAATTCACAAAGCTAAAATGGTCAATTTTGTCACTCTATTTGTTTATATATTGTTGCTCTGTGAAAAAAATGTAAAAAATGCAAACCACAATTCTCTTAAAACTTAATTGCTGAGCATTTCTGAAAGAAAACTTTTAAATCGGTTACGAAATACGACCTGTGGGCAATTATGAACAGTAAATTCCTATTCCAGACCACTGTGCAACGGCCCGCGACTGATGGCAGAATTTTGGGCTTTTTTTGGGATTTTTTTGGGCTGTATTGCCGATTCTTGGGCTTCGCTACTTTTTGTGAAAATTAAAATTTTGAGTAGAGGTGCTGACTTGAATCAAGCCAGCACCACCACTATATAAAAATTAAAAGAAAAAAAAATCAAACACTTTAGGACCTTGGGCTTTTTTTAGGCTCTTAAAGTCGACTTAAACGCACCAACGACCGATTTTCAAAAACCACCACTATTAAAAATAAAACTACCCCCTATGAAACAACTTAAATTCGTGAAAAACAAAGAATACCAGAATTTTGGGCTCCCGAATGCACAAAAAAAAGCTACCCCTATTTTCAAAAAACCACCTTCTTGCGAAAAATAAAAGTTGCAAAATCCAAAATGCACCAGATTTTCGGCTTATTTTAGGTTCTCGAATACGCCAAACAAAAAATCAGAAAAACCACCCCTATGTACAAAAACACCAACCCAATAATGAAAAGTTAAACCTTGATGGTGGCATTTTTGAACAGCCCAAAAATCAGACTCCTTTCGTACCGTAAAATTCGAAAAATATCTGAGACTCTATTAACACTGTAATGTTCTGAAAAAGATTGGTTTGGACAAAATTATGTTTGATTGTTAAGAAGGGGCTGTTTTTTAACGGTAAGTGTTGGGGACCAAAAATCGGAGTGGGTATTTTTAAGGAGCCGAAGAATCATAGAATCTATTGACACTGGAAAATTCTCAAAAACATTTTTTGACAAAGTCATATATACGTGGTAGAGAAGGGTTATTTTTATACTTTAAAGGCTTAAGACCGAAAATCGGAGTAGGTATTTTCAAGGAGCCCAAAAATGAGGCTGTACTGACACTGGAAAATTCGAGAAAAAATTATTTTTTGACAGTCATATGTACGTGGTAGAAAGGGGTTGATTTCAGCCGTCAAGGGTTGGAGTTTAAAAATTAGAGTTGGTATTTTCGGGGAGCCTAAAAATCAGAGACTACATTGACGCTAGAAAATTCTCAAAAATATAATTTTTTTACAAAGTCCTATATACGTGGTAGAGAAGGGTTGATTTCATAAGTTAAGGGTTAAAGCCCAAAAATCGGAGTAGGTATTTTCGAGGAGCCCAAAAATCAGAGACTCTACTGACATTGGAAAATTCGAAAAAAATTATTTTTTGACAAAGTCATATATACGTGGTAGACAAGGATTGATTTAATAATTTAAGGGTTGAAGCTTAAAAATAGGAGAGGGTATTTTCGAGGAGCCTAAAAATCAGAGACTCTACAGACGTTGAAAAATGCGAAAAAAATTAATTTTGACAAAGTCATATATACGAGGTGCAAAGGGGATGATTTTAGTCGAAAAGGGTTGTGGCCCAAAAATCGGAGTGGGTATTTTCGAGGAGTCCAAAATCAGAGACTCCAATTACACTAAAAAATTCTCAAAAATATTATTTTTTTACTATGTCATATATACGAGTTGCAAAAGGTATGGTATTAGTCGTTAAGGGTTGTAGTCCAAAAATCGGAGTGGGTATTTTCGGGGAACCCAAAAATCGAAGACTCTATTGGCATTAGAAAATTCTCAAAAATATTATTTTTCGACGAAGTCATACGAGGTGCAAAAGGGATGATTTTAGTCGTTAAGGATTGTAGCCCAAAAATCGTAGTGGGTATTTTCGAGGAGCCCAAAATCAGAGACATATATATGGCTTTGTCAAAAAATAATCTTTTTGAGAATTTTTTAGTGTAATTAGAGTCTCTGATGTTTGGGCTTCTCGAAAATACCGTCTCCCATTTTTGGGCTTAAACCCTTAACGTTTAAAATCAACCCTTTTCTACCATGTATATATGACTTTGTAAAAAAATAATATTTTGAAGAAATTTCTAATCTCAATGTAGTCTCTGATTTTTGGGCTCCTTGAAAATACCCACTTCGATTTTTGGGCTCCATCCTTTGACAGCTAAAATCAACCCTTCTCTAACACGTATATATGACTTTGTCAAAAAATCATGTTTTTGAGAATTTTCCAGTGTCAGTAGATTATATGATTCTTCGGCTCCTTAAAAATACCCACTCCAATTTTTGGTCCTTAACACTTAACGTTTTTTTGCACATAGGGGTGGTTTTTCTGAATTTTTGTTTGGGGCATTCGAGAACCTAAAATAAGCCCAAAATCTGGTGCATTTTGGGTTTTGCAACTTTTATTTTTCGCAAGGAGGTGGTTTTTTGAAAATAGGGGTAGTTTTTTTCGTGCATTCGGGAGCCCAAAAGAAGCCCAAAATTCTGATGTTCTTTGTTTTTCCCGAATTTGAGTTATTACATAGGGGGGCAGTTTTATTTCTAGTAGGGGTGGTTTTTGCTAATCGGTTGTTGGTGCACTTAAAAGCCCAAAAAAAGCCCAAAATTCTGACGTTGATTTTTTTTGTCTTTTAATTTCTATATAGTGAAGGTGCTGGCTTGATTTAAGTCAGCACCTCCACTCAAAATTTGAATTTTCACAAAAAGTAGCGGAGCCGGAAAATCGGCATTACAGCCCAAAAAATCCCCAAAAAAACAAAATTCTGACACAAAGAAATTTGGGAATTTCATTTGTGGAGGTGCTATCTTGATAGACCTCTCCGCGCTCGGTCTTTCCGTTTCTCCCGCATTGGTGTATAGACCTTTTAAATCAAAGGTCAACGGCGGTAAAAGGTCAATAAAGCGAAAATTATATTTATCATTATTATTTTAATATTTGTTTCTTATTTTGCTTTAACTTTTATTCTAAGCTGCACTGAAAAATGTATTATTTCATTAAAATTAAATCATTACAATTCATGATATGCATAAAAATTGAATCATACTAATCCTTATTTCCTTGTTTTTATAATTTTTTTTATTTTTAATCCTGTTTTTCATGATTAAAGAAAAACTACTGCGCATCTGCATAGGATCTAATACAGAAACCTATATATAGGGTCCTATACAGCATCTTATATCCTCTTTCGTCTTTTCTGTCCTTTTCCCAAAAATTTAAGTTTTTTATTTTCAATCGTATTTTTCATGATTGAAAGAAAAAAATTTACTCGTCATATCGAAAAATTATTAATACTAAATTTATATATCTTTTTAGGCGAAAAACTACGTGTCCTATAAAAAATTATAGTTTTTTTTTTTGGATAAACAAGTTTCGTCTCATTTTTTTCGTAGCTTGTGTCGTTAGTCAAAAAAAAATTATTTATTATTTTTAATGTATTTTTTTCCGGCTAAAAACAAAAACTACGCTTCATATCGAAAAGTGATATATTACAAATTTGTAGGTCCTTTCAGGGCGCGCAACTTTAGCTCATTGATTTTTTTCCTATCTTGCATAGTTTGACCAAAAAATGGAATTTTTGGATTTTTCATTATTTTTGGTACGATCAAATTAGAAATTTTCAACTTTTGCACCAAATTAAAAACATTGTTATGATAATCTTGTAGGCTTTTCAAAAATGAACGTTTTTTTCTTGTGACTTTTTTTCATACCATGCTTTGTTTGGTTTAAAATGTTCATTTTAGTTTGTTTTTTTACTTTTGAAAATGCTCTAACTCTGATTATTTTCTTTTTATAGAAAAAAATCAAGAGGATAAATTGTTTGAGTTTTTGAGTACTATAAATAACCGTACATAGAATTTGAAATCTTGAAAAAATGTGGTTTCAAAAATTTTGAAAATGCGCTCACTTGTTGAATTTTTATCCAAAATAGCTGGTTTACAAACATGTTCTTTCTTTTTTGGTCTTGAAAAAGTGTGCCGAAGCAGAATCCAATCCGATCAATTTTCGTAAAAGTTATTTTTTCTGACTCAGTGGGTCTCAAAACGTCGAGATTTGATGAAAATCGACAAAGTCATTTCAAAGTCGACATGAGAATGTAATAAAAATTCTTTTAGCGGTCACAGCGCAAGATACGACAAAAATTGATATAAAACCAAAATTGTTAATCCAAGAAGGTCTACAAATTAGTTATTGACTATTTTTGTTAAAACGCTTAGTTTTCGTTTTACTCGTAAAAATAGCGTTTTATGTGAAAGATTCGAATCTCTGGAAAAGCAAAAAAAGATCAAATAAAGTATTTCATCACAAAAATTGTTCACAAAAGTTTCATGGCAAAACTGTTCGCCTGAATTAAATCTTAAAATTAGATTTCAACCTTTTTTGTTTAAAGCACAAAGTTTACGTTTCGATAAAGAAAAATCCATTAAAATAAGAATTTTAATTTTTTTAAAGGATACCATACTATAAAATGTTGAACGGCAAACTTTATATATATATATATATATATATATAACAAATTAAAAGAATAAAATTAATTTTATTTTTATAAAAATATTAGTTAGAGAGGTCCCGGACCGAGGCGTGGAAATCAAAATAAAGTACACTGTGAAAAAAGCGGCCTGGAATTTAAAGGTGAATTTATAATCGCACTATATTGTCCTTAAGCTATTCTAGTAATGATGAAATAATAAAATCAAAGTATATTTTTGCAGTCTATACGAAATTATATTGAAATAAGTTGTGTGTTAAACTAGGATCTCTAACGTCTTTCCCTTGTCGAAGCAGCATCTGGAAAGGGGCTAAATAGGGCATTTTCTGCTAAGAATGAACAATAAACGTACCTTCAATCATAAATGATGGCAACGTAAAAACGAGACATTTAGGCTTCTTTTGGGTCGAATTCCATCAAAGTCCACTGTGCAATACTATTTCTTTGGACATTTCAACAAAGTTCCTCACATGTTTTTAATTGAATATATAATGACCTTCCTTTTTACGATTGTGTTTGACGTTTGCCAAATAAACAATGCAGACAATATCTAATAAATAAAGATTAGAAATAGGAAGCCTGCTCGTTTCTTTCACCTCTTTTTCAAACTTGTCACCCTTGCCCAGCCGAGCATAATAATTTCTCGCGTGATTTTAAAACCGTAAATTTTTTACCTTGTAACCACCATCACTTCTGCTTCTCCCCATGCTTCGACCCCTTGGCTTTTTCTCTTCCAACATACCCCTCGGCTGCTTTTTGCCAAACGATAAACAAAATCGTGCCATATCTTTTCGCGGTGTGCGCGATCCAACCAGTTTCAGAGGCCGGCGATCGGTTATGATTTCACACCGATTATAATAAAGCGTTAGGAAAAAGAGTGAACCGAGATTAGATGGAGTAAAAAACGCACCTCTAGAAAAAGCGTTTCACTATGGCCCCTCGAATGACGAATCTTAAATAAGTATATAATAATTCCTAGAGGGGGTAGTTTCAACCCTTTACCATAGCGGCCTTTCTTGTCCGCTCCGCAACTTTTTCATCGTGAGGTTTCGCTCTTGGACTTTTTTACTAGCGTTTTTCTCCAGTCCCTCGGCTAACGGATAAAATCTAAATTAACTGAATTAAGGGCCCGTTCACTTCCACCTTGTCTTCTTTGCACACAATTTATAAGCGCTTTTTGCTAGCTATGCCATCCACGACCTTTGTCCCTCATGCTTTTCTTTCTGCTGTTCCTTCGTCTCTCTGGTTTTTTTTTACCTCTCTGCACCCTTATTCTTGGTTTCTTTCGCGGAAGAACACTGCGATGCTGTTATTTTTTGTAAACTTGTCGCGCAAGCGAAGATCGTTGAAAGGTCGATTTACGGTTATAAAATTACTCAAGTGAGATTCGTGCCGGTGGGTTGCATTTATGACGAGAATTTATGCGAGTTACGGAGAGCAGAACGGGGTAAGGAAACTGAGGGCAAGGATATAAGGCGCAGTTGGCGAGTCTTCGTAGAAATTTGATCAGCAACGGAAATATTCAATGCTGCTGGAAAAGAAATGAAAAAAAAATGTCTGTGACGAAATATAGTTATGAGAAATAATAGTTATTGAATAAAAAAATTTTGCTCACACTGTAAAATATATTATGAAAAACAGGCTTGTTTAAAATAACTTTAGAATGATTTTAATTCTATCTGTGTGAAATATATATTTCCGTCATTTAAAACAAAACAGCTAAGGGAACGATGCTTTTATTTTAAAACAATTTTTTCTATGACTGTCTTCCTTGTTTTCGTAATTAAATGGCCGGGAACCATAAAAGGCTAACCAAACAAATTTTCAAAATTCATCTTTTTAGCCTTTTATAATGTTCAATCTGACTTACGTTTCGTGCTTTTTTCAGAAAGTAAAAAAAATTGAATATTACTATTTTCAATTTTAAAAAAAGTTCCTTAAAAGGCTATCCCAAGACGTGTTCGGTTCACAGTTTTTCGGTTCTCCCTAAAATTATTTCAAATTAGGGTAGGCCCCTTATGGTTCCCGAGCGTTTAATTATAAAATGTTAGGACTAGACAAACGTTTCTTAGTGCTTCTCAATTTAATTTCCCAAATGTTCAACTTGATATCGCGTTTCAAATGAACATAAGTTGGATTTAAAAAAATTTTGAAAATCTTGTTTGAGGTTACGACCACATGCCCTTAATAAGTATAGGTTATTAGTTCATTACTCTCTTTGAGATGAGATGAGATATTTTACACCATGACTCACTCTATAGAAAAAATTGAGATACAGGCATCTTTAGCATTTAAACTCATGCATCTAAAGAAAAATTTATATCTGCTCCCTTGGTAATCCACAAGCGCTTTCTATCTTTTTCGCAGGTATAACGGTGTAAGCGCTAAATTTCGTCGTAACTATATTTTGTATATATATATACAGTAAAACCTGGATTTAGTGTATATAGATTTAATGTTTCTGAGAATTGACGCCGCACGGCGGGGATGGGTGAGAGGCGTTGCGGGAGGATATGCGTTCCTCACTCAAGCGTTACAATACAAAGAAAGAAACGCGAAAGACAAAAAGCAGCAGAGAGACAAAACAGTTCCGAGACTTGGGATTCAATTTCACGCTCAGTCCCAAAATTGACATTCAAATAAGATTTTACTGTCTTTTTAAACCGCGGCGAAAGACCCCTCATTATTTTATCAAACTTGCATTCTATATTTAAAAAATTTACGAAATATGACAATGATTAATCGATTATAAATCTCATTTTGAGAAGGCCGTGGCTAGTTGTACTAAAACTTCAGTATAAATTATAACACCTGTATAAAACATTAGCCACAATACACTTCAAATTTTTTATTTCCTTAAAGCATATTTTTGTCCAGCACTTTTTTCCAATGCAAAACAGTAAGAAAAAAACAGCAGATTTCTGTCCAACATCGAGGTGTATATGACAATCTGGCAATTTTTTTTCTAATATTTACCATGACTGTTTGGTCATTTTCGGCAAGCACCCTCTTTTTTGACCCCATGACCATATGTGGTGTCCATATGCAAAAGCGGCCATCGATTCCTCTCTCAATAAAAGATGGAAAAGCCTGGTGAAAACGTGAGCACCCATGAATGAATGGGGTCTCATTGCTTTAGTTAAATTACGCGAGGCTCCTGAATAATGACTTAGATTAAGCCGGTCGTTCGGATGCGAAAGGGGGACAAAAAAAGTGCGGTGAAAGAGAGCGAGAGAGGAAGAGAGAGCTGTTGGAAAAATCTGGCGTTGTTGCCAATAATTGGCTGGCTTATAGGCACCTAGCGAAATGAGAAGCAGGATGTAATTTTGCTTACATTTGTTACCAGCGTATTTAATTATGAGTCTTTGGGCACTTCTTTCAAATACTTAGTTATTTATTCCTGAGAAAAATCTGATTCTGCAAACTAATTTAAAAATCAACAATTTTGCAATTAGAATTGATTGTACATATTATACAATGGAATTATTTGATAAAAATACTTTGCAAATAAAATGTTCAAAATTAATCAATGGAAGCCTCTATAAATTAAAAATTTTCCATTGATGTTTATTTAACTCTTTAAAATTGGCAACTTTTGATTTACAAAGTCAAAAGTGCAAATAAGAAAATTGATTCATGCCAAATTTATTTGTTTCACATTAAAACGTTCAATTTTTTGAATGATCCAAATGTCCCTATAGCTTTATAATGATTTGATCAAATATAATAATTTAAAATTTGAAGACTGTGTCAATGGTTTAAGATGTATAAAATGAAATCATACAATAAAGAATAAAACAATTTCGAATGTAAAATATTTATGTTGGATAATTTCTTAATATTTCAATTGAAAAAATATATAGTTCACTTCAAATTTACTGAAAATCTTATTTCTATACTTCATTTCTGTACTAAAAAGTAAAATTTTGAATCTTAATTATTGTGAGTCGCAGCACTGTTAAGGGCATGTGATACTTAGAAAATTGTCGATTTTACCAGTGTTAGGGTCTCCCGGATTTTTTCTAGAATAATACATATTTTCATAAATGTATAATCACTCTGAAATTTCTCATCATGGCTAAGTCAGCTTTTATTACGGTGCTCTTGAAATCCTTGAATGTTTCAGTGAGTGTGCAGTAAATATGAAATCTTTACAAAATGATCACAAATGTTTCAGAAAATTATTCCGGTTTTTTCGAAACTCGCGCTGGTTGCAAAATGCTGAAGTTGTAAAAAATAGCTGAATTCTTCGTTCTATATACTCAAAAGGTCGGCAATATTTATATTGTTTTTAGAATCATGTGCTTTATTTGTTATAGAATTATATAAATATGTGTTTAAAAGTTCTTTGATCATTAGTTTTTCTAATTAAAAGAACATTTCTAAAAATGTTAAGAACAAAATTCGTAAATAGCTATGTCTATTTCAGACGAGTAAAGATTTCCATATATACTCGCTAAATTTTAATAAGTTAAATTTAACTAACTAGCAGTTAGATTTTACTAATTGCAGAACCAAGAATTCAGTAACTGATAATTGGTAAAAAATAACTAATTGAATTGGTTACTTTCGCCTAAACAATTCATTTAGTCAAACGCTAGACGTTGCGCGCCACCGTTCGCCATGGCGGACAGTGGCGAAATTACTAATTCTTTAGTCAAAAATCTACCATTAGCTTAGTAAAATCTAATAACTGATTTGTCAAAAAACGAGACGTTTTCGGAGAGACGCGCAAGTCCGTAACGCAAATGTTTATTTCTAAGACGTCACTTTAAATGTTTTTTTTTAAATTGCACGATGAAATGTATTTTTTATACGTGGCACTTATCGCAGCGAAGAATAGCACTATTAATTGCATAAAAAGAGTACGAACTAGAGGCCTTTTTTAAAAAGCAAAAATCTCCTATTTTTCCTAAAATTGAGCTGGGGAACAAATGTAATCCCTGTTGCAATATAAAAAACTGAAGCGAGTTTCTCCTATAATTGATTATAAACTCACTATTTCTCCGTTTAAATCGAAAAGTCTGGGGTACTTCTCGTGAATTTCCGTGATAGCCAATGTCACTTTTACTACACTAAATAATACAAATTAATTATGTTTCCTGTTTATTATTTATTTATTCGGTTCGGTTTTGATTCCTCTAGAATCAAACCGAAGGGCCTATGACAAAGCCACCGAACGCGTCCTCGGGTTGCGGATAGAGGGTCCCTGTACCAAGGGTTTCTGCTGAATATGGTTACAAAAATAAATAGGCAGTTGCGGACAATTGTCCAGGGGTGGTCCCGAAGGAATTAACCCCCAAGCGGAGGTGTGAAAACCGTGCCGAAAGCTGAATAGCACCTGGGTGAGGTGTCTAGAACGGTGACTCTGGGATACAGGGCGACCTCTCAGAGTACGTAGCCTTATCCTTGATATTCACAACTGTCATAAATGATAGGATTGTTCGGGCAATTGAACCTGTGTGGCAAGAAATGAATGAACAATGAGGCTCAAAGAAAGGCGTAGCGGGATTTCGGGAGAACCTGCTCATCGATAGATGTGTCTGCAAAGATACAGCATTCTACCAGCGTCACCTATCGATGGCCTGGATTGATTATCGGAAAGCTTTTGATTCGACCTCCCATAAACTTATCATCTATCTTTTGGAAAACTTAAAGGTTCATCCGCAAATAGTTCGGTGCATAGAGAGATTGTTGCCGCTTTAGAAAACCAGATTTACTATCTCATCTGGAAAAAATCGTGTAACAACTAACAAGGTCACCTTTCAGAGAGGTGTCTTTTAGGGCGACACCATGAGCCCACTCCTCTTTTGCCGAACATTATTGCCACTATCTCTAGCACTTCGCCATTCCGACGGGTACTTGTGCGGAAAACCTGCAGATCGAAAGTACAAGGTCACTCATGTATTTTACATGGACGATCTTAAGATCTATGCTAAAAACAAAGAGCAACTGCATCTAGCTCTAGGGATTGTCGAGCGATATACTAACGAAATTGGAATGGAATTTGGGTTAGACAAATGCGCCAAGGTTTATTTGAAGAGAGGAAAACTTAATGGCATCCCTGAAGATCCTGAGCTCGTTGATAGAAGCGCTATACGAAACCTTTGCGCTGGAGAGACTTACTATATACATACCTAGGCGTGCCACAGAGCCGCATTCAGGATGTGGCATCTATAAAGAATACTCTCCGAAGCAGATACAAACGTCTCATCCGACAGATTTGGTCTTCCGAACTGTCGGCGAGGAGCAAAATATCTGCAACGAACATGCTTGCCGTCCCGGTATTACTCTATTCATTTGGAGTAGTTCCATGGACAAAGAACGAGCTTAGATCCCTTGACATCGGGACAAGAAAGGTTATGCATATGAACAAAAGCATGAATCTTAAGTCTTCCGTTCCGCGACTGTACATCTCACGCCGTTAAGGGGGTCGCGGAATATTGAGTCTTGAATGTCTTCACAACAGGATTATTCTGGATACAGCCCATGAGTTGCAAATGGAAGAGACCCTCTTCTTAAAATGTTCAGGAATCACGAAGAAGTGGGTAAAGGAGCGTTTCTGTACAAAGCAGTGGAGGAGGCTGCTGAAACACTCGGACTTGACTTGTGAGCAAAATGCATCAAATCTTATCTATTTCGAGTACTCACTCCTGAAATCCCGGATTAAGAAAGCACAAGAGAAAAACTTTCGTGAACAGCTCCTCGATAAGAGGATGCACAGTATCTTCCACAGAAATGTGAAGGATCAGTCAATGTCTT
>NC_046662.1:98739051-98757344 GCF_010883055.1 Belonocnema kinseyi
ACCCTAATTTCTCAAACTGATTGTGTATATGTATAATGTTTTATGAAGAAATAATATCACTAAATTTTTTGAATCACGAAAAACGATTCTTAAATGCGGATCGACAAAGAACAACATAAATCATCAGCTTTCGGACATTGATTCCTGAATCTGTCCCCTCACCGTATGAAATAGTGTGGACTGGAGGCGATTCAGCGGAAAAAATACATTTGTCAAGGCACTGCTCCGGAAAGGCAGGTCGCGTCTCCATAGGGGATTAATTACTCTGGACACAGGCAAATTAATTAAATAGCCAGAAGAATTAATGAAATGGCCTTTTTTCATCTCTTAGGGCAAAAGGACTGATCAAAGGTTACATTTAAAGTGACCTCTCTCGAAAGGGTTTGCGATGACCGGGCAGTCAGATTGCAAGTGCTACAAGGGCACACCTGCCTCGATGTAATCCAATTCAATCGGCAAAAGAGTCGAGGGTGCTTCAGGCTTTTTATACCCCAACCTGTGACTGACATTTCTTTACTCACGGTTTTCTACTAGGGAAAGGTGAATACGCGGAATTCCGTGCAGTGACTCGGTCAGTGATGATTTGTTCTCTCACGCAATTGGGAAAAGGGTTGCGTGTCGTATATAATTTTAATGCAGAAGAGGGGTCAGGACTTTTTTGGTACCTATGCTAAATAGGGGTGCGAGTGAAAAAATATTAATAGCCATCCAGCCCCCAGATTTTTCTCCGCCGTGTCCCTCATCCACTCACCCCATGAACTCACCCTTATGTGGTAAGATATACCCATGATAGTGCATCCCTGACTTGACAGTACCAACGACTTTTCCATACAGCGTTCATAACGTTACTTAAAACTTTACTGCTGAAACGCAGCTGGCGTGAATATCTTTCTTTTCGAGTCATTGATATGGATATTCGACGAAATAATTATCTGTATTATTAAATTGTACATCGCATTACAAAAGTTGTAAAGTGAGGAGATTCAATAGGGTTTTCAATAGATGTATGATGTGTTTTTTTGTAACTTATACATTCTTTATTGTTTCATGTTGCACTTGAATGACTTGATTTTACCGATTTCGATTCCTGCGATTATTAGTTTCATTGTCAGTGTTTGCTGTCATGAATTGTATTTTTTTCTATTATGAATGACTGAATGTGTTTAAAAATTGTCCCATTCTGTCATCTCTTTATTTAAATTCTTCTAGATCCAGAGTCACCAAACCTAAAATCATATGAAATAAATTACTTATTAAAAAAGTGTTCATCACAAATGAACTCAAAGACTATAGAATTTATCTTAAATTAAAATATCTTACAAAGTTTCAGTAAATTCTCTTTATGAACAGATGTATATTATATATGAACAGCATATTCTTATCATTAATTTCTTACACATGTTAGGTTTCTGGTAACGAAAATTAATACAATTAATATTTTCTTTTAAAAATGATGCAGATCTTATTTTTTCTCTTTCTATCTTCTAGGCTAAAACCGTAAAGAATTGTTTTGCTGAGTTTTACTGGATTTTATAAGTAAGAGTACGAACTCAATGAAAACTTAAAATATATTTTATTACTTTGTGAACAGAAAAAATATAAGGTGGTCTGTAATGATTATTTATCTTCTAATATAGTTTTGCTAACAATTTAAGCAAGTAATTCATA
Organism: Belonocnema kinseyi; assembly: GCF_010883055.1. Lineage (NCBI taxonomy): Eukaryota > Metazoa > Arthropoda > Insecta > Hymenoptera > Cynipidae > Belonocnema > Belonocnema kinseyi. The sequence continues at coordinate 98,740,720 of NC_046662.1, forward strand.
ACAGACAGTTGGAAAGAAAAATATTATGGAAGAATAGAATGAACACATTCATTGCAAATGAAACATATTCGTAAAGGGAGAAAACGTTTTAGGGTAACTGTTAATATATTATATGGATTTGACGAAGTGGGTGACAAATAAGGTATGAGGTGGCTAACATTGTTAGGTATTATTATCTCGAGACGCTCTAGACTTTCAAATATGAACAGTAGAAGCTTACAGAATTGAGGGGATTTTTACCATACTCAACGGTAACACACTCCTCGAATATCACTGACTTATTATTTTATTCCAATATTGAACTTTCTGAAAAATATTTTATATTTCTCAAATAGTCAAAACCGGTACATACCGAATTTCTAACTTTTGAAAAAGCTTGGAAATTAAACAAAAATTTATTTCGAATTTCGAAGCCTTGCCTCTAAATTCGACCCGCTCGAAGCAACCATGTTCTTATCGAGTATAGTACAAATATGCGGACAACCAGGAACTTTTCTCCTACTTTTATGGAAATTAATATACGTATATATTATATACAATAATAATCTCACGCATATTTTTCCCGGACGCGAATTCAGGTTATCATATTTATCGGAACGATTATACTGCATTTATGGGTAAATCTTCCATAAATTTGCGTAAGAATTTCATTATTTGTCATCGTCCTGTCAACTCCAAATAATATAGTGTAGATAGTTACCCCAAATGTTTCCTCCGTTTATAATAACTAAGAAATAAAACCTCTCAGAACGGAAGCCAAATTTAGGGATTCGTCAATCCAGTCTATTTATACATATATTTATTCATTGTACAACAATACACTTTTTTTCTGCATAGTTAGAAACATATTGTAAATATGTTACACCCTTGGGTTTTCATGTTATATCTGATTGTAACGTATATATTCTTTTTCTTACGAACTTTATACAGATTTATTATTATTATTAATAAATAGCCAAATTTGGAAGTGCTAAACTTCGAGTTTCTCAGTGTTTTATATTTTCAACTTCTTAACTTTTTTCTGCGGTTTTTTTTTAAATTCAGGAGCTCGGAAGCGTTTAAAATACCATTCAAAGAATCCATTTATATTGTTTATTTTGTAAAGATATTATATTTTTAGAGTACTTTTATGAGCAGAATGTCCTCAAATGAATGAGAAAAAATCTCTTGTTATTTTTAAGGCGCTATTAAAGAAATTTGATTAAAAACAGGATAAACAATAAGAATTGAACTTTTGGGTTTCATTATACAATATACATATACATACCTATTTATTATTAGTCCTGTTTTTAAAACACATTTGTATTGAAAATCAAATTGTTGAATTAAACCTGTAAAATAATTTTCAAAAAGCTCGCGGGAATTTAACGGAAAATGGACGATAATTTTATCGTAGATCTCCGTCAACTTAACAGGAAAGTTCAGTAAGTGTTACAAAAAATTGGTTAATAATTGTTAATCTTTAATGACGTAAATTTAATTTATATCCATTATAAATATTATTTGGCTTAATAATAGTATACATTGTGATAGTCTTACTAAAAGTAGGAGTTTCTCGAAGCTTGAATGTCGATATTTTTCATCTTTCAGAAATCACCCTTACCTATTACCTATTAATAAATGTTTTATGTTTATTATTACGTTTTTATAAAAAAATCTCAAGAAATAGTAAAGTTTTCACATATATTTTAAATTATCTTGCACAGTACACTACACATGCTTCTTGAAATTACACAAACAAGATCAAATTTCTTCACAACCCCAAATCCTAGGACCTAAAATGCTCTGTAGTCCGGATTTCAAAGTGTGCAGTCCGAAATCATAAAAGTGTGGAGCAGAGAATGAACTCACTTTTGAATAATAAAATGTAAAAATTCTCAAAATATCGGAAATTTATCCAGCTATATGCCCCTATATGTATTCCCTAAATAAAAAGTAGTGGATTATAGCCTCTGAAAGAAAAACACCAATCAACTAAAAATCCCTTAAATTGTATTTAAATAGGGGTGGTTTCTGGGAATTGTAAATAATTTTTACATTCGATTTCACAGCGCAAATTTTTAACAGCGTGATTGTAAGGTTACATTTTCAAAGCACATTTTTTCTTTTCAATTTCAATTTCAAACGTTGGAAGTTTTCCATCTCGTGAAAAATTTAGGAATCTAGATTCTAGAGCAATGCTCTTTTGCAATCAGGCTCTTCTCACAGATTCTTACATTCCCATCATGATATATATTATTATTATTACAGCATTAAGCCATTTCCCTTTCGGGGTAGGCGTGACTCACTCGGTAGGAGAAAGGAGTAGTGTGTGGAAGGAATAGAGGTTTTTCAGATAGATCCAGAATTCTCGTGCTATTTAAGTAAATAACACGTTCGTTCCGCAACACTGCTCCGACCCAGGTTGCTGATCAATCTCTCTAGCAATCACCCCAAGCGAAGAACCTCACGAAGTCGTTATGTAAGGTTCCCCACTTGGGTCCGTTAGTAGCCAAGGTCTTTGTTTCAGGCGTCATTCACTCTACTGACACTCTTTTTATTAACTATTTGCCGGCATACTTTCCTGTCCTGGCATACTTCTCTAGCTTCTTCCATCTCCATGCATTTTTTCATGCAGTCTCTCGTGTTTCTGTGACTTCTTATGTCTCTTCTAACGAGGCTATCATTCGCACATTCTAACCACTCTTTCCGGGGTCTACATCTGGGCACGCTGCCATTTACTTTACCTTCATACACTTGTTTCGTTAGTTGCTCATTTGGCATTCTCTCAACATGTCCGAACCATCTTAACCGATTTCTTTCCCATGTATCTACTAGCGTCTCTTCTGCACCACATTCTTTTAGAATTATCTCTTTACTTACTTTGTCCATCAGGGGTTTCCCGCATATTATGCGCATGAATCTTATGTCAATTGCGTTAATTTTACTCTTACCTTTTTCTTGATAAGTCCATGTCTCGCTACCGTATAGTACAGTCGGTACAAATATAGAATTATGTATTGCCATTTTAGCTGTATTTGATATATTTTTACTTGTGATAAGGGGACCTGCTCTACCAATAACCTTCTTACCTTCATTTATTCGTCTATCTAGTTCCTCATCTATCTTCCCGTCCCTAGTAAATAAGCTACCAAGGTATACGAACTTATCAACTTGTTAAATTCTCTCATCATTTAATAAATATAATATTATCATCATTTAATAAATAAAATATTGTATAGTGTTTTCTCACTCTTTCCTTCGAACATCACAGTTTTCAGTTTTATTTGCGTTAATTTTGAGGCCCATGCTCTTCATGCTCGTATGCAGTTTATTCAACATTTTTTGTAGGACTTCAATAGACTCTGCCATAACAACCTTATCATCTGCGAACGCTAACCCACGTACCCTTACTATTTCGAGATCCACACCCTCTTCGTCGAAGAGAGCCATTCTTAAATACTTGTCCATAAATAATATAAATAACCATGAAGACATAACGCATCCTTGTCTAATACCTTGAATAATATCGAAACAGTCACTCAGTTTCCCATTCACTCTTACACTCGCTTTGCTACCTGTATATATTGTTTTTATAGCTTGCAGTATCCATCCATTGACTCCATACTCTTTCAGGACTTCCCAAAGTTTACTTCTATCTAAACTTTTTTCTGTTATTTGCCTTAAGCTAAATATTTGATCCGTACATGACCTTCCTGGCATAAACCCACTTTGGACTTTCCAAATCTTTGCTTCAAAACTGAAAATTGCGGATTTCTTGTAGTGACCACCTGAAGCCGAAAAAACTGATTTTACAATGTTATCTATCTGCCTGTCGTCGTTGTTATTGTTCTCGTTGCCTGTGTATCGAATAACTTTCTAAATACCAATCGGATTAAAGTGTGTGTTGGCACACGCTTTTAGTTACAAAAAATATCGAGTTCGTTAACCAGCTTTTTTGGATAAAAATTAAAAAAGTTAGAGTTTTTCAACATTTTGGGAAACACTTTTTGAAGATTTAAAAATTCTATGTATAGCTGCTTGTATCACATAAAAATACTAAAAAATTTAATCCCAGGACTCTTTTTATAATAAAAAAATTACCAGTTATGGTATTTTCCAAATCCCAAAAATCAAAATAAGATTAACATTTCAAGTCAAAGAACGAACGGTATGAAAAAAAGTTGTTAAAAAATCAAAACTTCAAATTTTGATCACACAAAAAATAATTTATTCTTAGTCACCATAATGAGACTGCCTGCTTTTAAAAAAACCGGGTTTACGATAGTTTGTATGTCATGATCGTTCTCTTGATAAATCAAAAATTCAAATTTTGATCATTTTTTTTATTCATTTCATAATCCGCTCTCGTGCTTTGCGCTCGTTTTCATACGTTTAATGCGTACACTTTAACTACATTTTTTGAAATAATATAAATATTATAATTTAAATCGAAAACTGTGATTTAAACTTCTGAGGAATTACAGCCATAAATTGTAACTGATTTTTTTCGATTTCTTTTTAAAGAAGGTTCTCAAAGCACCTACGGCTTTGACGATTACATTCTTATTGTGAAACTCGCACTTCGAGTTCGATAATTTGTGTCCAATTGAAAAACTTTTTGAAGATAATTTTTAAATCTTTTTCAAATCTACTGAAAACAATGTTTTAAACTTACGGATCTCTTAAAAACTAAAATTGCATATTTTTTTGAATGATCCAAATTTTTCAACTTTTGTCTAATTAAGAAATTTTATGAGAATAGTTTTAAAATACATATATTTTATGTTTAGTATAAAGTTAGATTGATATTTCGTAACCTATTACAAATTTCTTTTTTTGAAAATTTTGAAAAGCATGTAACATTTTCAATTTTGATTGAGTTTAAAAATGTCCTTAGGATAATTTGCAAATCTTTTTGCCGTGTCCCAGAAAATTTACAAAAATTCTTAAAAAGCTCCAACTTTTTGAATTTTTCTCTGATCAAAAAATTTAATTGATATAGTTAATAAATATATTTGATATCTATTGACGAATTTAATTGAAATTTTCCAATATATCAGAAAAATATTGTTTTCTATCTTTCTGAACATTTCCAAAATTTTCAAAAGTATATAACTTTCTTAATTTTCATTAAAATTAGAAATTTTATTTTATATAATTTGCAAGTCTTCTATCCATGTATAAGAAACTTTGACAAAATTTCTAAAATTAAAAAAAAATCTTTTCAAATTCTGAAAATGCTCTGAATTTTTTAATTTTTGTTTCAAATATCTGCTTAACGAAGTTAACCTTAATTTTGTGAAGCTTAAGAAGCGTATCAAAGGCTGACTCAATTGGAAAATTCGTTCAAAATTAGCGTGGCTACAACATTCAGGTAACCATACATACACACATGCAGGCATACAGACATACACAGACAGACACTGACAAAATGTTATGATTTTTGGATTCTGTGTGTGCCGAAACGTAAAGATCCATTAAAAACCAGAGATCGAAAACTTGGACGATTACGTTACACTCTCACGAATGATAATGTAAAAACAATCATTCCATTTTGCTGTCGAATTATACAAGATATGAAAAAATATGATTCAACAAAAATTATGCACCTAGAAAAGGTCTACAAATTTTTTATGAATTATTTTTGTAAAAGATAAGCGGCTTTTGATTTATTCGTAATAAACAACATTAAATACAATTTGTACTTTGTTTTGCAATATCTGAATATGTAATCCCAGGTCGAGGTATATTTAAATAAATGTGATATACATTTGACATAAAAGTCTTGAACATAGTGTAGAAAAGTTAAAATTTTGGACAAAATTGTGTGCAAAGCACAAGATACGTGATAAGAATGTGTTCGCTAAAGCCGAAAAGGCTTTTACAAAAGAAAATTTATGATCACCAAATTATACAGTTGTCGATGATTTGAGCTTTAATTTTAATGGTATGATCAACAATTGTGGGGTAAGTACAAAGACCAAGCGCGTGGCGCGAGGCAGATACATTATCGAGTGCGAGGCGCGCGATGATAATGTGCCCACGCAGCAGGCAAATTTTCTTGTTAGAAAATGCATTTATTGAAAAAATTCACTTTCTCAATGCAACTCTTGAAGTTAAGAAATCCAGACTTTCTAGAATCACAAGATGATTTCGGTCTACTGTTCGTGAATGATAAACAGACATGGAATTGTGGATGATGTGATGCATCGACTGAAAGCTTTATTTCCTGTTTCTCGACGATTCATGAATTCTGTCAGAGTCGACGTTTGCTTACAAGAGATCTCTCGAGTCACGAACGAAAATGTCCATACAATATACGTACAGTACCTACAGCCATAGAGCACACGGCATGGGACGTAACATCTAGTCCGCCCGCGAGAGAGAAGCTGTGCTCCTCCAGCAGGGATGATCATGCAAGCTGTAATGTGACGTATTCTCGGTGTACGGCGACCATATGTATTTGAGAGGGTGGAAGAGTTTAGGTAGCATAATGGGAATACGTGTGCAACGAGCGCTTTCAGATCCACATGTGTGAACTGAGTGTTACGATGAACCCTTTCAGGCTTAGGGCACCCTGCGTATGTGTTGATGGACGGACAACCCGACGCGACGAACGGACATACGGATTCAGTGCCTAACACCCCCATGCAACCCTCTGCTGCCGCCCGCTTGCTTGCGCAACGCAACAAAACAACAGCTGCGTCCCACCGTGCACAATCGTCAAAATATCTCCGAATTCGAACTGGCAACCCTTCCACAATTCCACATCCACACCCGGACTGAAGGGGTAAAGAAGAGGGTAAGAGGGTCCATCATCCACGATACGTATATTTTTTTCATCGATATTTAACCAAAAGGGGCTTGATTTTGGCACTCTGTGGCGTCGTTACACGCACTCGTCATCAAGTAATGAAATTTGTACTAGAGGATACTGGATATATCGTTTTTTAGGATAGGGAGCGAGGGTTTTACGAATAGAGTCATTTGTCGATATAGAATAAGAGGTTATTGTATTGGTAAGTGCATTTGTTGATTTCTCGTTTTTTGTGAGATTTTTTTCTGTATCGAGAGGTTATATCAACCCCTTTAGTCAAGTACGTTGTAAGAAACTAATAGTTATTGTCTTTTAAACGATTGAGGGGCTAAGAGACGAGGGGGAATTCATGATATGGCCAATCTGAATTTAAATTACTTTGATCTGACTAACAGTTAGTTATATTTAATTAATTTTTAAAGAGAGTGATGGCTGAGTTCTTGCTGAGACAATTAGTGAACATTTACCAATTCGCTGATGAACTATTACGCCAATATACTCAATTAGCGAAATTTGACAGAAACACAGCTCAATAAAAACCCAGTGATTTAGTGTCTGAGTTTTTTTTTTAATTCTAATTCTTGCTTTTTAATTTTTCATTTGTAACTAATTCATATTTTTAAAGGTGATTTTTTGTGGGATTGATTACATAAAGATTGGAAAAAGTATTTTAAAAAGTTATGAAACTTTTATCAACTAAATTATTCAAAATAAATTTATATTTCTTTCATTCGAATTATGTCAGCTTAACTATTACTTTAAGATGTTCAACAGGATAATTCATAGACTTCAAAACAAAACAATGAAATTGTAACTGCACACAGTGGGCCAGGAGACCCCATTCCCAGGTCAAAATTCCAATGTTTTCATTGTAAATATTGTACATTAATTGTTTATAAATAGTGTCTTTATAATCTGTGATAATTGATTTATCTATTCCGACAATCACTTGTTATTTAATGAAATACTGCTTCGTCGAATGTTGCGCAAACTATAAAATTTTTTTTCAGTTCTAATATTTCATAATGTATTTACAGATCGGTAATTAATTTTTAAATGGTTGCATTTTCTTCCTCATGTTCAGTCATACAGAGGTTAAAAACAAACGTTAATGGAATAAAAAAAATGAATAAAATTTAACAGTATTAATGATGGTACTTCATAAAATTACTTTCTGTCACTCACTCATCCCCGCTGATTTTTTATTTGGGAAAATTAGAAATTTCAAAAATTATAATTTTTTCTCTGAACTAATTATACTTTAAAAAACTTGATGTTGATCAAAATTATTAAATACGGAAAAGAACATAAATATTTTATTGGACAAATTGCTTTATATTTATAAATAATTCACTAAAACAAATAATTCAGTGTACCAGTTTGTTGTAGACGAAAATTGTTTTGCTTTATTATCAGAATGGTCTTTAATAACAAATAATGGTCATAAATGTATAATTAATAAACAATTTATAAAGTTATAAACAATTTTCTAAAATAATAAGGCCCATAGACAGTAAATAGATATAACAAAGAAGATAATTTTGGAATGAAAGCATTTGATTAAGAGATGATTTTAATTATAAAAGAATCGGATTTTTCAATTGTACAAACAAAATTTTTTTAAGCAATTTGTTCAAATCTATGGCTTATGGAAAAAGTAAATACGTCATTCAATATGGCAGAAAAATTACATCTAGTTCATATGTTAGACAATTCTGGTGTCCACCCAATTTTTCTTTGTAAAATAAAAATTTTGTGGAGAAAACAATCATCAAACACGTGGACTTTGTCTAAAAATTTCAGTAGAATCGAATGGCATAATCAATTTTACCATAACTGACAGAAATAAGCATATTGTTAAAACCTTTTTTGCTCAAGTAATTGAAAAAACAGATTCCTTTTATGTAAAATTATCTGTTAAATGCTCTCATCTCAACATCAATTCTTTTGTTATATATCTATGTATGTGCTCATGAACTTTAGAAGATTACAAACATTTTATAATTTTATAAATGTTTTATTTATTTTTAACTTATCACAAATCTTTAGTAACCAAATACCTCTTTGGGAATAAATCAGTCTATTTTTTTAAAATTAATTATTTATAACAATAAAGTCATTTTCTTAAATTTTTACTTTAAATTCGTAATCAGCCCCCTCGAAAATCATACATGCCACGTTTCAGGTAAATCCAGTAATTTTTTTGGAATACTTGTCAACCATATTGAATCCGCCATTTCGTATGATTTTAATATTTTGATTTCAAATTCATTAGAGCATAATATAAATTCTGAATTAAATCGAATTATTTGAGGCGAAAAAAAAATATTGTGTTGGCCATCGAAAGAAGTAAAAAGCATTTTTTTAATCTATTAAGGTTTTAGTTCGGGTTTTGAATTTGTAAGTTTATAATTTAAGGAAATCACCAAAAAATTCCGAATATTTAAAATTAAAAATGTTTACTGTAATTTACAATTTTTGGAGAATGTCATACAGCATGTTTTTTAGATTTGTATTTACTAACCACACAATTTTAAGAAGAAAGATCTGCAATCTGCATGTCGAATTTGATATTTATAGCACAGAATACTGTTTAAGTCGATAAGGAAAACACACACACAATATATATATATATATATATATATATATTCAGCCGTGATTTGGAAGAACACCGTTAACAGCACGACACTCCTTAAGCATTCCTTAAGCCAATAGAAAATGAATCATCTTGTTTACTATTTTCATTATTATTATTATTCTCATTAATTTTATAGATATCTATGTAACAGTGAAATATATGATTTGAAATAAGGGTCGACTTAAGTATTAAATAACTGGTTATGGCATTGCGCGCGAAGGGCACACTCTGATGCGAATCTATATTGTTGTCGCGCCCTTGCTCACTTCCCTAGGACTGTTTGTTAAACGTACTTATTGTAGTACACATAATAGAAGATATAAGTTGTTTCTTTTTTTATGTTTAACATTCTTATTCGATATTTTCATAACTGTAACATTTAAATTGAAAAATATTTAAAATATTTTACTTAAAATTTTAAATCCAATTTAAATCCCTGTTCAATAGCCCAGAACTACCACTTTATTCACTTTTTACAACGATTTTTTTTAACAAAGATCAGTGGCTAAAGTGAAATCATGATATGAGGCTTTGTCCATCTCCATAACATTTTGTGTTAAAATAAATGAAGAGGACTATTTTTGTGTTGTTTCAGTAATCTCTATTTTATAAATGAAATTTCCAAAATTCAGATTTCTGTCATATATACATAAAAATGAAATCATTATTAAGCATTTCGAAGATTCTTCGAAAAGATTTCACAAGCCAATTACCGAGAGCAGGACTCTTCGAAGTTTTCATAAAATATGCGAAATAAAACAAACCATACCGATCTTAAATCTACTTTCGAATGAAATCTAACAATCAGTTGCAAGTCAGCTGCTCCAGATGCTCGATTGCGCGATAGGTGCAATAAATATTCTTCGAACACCCCGTATATCGGTCATCGAAGATATATCTGCCGCGAGCGACCTTAACGGGTCACGCGGCAGCACGTCCCCACATGCTCATCTTCAGTTTTCTTCACCTCTACCCTTCTTCAGTTCCTCAACATTCTCCTAGCTGCAATCTACAATTCTACATCCGCGGATCCTCTTCTTATCCACATTTCGCCTCCTTACTTTACTGAGTTTGCCTCTTCCTATTCTTCATCCAGTGCTCTCTCACCTTCTGCTCCCTGTTCCTCTACTCTCTGTGGTGGCTTGAAGCCGACGCCGCGCCGTGCCGCACCGCTTCCACAATCCACACCGCCTTCGCATTCTATCCGCGAGGCGCGTTAATTATGAGCGGCTTCCGGCGATCTAGATTTCATTCTTTCCTTCTCCGCTTAGGCCCGGGAAATGATAATAGGTACGTGACCCATGTGGTCAGTTCACACGAGAAATGAGACTCGCAGTACCTTCTATGCCGCGGCCTCACTGCAGCGCAAGCGAGTGACTTCCACAATGCGCCTTGTACGCTCCCACAGTCAAAGAGTCTCACGCCCTCACATCCTCCTCCTCGCCTACCTTCCATACTTGTTGAAATGCTCAAGACTCTCTTTGCGTTACTTTACTGTAGCTTCCACATCCACCCAAGTAAGTCCTAAATGTAACACTGTCGTACCAACCATGTCACTGTCCGCTCGGTTCCATGTCGATCTCGTTCAGTGCTCCCAATGCGAGAAAACCCAGACTAGAGGATTAAAGGCTGATCCGAACTTTAAATCTCAATTTAGAATACTGGGTGGCCTAATCAACAATTTAAATGTAAAAGTAAAAGTTACTTGTACCGAATTTTAAATTCGACTCTGGAGTTAAAATAACCTGCGACAGAAACAACACTTATCATAATAAAGATGCGATCCGTACAGGAACGGGACATTGTGGTATATGTCCTATTTCTGTCCAAGATATCTTAAGGATATACCTACAAGGCGAATTTTTTTTATTCCTAGGACATCCATTCTATGCCCTGGGATATTTTTAGGATATTTCTGGCTTGGTTTTTGGAATTTTCAGTATTCTAAGTTATTAGTATGTTTATTACTATTGTTATACCATACAGCTATTTCCCTTTCGGGGTAATCGAGACAAACTTTGGTAAGGAAGGGAGTATAGATTTTTAGATTCGCCTAGAATTCTCGTGATATTTATTTAAATAACACGTCCCTTCCAAGACACTGCTCCCACCAAGGTTGCTGGTCAAGCTCTCTAGTAATGAGCCCAAGAGAAGAGAATCAGAAAATTATCATGTGAACCCGAGTAAAAATGCTTCGACTTGAGTTCGACTTGGTTATGTGTTGAGTTCGTCTCCAATACATCGATGTCTGGCTGCGTCTCAAAACTGAGTCGAGACATAGGCCTTCGTTTTACTTTTGTGACCACGACAGGTAAAACGGCGTTTATTTGTCTTAAGTCGAGTCTTGTCTTGGCTAAGACGACGTTTACTTGACTCAAGACGAGCCTTGTCTTGGCTGAGATTATCGAACCTTTTTTGGCTCATAAATGAGATTAAAATTGATAAATGAAAAATTTGGAATTGTTAAATTCATTATTTTTAATTTAAAAATTCAGAATCGGTGGGTCTGAACGAGTATAACCCTTAAAGCCGTTATAAATACGTAAAAACAAATAAAATTATCGGTATCGTCGTCAAACAAGTATAATACAAATAACAATCCGTAAAAAAGTTGATTTAATATATATATATATACCTCTTTGGGAATAAATCAGTATGTTTTTTTAAATTAATTGTTTATAACAATAAAGTCATTTTCTTAAATTTTTACTTTAAATTCGTAATCAGCCCCCTCGAAAACCATACATGCCACGTTTCAGGTAAATGCAGTAATTTTGACATTCTCCAAAAATTGTAAATTACAGTAAACATTTTTTATTTTAAATAATCGGAATTTTTTGGTGATTTCTTTAAATTTTAAACTTATAAATTCAAAACCCTAACTAAAACCTTAATAGATTAAAAAAATTCTTTTTACTTCTTTCGATGGCCAACACAATATAAGGTAATATATATATTGTATAAAAATATATAAGATTGTTTAGCCATTAACAAAGATTAGATTTTATGACTGTTAGAATGACCATTTTTGTTAGGGCGGGTATACAATGAAAATAATGAACCGCACGTGTTGGAGTCGTAAAAATTCGACTCAAGAGGTAAATTTATGCCTTCAAGACATAGAAACTTGTCTTCAAGGCATAAATTAAAGTCTGCTCCGCTCAAAATTGAGACATTCTCAAGTCGACCTTTTCGACTTCAGCATGTCTTGATTGGGGGCAATTCAAGTCGAAATCAAGTCGAAGCATTATTATTCGGGAAGCTCTCGATTCAGGCGTATTATTATGCAAGATCTTTTGTCTCAAGTATCTTTCACTTGACTAATACTCTTCATGCGTTTTTTTATAAACTATTTGTCGCCACACTTTTCTGTCCTGACATACCTCTCTAGCATCTTTCATGCCCGTGCATTTTCTCATGCAAGCTCTTACACTGTTAAAAATAGCATAAAATTTAAAAATATATAATATATATAATATAATAAATAAATATATAATAAATATATAATAATATATTCAAATATGAATGTATGTTAAAATTAATCTACCAAGCATATATATTCGCCATTAGGAGCATGATATAATAAATTTCATTTACATTCATGATAATCCCTCAGATAATTTGATTTTAAACAAATTCAAAATAAGTTTAGCAGGAAGATTCGATTCTTAAAAATAAAACATGCTACCTTCTTCCAGTTATCTAAAAATAAAGTCGAATTTTAAGTCGAAATGTTTTATTACGCAAATAAACAACAGACCTCGCCTATAATCAGCTGTACTCACATTAAATGTGTACCATTCAGGGAAAATTTGGGTAAAAGTTCCATCAGAACGTTAAACTTCAATCATGAATAGAAATTCAATCAACGAATTCTGGATTATTACTTTAATTGCGAATATTGGGCAATATTTAAAGAAATGAAAATACTTTGAGTTTTCAAGCACGCTGCTATACCGTCCTTCATATTGAATTTAATATGAAACGTATAGCTTTTCATATTTTAATATATATTAAATTTTAATACCGTTTATGTAAATAACTTCGTATACATTTAAATTGAATCTAGTACAGATTTTTCTAACAGTGTGTGTTTCTATGACTTCTTATGTCTCCTTAAATAAGGTTTTCATTCACACATTCCAACTACTCTTTTCGCGGTCTGCCTCTGAGGATACTGCCATTTACTATCTTAACAAATTTCTTTCACATATGTCGACTAGTGTTTCCTTTACATCACCTTCTTTGAGGATTATCACATTACTCACTTCTTCATTTGCGTTCTTCTGCACATTAAGCGCAGGAATTTCATGTCAATCGCATTCATTTTACTCTTATCCTTTTCTTGGTATAGGGCCAGATCTCGCTACTGCAGAACCCAGTCTATATAAGTATATAATTATGCATTGCCCATTTTACTTCCCGTGTAGAAATCGCCAAGTTACTCCCAGTGTCCACGCTTGGGCCAGCCCGGGCCCCCAGCATGGTTCTATAATAGCTTGTATTTCCTAGTGGCAATAGCGCGAGCCCGGATAGATAGCAATGCTCCCAATTCTGGTATTCTTTCGCACTACACATGAGTAGCTTAGAACTTAGAAAATTATCGATTTTACCAGTTTTATGTTCCCCCGGCTTTTTTCTAGAAAAATAAATATTTTGTCTTAAAAATTTGGGAAATGATTGCGAACATGCTAACGGACCTAGGATAAGAAATATTGTGTCTTTAAAATCTTGCTAACAACGTGTGTATATTTCGAGGTTATGTGTGTTACAATTCTCCCGAGCGTTACTTCCAAACTACATAATATTTTTGGCCGGAAATATTGGACTAACAAATAAACATAGTAATTAATCTCTCGGAATTAACCTTGTTTGCAGACAATTAAAAAATTTTTTTTCATAAATAATTTCCGAATTCTCGGAAAGGCAGAGATGAAAAACGACGTAACCTCAAAATAATGCATGCAATTTTTATTTAGCACAATATTTTTTTTTGTTATTATCCCTTAAAAAAGAGTCCGGGGACGTCCGTTATAATATTTTATAGCATCTCCGAATTCAGTTTTTAAAAATTTTCATTTTTGTGGAAAAAAGCCGGAGGAACTGTATTCGATTGACCACACGACGAAGTATCACATGCCCTTAATTAAAGTACATTTTCGTGATTAGTTTAAACTGCTCATTGATATTTTTTAAATGCAAGGAGAGGGACGTGTATGAGAAGAACATATTGGATAGTGTTAATGAAGTTTTCCTTTTAGATTTTCCACGTCAAATGCTTCCCTGCTTGACACTCTGTGATTAGTTTTTTCTTCATGTTGACGTTCTTGATGAACGTTTCTTTTTAATTTCATTAACTTTATACTGAAAAAGAAGTAACAAGATGTGTGATACGCATAAAATGGATGGTTTCAGATTTTATAAAATTTTTATAGAAGAAAAACTATCCTTCCTAAAAATAAAATGGCGCTGAGCGGAATCGATAATTAGCTAGAGTCAAGCCAGGCCCAGGCTCGGCGATCGAGCCCAGCCCCGGCCAGACTTAGCGTTTCATTCTAGCTTGACCCAGACTTGATCGCCAGGTCAGGGCCTAGATTTTCTAGACTTGGGCCCGCTCAGGCCCATGAACAAATTTCCACACGGGTTTACTTGATTTATTTTTACTTTTGATAATGGGTCCTGCTCAACCATTAACTTCGTAACTCTCGTTTAAGCGCTTGTCCAACTCTCTATCTTGCTTCCCGTCATTAGTGATTTAAGACAATTCCACATCGCAGCATTGGTGTCCTAAAGCTTCAACTCCCAATAATTACTGGAAAAGTCTCTTAAAGCATCTAGTATCCTGTCTGTATGATATCTCATTTGTCGCTTCCTTGCCTTGTCGTTTAACTTTCTTCTTTTTGTGTCTCTGATCATTTTCAAGTCTATTTCTCTCATCACTTACACTTTATGATAAATACCTTATAAAACTTCAAATAACCGTGAAATAATGCCAATCATGAAGCAAGTATGGAACAAGAAAAACATAAGTAGATATATGAAAAATATTGTAAAATTATATCAATATTATTTACCTGAAAACAAGAATAAATTTCTACAAAGGTAATAAAAACTACTTATAGCTTTAAATTATCAAAACAATGACTCAAATTTACTTTACTATAATTTACTCAAATAATGTGTACTTTCTTTTTTTGTTAATTCACTTGCATGGCTGAAAACAACACTTTGTAACCAACTAAAAGTCAGGGTGACCCAACAAGAAAGTTTTGAATTCTTTCGGCAGCTCCCCGCCCCCTAACCTATTTTTTTAGCTTTCAAAAAAAGTAAGCTCGTTTTTTTCCATAGGAATAATATATGGAAAAACAATTTTTTGTAAATTCCGTTTAAAATGTGAACATTTACAATAAAATATAGGCAATACTTTCTTGATATCATGAAAACTCTCCGCAAGGAATACGCATCCATAATTATTCCTTAATGTCGACGCTCTTGAGCGCCTTTTATGTTGCAAAAAAAGTACCTTATGCAATTGCAGCAAGGATTTTGCGGAATATGGCCCTTAATTATTACCTTTTTCTAATTTTCCTCTCATATATCCTCAAACAAGATGTGTTCATATTTATTAATCAGGCAGTAGCATTCGAAAAATAACACTGATTTGCAATATTATGAAATAATAATTTTTGTAAACAAATAAAACTTATTTCCACGCCTGGGGCGTGCGACGGTTCATTAATATATTTATCTAGCGCTTTGCGTTAGATAATGTATTTACCTCGCGCTACGCGCTTGCTCTTTGTATTTTTCCCACATTTGCGCGCAGGCCTTTAAAAATTAAAGGTCAACGCATCGAGCACTGTAAGTTGGTCATTGTGAATTCTCTTGTTTAAGCTCCTTCGGCTATAACGAAGACATTCTTATCACGTATCTCGTTCTTCAATCTCGATTTTGTCTAAAACATGAACTTTTTGACACTATGTGCAATACTATTATATCAAATGTGTATTATATTTATTTCTATACCCCGTACTCGTACTGCTTATTAAGATATTGCAAAATAATGTAGAAATTTTATTTTTCATGATTACGAGGGTAGTTCAATAAGTCCTTAGAATGAAGTATAAAAACAATTTTTTTTTATTTTTCAACATAATCTCCTTGGAGCTCTATACACTTGGTCAATCG
>NC_046662.1:98757444-98761961 GCF_010883055.1 Belonocnema kinseyi
TGCTAAGGCAGGGGCAGATGTGCCATGAACTGAGCCCAATTCATTTTTTATCTCATATGGAGTTAAACCCTTTAAATGAAAATGTTTGATTACCGCTCTGAAATCGTTTTTTTTTACATTTTTCTTAACGAACAATTTTTTTTTTCAATTGGTTATAAAAACACGTAAACTCAGAAGATGTGGACTGTGACTGCAACATATATCTAGTCGGGAGTGGTGCTGACTGAAAACAGATGATTTGGAGCGATTCGCGCGCCATCTGTTGGTCATTCTAAGGACTTATTGAACTACCCTCGTACATCAATATTTTTTTGAAGCATACGTATTTTCATTATCGTCTTTGTAAAATTAAAAAAAAAGTGCGTATCGTCTAAGAAAAACAATTTTCTTATTAAACCTTAAATGCAACTTGTATCGTTTTGCCGTAAATTTAATTTGTTCAGTTTTAGTGTTATTTTTTACTATTTAAACCAAAAATACGCATCCTAGCGTAAAGAGGCTAAAGAGCGTGAAGAGATATTTTTTGAATGCACATTTTTTTCATTTATGTGTTTTCATACCGTGCACGATTTTTTAAAAGATTAAATTTTTTTCTTGTCAATGTTATTTTTTATGATTAAAGCAAAAACTACGCATTGTATCAAAGAATGATTCATAACAAATTTGTAGATCTTTTTTGGATGATCAAATTTCCCCTATTTGTTTCTTTCGTAGCTTGTGTCATTTGACGACAAATCTAATTTTTCTATTTTTAATCTTGTTTTTTACGGATAAAGCAAAAAATGCGCATCATATCAAAAAGTAAATAATAATAAATTTGTATATTTTTATTGGATACAAAATTTTTGTCTATTCATCTTTTGTCGTATCGTACATAGTTTGACCGGAAAATTGAATTTTTTATTTCACAGAAAAAACAAAAGATAACTTTGCATCGATTTCCGACGAAAGATTCTCTGCAACAAAAATTAACTTCGCAGGATAAACTTTACACAAATAACGGTTAAACTTTTTTTTGTTTTTCCATAATAAACACATGTTTTTTGAAAGACGCGAAGTTGACTAAACAAAACTTTCTCGCTCTAAAAAATGTCCTACAACCAATTTTATTCTCAGTTTTTTCTGTGTTTTGATTATTTGTTGTGCCGTCAAAATTTCAATTTTGCGAAAAAATTTACAAAGTTGTTGTGATAATCTTGTGGAGCCTTTAGAAAGTAACGTTTTTCTTCTCTTGTCTTTTTTTAATATTGTGCTTTAAATTTTACACAAATCTAATACCTTCTCTGATATGTGAATGTAAAAATTTAAGAACTTGTAGAAAGTAATGAAATTTATTTCACAAAAGCACAAAAAAAACGTTTTTTACGATTTCTCCTATCAACAGTTGCATTTAAACAATAATAAATTGATTAAACAATGATTAGACAAATGAATGAAAAATTTCTCTCTTTTAAGTTTATAATTTAGGCCAAAACATTAAGAAAATCTAATTCATTCGCGATGCTATAGAATAATAAATTATTATGGCAAATAAAAATTGTTTAAAGAATAAGAATTAACTTGGAAAAAATAATATTTACGCTAAACTTTTTAACTTCTTTAGACACTAGCGAGTTAGTTCGATTTTCTAGCGTCGTCCGTTAAGAAGATAGATTAAGAAAAATCGTTTCAACAATAAATAAAAAATTAAAATATATACTCTTTAATTTCATTAATTAGGCCATATATGATTCATAAAATTGCCCGAATTCGCAATATTCTATGAAAATAAAATTGTTCATAAGTAAACCAAAATTTTTTAAGCAGCAAAAAGTTAACTAAAAATTATATCAACTCTCGTAATTAATTTTGTAGTGGGGATCTATTAAGAAAATGTGGAAGAGGTAATAATTAAGGGAAATATTTTGCAAAATGCTAAATTTACTTGCGGGGGTTAGTTTTTGAGGCACCATGAAAGATGTTCAGAGAGGGGGAGGGGGCAAATTCATGGATTCACATTTCTTGAAGGTTTTTCATGAAATCATAACATTCTTGCCTACACTTCATTATACATTGCCACGTTTTGGACGGAATTGACAAAGTTGTGTTTTTATCCAATTATATTCTTAATGTAAATTTAATGAAGTTGGAGAATCCTTTTGATATTAAAGAAAATATACTTATCCCATTTTTGTGGAACATAACAAAATGGGGACAGGGGGTGGGGTTTGATTAAAAAAATATTCAAAACTTTTGTTTTTTTGGTTTACCCAAAATTGCCTACTGACAATGAGAAGACTTACTCATCAATGAGCATATATCTACCTACGCACATTTAAAAAAAAACGTTTGTTTATATGTAAAGACAAACTTTAAAAATAACTGATAACTATATAACTACATATAATAGTTGTAATAACTTGTACTACACCCTAAGATATTTTTTAGTATTTGCAGGGCGTTATTTTTGACATTCGAGTCAGACATGTATGCAACTTTCTCTAAAATTTGATTTATTTGTAGAAATTTAACACAGTGACACATTAAATATATATAAAGTATTGTATCTCAGATAGTAGCTTGCTTGACTGGATTTTCAAGCCGTATCCGAGCTCCCACAGTATTTTGGGCTCTAAACCCAATATATAGAGAAGGGAATCTAAAACATTTTTTGCTGCTCTTTCATCGTTGATTTAAATTTAAATTGATCCTTATTATAGTTTATTGAAGCAGTATTATTGCCTATCATTAAATATTCTATTTCACCAAGAATATAATTCAATACATTTGCATTTTTATATAAAGTATCTCGATGAATGAATCCTAAATCTATTTTACGTCTTTATATACGCTTAATTTAAATAAAAGAGATAAAAAAATTAGTGAAATCGACGTTTTTACTTTTGAGGCCTTAGGACTTTATTGGTATTTAATTAATGAATGAATTGATATTATTTAGCTTGATATTCGATAATTCCACTGTAATTAAGTACTAAATCACTTTATGCAGTAGTCGTAGGTTACATTCTCATTTGTGGCCCCTTATCACCAGAATCGGTTTTCAAGTTAATTACAAAAGAAGTGAATCATATTCCTTCCTGATGCACGATGTTCTAGGAATCTGACTTTGCACAGAAAGGGGGGAGGGGGGTTGCTAATGGTGAGAATATCGCATCACGGGGTATATTACAGAAGGCGAAGACACCTGGGAAACATAACCTTTGAAAAGGACCGAATGACCGGAACACGATTCTCGCCCACCATAAACGTCACGTACTGCTTAGCGCGCTTACTATCTAAGATCTTAACCATTCGACCTAGGTAGGCATACTCCATTTCATTAATTTTAATTGTCCAGCCACTGTACAAGGTGTTTTCTGTTCTCGGTCTCCTCTTTCTCTTTCAAGTGATTTAAAGTCCTAGATGAAAAATCATGTATGCACCTACAATTATTATTACACATACGCCAACGAGATTCACTCCTGCATTAGTTCTCTTACTCTACCACTTTTTCAGGAATGTCATAAAATTCCATCACTTTTTCAGATCATTTTTCGATGAATTTTTGTCAATTTTTTGACCAGGACTTATAAAATTCTAACTGATCAACGCTAAAAAGAATCTGAACATATGAATTGATCCAGCAGGACCAACATTATAAGATGCAGATAATTTTATTTTTTACAGGAATTAAGGCAATACCTTTTTTCTACAAATTTTAATTCTGAAAAATAATTTCCGAAAAGCAACCAATTTCGTAACCTCTGTAAAGTTTTTTAACTATTATAAATATTTTAATTTGATTACATTCTCATCAGAGAAGGTATTAGATTTGTGTAAAATGTGAACCCCCCCCCCCCTCCAGTTTTTGTCAAATTTCCACGTTTTGAGAACCCCTGAATCCGAAAAACTGGTTTTTACGAATGTATCTTTGAATATTTTTCAGACCCCTTTTTTCCAAATTTAAAAATTCTCTGTACGGATATTTATGGTATTCAAAAATTCGAACAATTTATCCTAATGTATTTTTTTGATAAAAACGAGTTATTGAAGTTTTAGTATTTTCAAAATTTAAAAAAAAAACGAAAAAGAACATTTTAGGCCAAATAATGCTCGATATGAAAAAAGCGAAGGGAAGAAAAATATTGGAAAATCCAAAAATTACATTTTTTCGTTCATATTATGCAAAATGCAGAAAAAGCTGAATGAACAAAAATGGTGCATTTGAAAAAGATCCACAAATTTGTTATCAATCACTTTTCGATAGGATTTGTAGTTTTAGTTTTATGTGTGAAAAACATTATTAACAGTCAAAAAAAGGTGCCCGCTGCGTGGGTACATTCTCATCACAACTTTTGTCTTTTAATTTCTGTTTCGTCTCGCGTGTGGGGTTTCAAAAAATTTAATTTTTAAAAACTTTTTTAATGCATTTTTTTACGATATCAACAAAAAGCAGAACTTAGAAAAATTATTCATGACAAATTAATTCATTTTTACATTCTCATCAGAAAAAGTATTTAGATTTGTGTAAATTTTAA
>NC_046662.1:98762061-98767690 GCF_010883055.1 Belonocnema kinseyi
TATTTATGTTGTATGTATGTATGTATGTATGTATTTATGTTGTATGTATGTATGTATGTATGTATGTATGCATGTATGTATGAATGGATGTATGTATGATGTGAGTACGATACTGTTAGATTGGCTCTATTAGATTGGCATTTAGTACACTCTTGTAGTGAATATTTTTGAGACCATTTTTTGTAAGATTCAAAAATTCTCTGTACGGAAATTTGTAATATTCAAAAACTCAAACAATTTATCCAAATGACTTTTTTCATCAAATCAAAAATTACCAGAGCTATAGCATTTCCAAAAATCCAAAAAACACACGAAAATGAACATTTTAAGCAAAATAACGCACGATATGAAAAAAGTTAAGAAGAGAACATGTTTGATTTTTGAGTGCAATATAAGATTATTATAATTGAAAATCCAAAATTACATTCTTGTATTCAACAGTTTCACAGTATTTTAAAGATTCGCGATAAAATTTCAGCTATAACCACATCTCACGACCGTGAGATAAGTTGTTTCAGTCTGTGACGGAATCAATACGATGACCAAAATAAAACCCTCTGTGCCAGACTATAATCCGGGTTATTTAAGGAAAGCAAAAGTTAGCTCACACGACATTGACTGATCCTGCCTATTTCTATGGAAGATGACGAGCATTCTCTTATCAGGGAGCTATTTACGGACGTTATTCTCTTCTGCTTTCTTAATCTGGGCTTTCAAGAGTGAATACTCGAGATCTATAAGATTTGATGCATTTTTTTCACCCCTGATACTTAAATTAGGTCCGAGTGTTTCAGCAGCCTCCTCCACTGCTTTAAACAGAAACGCTGGTTTACTCACTTCTTCGTGCTTCCTGACCATTTTAAGAAGAGGATCTGTTTCACTTGTGACTCTTGTGTCCGGAACCGAGAATAATCCTATTGTGAAGACATTCAAGATACAATATTCTGCAAACACCTTGAGGGCGTGAAATGTAGAGTCGCGGAACAGAAGACTTAAGATGCATGTTTTCGTTAATGTACATAACGTTTCGTGTCCCGATATCAAGGGATCAGAGATCGTTCTTCGTTTATGCAACCACTCCAAATGAATAGAATACTATTGGGACGGCAAGCATGTTCGTTGCAGATACTTTGTTTTTCACCAACTTTTCGAAAGATCAAATCTGCCAAATGAGACGTACGTATCTGCTTCGGAGAGAATCCTTTATAGATGTCACATCCTTAATGCGACTCTGTGGCACGCCCAGGTATGTATAAGTCTCTCTAGCGCAAATGTGTCGTACTATAGGGCTTATATCGACGAGCTCAGAGTCTTAAGGGATACCATTAAGTTTTCCTCGCTTCATATAAACCTTGGCACACTTGTCTAACCCAAATTCCATTCCCATTTCCTTAGTGTATTGTTTGACAATCTCTAGAGCTAGATGTAGTTGCTCTTTGTTAGTAGCATATATCTTAAGATCATCCATGTAAAATACATATGCGTAACCTGGCACTTTTGATTTACAGGTTTGCCACAAAAGTACCCCTGGGAATGGCTAAGTGCTATAAATAGTGGCAATAATGTGGAGCAAAAGAGAAGTGGGATTAAGGTATCGCCCTGAAAGACACCTGTCTGAAAGGTAATCTTGTTAGTTCTCACACGATTTTTTCCAGATGAGATAGTAAATCTGGTTTTTCAAAACGGTATCAATCTCTCAATGCACCTGGTGATTTTCAAATGAACCTTTAAGCTTTCTAAAAGACAGATGATAGGTTTCACGCTAGTAAGATGCAGAATCTTTGCAGACACTTCTATCAGTGAGCAGGTTCTCCCGACATCCTGCTACGCCTTTATTTGAGCCGCGTTGTTCATACAATTCTTTCCACACAGGTCTGGTTGCCCGAACAATCCTGTCATTTAGGATAGCTGTGAATATCTTATACAGTGTGTTCAGAAAAGTGATTGGCCTGTATTCTTCGGATCAGCTACGTTGCTCATTTTCGGCAGGAGTACTGTGCGCCCTTCCACCAACCACTCCGGAATTGGCTCGTCCGACTTTAAATGTAAGGTAAAAATACGGGCCAAATTCTGATGGCTTGAAGGAAAATTCTTCCACCAGAAGGTCTTGATACCATCTGGTCGCGGAACAGAATAGTGTTTCATACCCCTTAATACTTTTTTCACTTCCTCGGTAGTAATGAGTGGACATTCTTCCTCAGGTATTATGAGGGCATCATACATCTCTTTGAAACTATTTATTTTCTCTGAGTCTTTTTCCAGCCTATGCTGCATTTTGTAGACTTATCTCCAAAGTACTTCGACCTTCTCTGGTTTGGGCATGGGGTCGACCGTAACTAGACTTAGAGGCTTTTGAAATAGTCGAGATTGCTCAGAGACAAACTGTTGTTTTTTTCTGACCAACCTCTCTCTCTTCGCTCTAGACTTGTCTTAGCGTCATATAGTATCCGTATTCTCTCAACAATAGGCTGCCTGATGGTCAGCAGCTTTTACTTGCCAAGTGTGTGCTAACAGATCCAGAGTTCGCGCGCGAACCTTGGAACCTTGGGAGTAAAATTCCTGCCAGATGTTATGTAGTCAATCACACACTAAATGCAGAACGCGCACTTTCTTCCCCAGCCTATCTTTGTGGCGAGTTGATGCATTCGTCTTTTGGTCTTATGATCAACCGTTGGTATTGTTTTACGGTTCGCATCAATAATAACAAACTTTTTTTTAAAAAATCCGCATTTTTTTAAATGAGACAATGAAACTACGACTATTTTAATACTAATGCATTTTATGAATTATAAACATATACATTTATGGGAATGATATACAATTTCAGGGATAAACTCGATTGCGCAACAGGATGTACGTAATGAAAATGTGTTGGTTAAAGCCGAAAGAGCTTTAACAAAAGAGAATTCACAATCACCCAATTACTGTTTTCGATGCTTTGACTTTTGCTTTAAAAAAGTTTGTGCACAAAGACCGAGCGTGGAGCGCGAGTTAAATACATTATCGAGCGCGAACTGCAGGAACCAACCATTTTCGGACAAATGCACCTTATAGTTTTTTTACCATATTCATACAAATTTGTACTTAAATGTCAGAAAAAAATCCTCCAAGATTTCAATGTGTTTAACTTTTTTTTCATAAGACTGAATATTCATCGTAAATTGAATTATATGGATAAAAATAATTAGAACCATGCAGAATCATCTATCCCAAAAGATTCTAGATTCTTCTTTTACTTCCATTTCATTTTTTCGGGCAATTCATTAATTTAAATAAAGAGTAAACTGCAATCCTAATGAGTAAATATTGGTGGGTATCCAGATAAAAAGTGCCGCTATGACCGGTTCTTTAGGAGATGTTCACGTTTTTCTAAGAGTGAAAATTCTTATTTCCGTAATTGAGTGCGAGATCATTTTAAAACACAAACTGAATCTATTGAAACTATATCGAAAGCTCGAAAGCAACCGCATGCATGTATCTTTCATCTCGAAAATTGGGCATCCAGTCTTGGTTTGAAGACAGTATTGCTTCCTTACATTTACAGATTTCTCTTTTAATTCATAGATTTTACCGAGAGTATTGGTTAATCTGTAATGTAACTGAAAATTCCATAAATCGTCTATGATGTCTCTCTTTCATTTTAGTAACCTGCAATATTTTTATTTTTGTTACTTCTTTTAATTTGTACTTGTATAACGAAGACTTCTCAAGTCAGAACATTTTTGTGTCTAGCGGAGTTTTTTTAACATTGATTTTGTAGATTTTCTCTAGCGGACGATGCAAGATGTATCGCTAAAATTCAAACAAGAAAATTCTATTTATTACAAAAATCAAAAAAATCAAAAATAACTTTTAATTAAAAAACAACTTGTCTAGCCTTCTCCTTGTTAGGACCGTATACTTAAATATTGGCACACTGATAAATTTTTTTATATATCTCATCTGGGTTTTCCCAACAATTTATGGATTATGTTATTCTATTCGCCAATGTGGTAGAAATTAAATGAAAACAAAGTTATAAGATTAGTTCAATTTATTTTTTGATTATAAAAACAACATTATAAGAACTTCACACGCGAAACCAACACCTATTGAACATTAACTTGAAATTCACGAAGCAACACGTGATGATGATAAACTCATGTATCGATCATATATTTTTAAATATTTAGTGTCAGGGTTACAAAGAGCATATTTAAAACCTAAACCTTCGCACATTTCACACTGCTTTCACTCATTATTTCGTACATTCATTCATTATATGGCCCTTTAATATTGCACAGAATTGTATAATAGTTTACCAGACGATGCAAAATAGTCTATTTATGCATGCTAACCTAACAACTAGAAATCGGAAAAAATTTCTTAGAGCATTATACGAGCAGAATGCGAGTTGTAGTTGTATACGGACTAAAATCTACAGTGGATACAAGCGTAGTACAAAAAGCGCGTAGTACATAGCACATGTACAAAACTTAAAAGATGCATTACTATTTATGAAGAAAATTATCTCTAGCATTAAGCCGATTCAAATCAGAAAAATAAACTTTCAGTCCTAAAATCTCTTTGGAGGAAACATTTTATTTTTAAATTAAAATTAGATGATATGCAATATGCATTTTCCGATTTCACAAAAAAGTGTCTGCTAGTTTGTGAGTATGTAAACTTTAAGGATTGCTCGACAAACAAATACGAGTTTGTTATTTAAATCTCTATAACTTTTGACTTAAATCAGATAATAAACTTTCCTTTTTTTATTAGTGAGGCATCCTGTAAGGTTTAAGCGGGTCAAATTATTTTTATGATAACGAGAGTTGTGTTGTTTAAAAGTTGAATTTTTCGCACAAAAAACGACAGATACGAAGAATGCTATGAAAAAATTCTTCTCATATAGAAACATTCTACAAAGAAAGGTTTTGCTCTTGTATGATATGTGTGCTATTTACAAAGACTCTGGAACCTGGATTTCGGTAAACTGGATTTGGTGCTGAGGTGTTCGCGGAACCAAGAGAGAGAGAATGCTCCATCAATTTTTACAAAAAAAATGAGGGCCATTTTCTCAACGCGTTATAGTTGCATCAGATTGCCGCATAAATTTGTACAAAGTCATATATGTATATATATGTATATATGTGTGTATATATATGTATGTGTATATGTGTATTTGTGTATATATATGTTTATATGTGTGCATGTGTGTATGTGAATATGTGTGCATACTTATTCTTTCCAGTCGCGACGCCTAAAATGAAATTCATTTTCTTAAAAATTCGACAATTCTGTCAACATTCATCCTTATCGTTTAAAAATACTTTTTATTCGGTGGAAAATTCAATTTTTTAATTGGGGGTACAAATGTATGATTGAAAACTAATCTGTTTTAGTTGCTTGACATTTTCTTCTCAAGTGATAGTCTATCTATATTGTTGAAAATTCAACTGTTTTATCGAAAATACCTGTTTTTTGCTGTGATTCGGATATGAATATTTCTTGAAAATGAGCCTTTTTGGTCTTTTTTTTTATTCCTTTTTCTGGATCTACATTTTATATTTCTCCAATTCTGCACATTTAGAATTGAATTTTTCTTCACTTTCAATATACATATGTGTGTATTTATGGGTTTTCTAAG
>NC_046662.1:98767790-98772801 GCF_010883055.1 Belonocnema kinseyi
AAGATTGTTTCCTCATTAACAAAAATGAGCTTTTATGACAATCAGAATCACCTTTTTTGTTAGGGCAGGTATACACTCGAAGTTATAAACCACTCGTGTTGGAGGTATAAACATTTGACTCAAGAGATAAAGTTATATCTTTAGACATAGAAACTTGTCTCCAAGACGTAAATTAAAGTCCGGTTCCGCCTGAAAACTGAGACATGCTCAAGTCGAACTTTTCGACTTCAGCATGTCTTGATTGGTGGAAATTCAAGTCGAACTCAAGTCGAAACATTTTTACTCGGGTTGTTAGCTTTAGGGTCCAATAAAATTGAATTTATTTTATTTTAAGGGACCCTAGAGTCAGCAAATTAGCTCAAAATTCTCGAAACAGGATAATAAAAAATACTAACTACAATAATAAAAGAAGGACTACAAAGAAGAAGGCGACTAACCTTTTCGATTGTTTTGGATGGACTTTTCTCATCATTTTTGTCATTCATCTAATTTGTATTCATTAAATTTTTATTTGACTTATTTATATTTAAAAGTTTTTCGAGTTTGTCGTGCAATTTGCTCTTCGGCTCTAATTATTTTTTTTTATTTCTTTACTGACACAATACTTAACTTTCTGCACATACTTAGTGGTCTAATATTTTTGTAAAATAATAATAATATAGTTATTGTGGTGTGATGAACATAATTTTATATTTCGGAAAATATTAAGTTGAGAAAATGACTCTAAATGTGAAACTAAAACAATCATAACATTTAAAAATTTATGTATATTTCTCGCATCTGCGCTGACTCTCTCTTCATTTTCCCAGAGACAGAATACCTCACGAACGTTTGAGACTGCCGACTTAATTCATCTACACCACCTTATTTCGTGTGAAATGAATTTGTAAGATAGATGATGTGGTGCAAATAATGACCCTAATCGGCCAAGATACAGCACAAACGTGTATATCATTTATTGCTGCATTTCTAGTTCCAGTACTTCTGTGCATTCTGAATAGATATGTCGAATTTATCTCTGTCACCGTTTTTGAATTTTCTACACGTATTATTGATATCACCGAAAGCCAAAATTTAAGTTTCACTATACAATTTTAATGAAGGCCTTCTACTTCAAAGAAGTAAAAAGTTTTAGTGTTAAAAATTTTCAAATTTTGAAGGTTTTAAATTAAAAAAAAAAATGAATTGCCATTTTTAGAACCTTAAAGCATTTAAATTCGAATAAAATTTAAAAAATTTCATAATTTTGATTTTTGAAAACTTTTCAATAAAAAATGTAAAGATTCGAAAGAAAAAGGTATCGAATTTTGAAGATTGCTTTGAATTTGAAGTTACAAGTTTTTAAATCTGATTTGTTCAAACTTAAAAGAGGTCAATTTCAGAAATCTTTATTAAAATTAGAAGCAAATATGCTCTCTTAGAGTATATAAGTTTTTTAAAAAACCTGTGCCTGAAGATCAAGTTTCGCGGTAGCGGTAGCGAATCATCGACAAGCAAAAAAAAAGTAACCAAAAATCATTGTCTGGAATAATCCCGTGCAGAAATCGCCCGATTGCAAACGCAATACCGATCTGGCCCCGATAGGATTTTCCAATCTGGTCCTGACCGGTAGAACTCTGTGGCCCATACCTGGGCCCCACCGATTTCCTACTGAAATGCCATCTCCATGCGCTCGCAGAACTAGTGCTACTGGATGTTTTCTGATAGTGCAGTAAAATTTGTATACATACTACTCGTTTATAATATTCTATCTATGATTAAAAATGCAAAAGGCGAGTAAGCTACGTGTTCGAAGGCACCAAACACCAGCCAGTATTACTCGAAACCTGCGCGAGGAAGATGAGAGTAAGTAATTACACTCTGCGGGCTCATTGAAACCTAACCTCAAATAAATTAATAATTTATTTAATTGTTTCAGGTAAAATTAGTATAGTTACTATTTGACGAGTCAAATATTATTATATGATGAAATTTATCAAGTGCGTTTGTTTTCAATTATTATTTAAAAACTCAAGGTTTTTCAATTCAATGTAGAGTTAGAATTATCAAATCTATTGACAAGAAATGGATTGCAGTATGAACAAAATTGTGATGTTTTTAGATTTTGAGAACAAAATATCTGATGCAATCGATTCTGTTACTGAATCTTTGATTCTGTATTAATAATAAATTCATTACAGAAATACATTAAGGACAAATTTTCATAACATGAATTTCAGAATCAAGTAGTACGATCAAAATAAAAAATGCCAATTGTGCAGGGATTCCAACAAGTGCTAGTTACTCAACTGTGCATTCGTCGCATTCGGCATCTAATTGGTTGCTATTCGCGCGAAGTTTAAAATGCTAAACAAAGCTATTTTTCTTTTTTGTTACAAACAATGACATTTCAACTTATAAAAATGTCCATTTGTTCGAAATTTATTAATAATAATAAATATTACTTTAATGCATATTCTGTGAATAATATTTAAAATAACCAGACATATTTAATTCAAAAAGTTTTATTTTTTTTAAGTTGTTTTGTCTATATTGCTTCTTAAAAGACTTGAAAAAATAAAACAATATAATAAATAATAGCTCAATTTTTTGGCGGAAATATTATCTACATCCACCTTCTCGAATTTTTCAAGAAGTAATGCAATTGACAGAAAATTAAATTTATTTACAGAAAAATGTTAAGAAATCACCAATCATGGGTTATTTCCTGATGCTTTTCTTTGGAAACATTCGAAAATGTCAAGTTGTAGGGAATCTTTTTGCGAAAAAACTTTTTCGAATTTGTTAAGAAGTTGTATAGAAAAAATTTTTTTTCAAGAAATTGAAATTGTTAATTTAAATACTTCTGGTTATTATCCATTTTTTCATAAAAAACAAACCTTTTTTTGAAACTGATACCATCCAAAATAATCTTACGTTTCTCAAAAGTATAATTAAATTTTGTAGTCTAAACTTCTTCTTTTCGTGCCTGTAGCACTTTAGTTTTAACTTAAAATAACTTAATTGTAAGTTCAAAATATTAAGGTGGCCTTCGAAAGGAGAGGACCATTTGATAGTTTCGAGTTTACTTATACTAAATCTCCATTTGTGAATTTCATGAATGGATTATAATGAGACTGATCATGTACCGATCTAGACTGGTCTGGTCCCTATCGGGGCCAGATCGAGATTTCTGCACGGGATCTTACTGTATTTAGAACCTTTCCTTGGATTCTCAGCGCTATTCTGAACCGTTTTTAATTAAACTGGGCATCTGACTGACCAGCGGGTCATGCATAGCAGCGGGTAATGTCGCGCAGTCGCTTTTACAAAAACCTGAGCATTATGATCGAGTGAGGCTAACTTTAGTATATTTGTACTTATGAATGCAATTTCGAATAGATAACAACTTTTGTAATTGATCATACTATTCATATTTTATGACGAAAAGTTCATTTTGGGCGTTTCTTGTGTATTACGTCAGATATACGACAAAAATAGTCAAAATTAGACCATTTTCCTCCAAACGTATTAGAAGTTAGTTAACATCTATATAAATAAATTTTTTTTCTATATTTTGCAGAAGCGCGAGGTTATATTTTGTTATGGACATTTTAAAGTCAAAATTACGAAATTCTGAAAGTCGTACCCTCACAGTTTTGATTTTAAATTTCATGTAAAACATAACCACCATTTTCATGAATATACATATTTAAATTTATGGAAAATAATTATAATACTAATTATTAAGCGTTTTAATTTAGGTAGATTCAATTCGGTCACTGATCAATCTCTCTAGTAATCACGCCAAGTGAAGATCCTTATAAAGTCGTCATGTGCGGTTTCCCAATTGGGCCCAGTAGTATTCAAGATATTTTATTTTAAGCATAATTCACTATGCTGCAGTACTCGCGCACTGCAGCCCTTCTGGTACGACTGTTGCAACCGCTCTCGCCCTCCTCCCTTGAGAAACTGCTAGGCCAGTAGTTCTGGGAAGCGGGTTTGGCATGAAAAAATGCATGGACATAAAAGAAGCTAGGGAAGTATGTCAGGACAGAAAAGTATGAAGACAAATAGTTAATAGAAAGAGTGTCAGTAGAGCGAATGACGCCAGAAACAATAGACCTTGGATAACAATAGACCCAATTGGGGAACCTCACATGACGACTTTGTATGGATCTTTACTTGGGGTGATTTCTAGAAATTGATCAGCAACCTGAGCTGGAGCAGTGTTGCGGAACGAACGTGTTATTCAAATAAATATCACGAGAATTCTGGATCATTCCAAAAATTTTATATATGTTCCTCACATTACTCCCTTCCCCACCGAGTGAGTCACGCCTACCCCGAAACGGAAATTGCTTATTGGTGTAATAATAATAAAATATGAGTAGTCTTTATCAAATTTCATTAATAAATGGCGTTTCCAGAATCTCAAATTTGATTAAATCTTCGTAGGTCATCTGAGAATATAGGAAAACCTCAGAAAAAAATATTGGTGGAACTTGAAATAATAAATCCGAAGCATTCCAAAAACAGGACTAGACGAAAAATAATTTTGGTTGAAAAAAATTCACCATCAATACAATAAAGTTTCATTGAAGAGACAGAAAACGTTTTTTTCGCTTGTAGAGATAGAAAAAATATGTTTAAAGTCCTTTTTTGTTTAAAAATTTTTCTGACACTTCTTTAGAATATACTTTTTATCGATATTTTCATACGAAGAATATCCTGGAGCTCTTTTTATGCAAATTCATGCCAAGAATGTATGTTTAAATTTAATTGGTAAAAACTACATTTGTACAGAATTTTCAAATAAAATTCAAACATTTTACTTGCAACCAACAAATTTCGGAACTAATTTTAAAACAAAAATTTCAAAAATGTTTTCAGAATGACTCTAGAATGACCTATCTTACTCTACAGGCTTAATTCTATTATTATTATTATTATTACACCATTAAGCCATTTCCCTTTCGGGGTAGGCGTGACTCACTCGGCAGGGGAAAGGAGTAGTGTGTGGATGGGATAG
>NC_046662.1:98772901-98782925 GCF_010883055.1 Belonocnema kinseyi
CATTTAGGGATTTTCATTCGTATTATATTTGTTTCACGATGATACCGGAAATGTTGTTTGTTTTTACGTATTTCTAACGGCTTAGGAGATCCTTCTAGAAAGTTACAATTTTTATTTTGTTGAAGAAAATTGTTAAGGTTTGTACTTGTTCAGGCCCACAGATTCTGAATTTTTTAATTAAAAATAACTAATTTAACAATTACAATTACTTAAGACAAGTAAACGCCGTTTTATCTATCGTGACCATAAAAGTAAGACGACGGCCTATGTCTCGACTCAGTTTTGAGACGCAGCCAGACATCAATATCTTGGATACGAAGTCAAGGCATAAGCAAGTCGAACGCAAGTCGAAGCATTTTTACTCGGGAATATTCTATGTATAAACATTTTCAAATACATTTATTATTGAGGCCCAATATAATCTTTGCCTGATAAAAAGAAAAAGTCGGACTTAAGAGAGTTATATGTCTTAGCAATTTTTGGTGTTGAGTTCGAATATTTTTACGAAACATATTGGGCAGCCTGATTTATTTATACCCAATCATCTAGAGACTGTCCCCTTTCCTTTATTATAATTATGATTATTATTATTAGATATGTTAAATAAAATCTGTCATTGACACGTTCTAATAATTTCTTTATTATTTTACTGCTTTTAAACTTCTTTTTATCGTGTGAACCCGGTTTTTCGTCATCAATCACGGACTACGTCAAGCCCTGGATAAGTTGTGGATTTAAAATTTTATAACAATGTTTGAAACTTCTTGCAACGATGTTGAGACCAAATTTAGTTCTGGTTCTATCAGATTTTATTCGCCTACCTCCTGATGGATGGTCCAGGAAGTTTTTACATTGCGACAAGTGTCAGTAAAATCACTTTTTGAGATGGTGTCCGTATTTGATTGACTTCTAAATATTTCAGATGTTCAGTGCACCTTACGTGCACATTGTCCTGGTCGAAAACATAATGAGATGAATCGATTCATGTATTACATTCCTCCATATTGTCTTTGCTTCGTGCCTTAGCTCGATATACTTTTACTTATAGTTATGCTTATGAATATAGCGAGCTTGGTTGTAGAACTTAACAAATTCCAGTTCAGAGGAAAATCTATGTTGATAGTGTAGACTTTTAGTGGCAGTCGAATTCATCTATAAAAATACATCCATTCTGTTAAGAATGAAAGGTTCAGGGCAATTTCTTCATTTACAAAGTTCGCCACAACATTATGCCTGTTCGTGTACTCTCTCTGAAGCATTACGCAAAAAGCATTTGTGATGTGCTGGGTGGATTCGATGGTAACAAGTTGGCATCTATCATCCGTGTCTTGACGTAACACGTGTTTGCTAGAATTTCTGGTGTTGATAACCTACCACAAATCCCTTCGTATCTGGAAACAAGACGTCATTTTGAAGTCAAATATTGGATGCCTCTCTGTCTACTTGATTACGTTCTAACGTTTTAGGGTGCTCGTTGTGGATATATTTTTGTCTACATTTCATTACTAATTCCTCTATGATTTCTGCCCTAATATTCAAGGTATCCCTGCAGAAAAGTTCAAGGACGTATAATCGAGATCCGCTTCACAGATAATGTAAAGCGCAACATCTCCCTTGCTGTTAAAATAGTCTTGTCCCTATGTCATGGTAGAACAACCCTTTTAATCTCTGAATTAGTGTTTTGCATTCGCTGCTTGGTCGGATCAACGCAAATACTTCTGTTTATCATTTTGAAGTCGGTGTTCGACCATTTGTTAAACCCTAAAGACTACGTGAGGACAGGCTGGTAAAGGTGTTTATAGCCATAATCACCCTTATTCAGTTCCTCGATATGATCCTCATTCTCGTTCTCCAATTCTGCAAACCCAACTTCTTCTGTGATTAAGGGCACTCTCCTGCATTATTTTTATCTAGTGCAAACTCTGCATGAACTGTGAATGCCATTGAAAAACTGTTTTGTGACATGGATCAGTTGCTCAAGTTTCCGGTTTGAACTAGCGTATCCCTTTAGGTCATCCATGTACGTAAGATAAGTCAGTTGATGACCAACCTCGTTATCATGTATGATGAACCTATTAGACATAATATTTAGTATTTTTCTGAATGGATTCAACACTAAAGAAAACGTTGTCCATGATCAAAATACTTGATGATGATTATTAGTTTTTATTTAACCTTTATCTCGGACGAATCCGGTTTTTCTAGTATCAGCCACGAACTATGTCAAGTGTCTGTTTAGTTGAAGATATTTTATTGTAAATTATTATTATAATAACATTTATCAATAATACTTAAAATTAAAATTTGAAAATCTTCTGAGTTATTAATGCTACTTTTTTAGAGTTTGCATTTTTTGTTTTACAATTTTTACGCTTGCTTTAAAACTAAAATTAGGCAGGAAAAAATATTCTGGTAATTTGTATAGGGCCTATTATGAAATTGTTTGTGAACCAAAAAGCATTTTCAGCAGACTCCTAGTGGCTCAGGGGTAAATCGAGGAGAGAGCACGTCCGCGCTTTCAACGTTGAACCGGTCCACTTTAAAACAAAGGAGCCTATCAGATAAACGCTTTTTCAATACGAAGAGAACTACATGAGGGCTGTCCACTGCAGACTGATGCTGTGCCACGATTAACTTCAAACAGCGTCCAGTGCTGACTTGATTTTGAAAAAACATTTTTTTCCTGCTTCACTTCTCTCGTTGGATCAGAATTTATCTTATCTTTCACTCATGGGGTCTACACACCGAAATTAGGAATTACATCTGTTTAAACTTCCATTAAAAATATTCACGAGTTAAATTACTTCAAGAAAAAAAAGTCAATAAAAAGTCTTTAAGAATTTTCCAAGTTTAGCAAAAATGGAGTTTGGAAAGTTTAAAATATATGTTATGTAATTATTTCAAACTGTAATGAGTCATCAGTGATCAATTATATGTGAATGGCAAGTAATTAAACAGAAATCAAAAAGATCATATATCAGGATCATGAAATCAGAGATGTTGATACCAACTTCTTAATAATTTTGTGAATGAACGTGTAGCTTGGAGAAATTATAAAGGTGATAAAAATTGAATGTAGTGCCAGGTGTTGCTAAAAATGTAAATAATCATCTTGAGTAAAGCTCCTGAATGTTTTCGCGCATCGTATAACGAGGTAACATTAACCAGGCAGGGCCAGTCTCTCACAGAGGCATCAGACTTTCTCTGTACGTCGTAGATTTTTCATAGTGTATTCGTATAGGTCGTGGCACGAGGTCAGGAATGCCCTTAATAAAGTAACCACGCCGGCGAGTGCTTGTTACGCGCAATATATTGCGCTATTCTTTCACAGAAAAGCGAAAAAATTACTTGTGCAAAAAACAAATTAACTGTGAAAAGAGAAATGAAATATTGAATAAACTAGAAACTCAAAAATAAAATATAAATCAGTCGTTATTTCTAATTTAAGGCTTGTCGTTAAAAATATTGTTCATTTAATTTTGGCATCATTTTAATAAATAATTCAAAAACCGCATTTTAACTAAAATACATGTATAATACGTTCTTATCTTTAATAATGACAGAATATTAATTCTTCCTCGTCGATAATTGATAATGAATAAAAATCTACACAGTGTTCTAGAATTCTGACAAATTTCTGGAATTTCAATAGCTTATCATATTTCTGATGTGTATTGAAATTGAAATAAATTATATAAATATTTGATCAAGAAAGAAAAATGTCTAATTTGGATTGTCTAGATTGGAAAAATTGTAAGCTTCAACTTTGGTCCTATTCAACGCTTGAATTTTGGTGTTTTACAATACGGGTATACTGGAAATGTGGCCATTAATTTTAAGGGATATAAAAAAGTTGGAAATGTTAATAAAGTTAAAAAGGCAGAGATTTTTAAGCTTTTAAACTTGAAATTTCAAGGAATGAATCTTTAATATTTTAAAGGCTGCATCTAGTAATCCCGAAAAATT
The DNA here is from genome assembly GCF_010883055.1 of Belonocnema kinseyi. Classification (NCBI taxonomy): domain Eukaryota; kingdom Metazoa; phylum Arthropoda; class Insecta; order Hymenoptera; family Cynipidae; genus Belonocnema; species Belonocnema kinseyi. Next base: position 98,776,868 of record NC_046662.1, read on the forward strand.
GGCGAATTGGAAATGGGGATGGACTGACTAGCCCAACTTATGAAATATATTTGACTACTCCAGCCGCAAGTCGAAAAAAGTGAGCTACAGTGAGGGGTTTTGGAAAATTGTATGCACGTACAGATAAAGCAAATATCGCAATCAGAAATTCCGAATCAAAAGTACGCGACTTTACCCCGCATTCGCCGCTTCGCCCATGTTTACGATGATGACCAAGGAATAAAAAGACTGATTTAAAAAAGTGGAATCTGTAGATCATATCTTGTTACAGTATTAACGAATACAAATAATAAGGCCTGCAGAATTTGATAAGTAATAAATTAATTTAAAATTGATCTATATTCAAGTTTGATCATCTACAAATTTAAGAAAATTGAATTGAAAAGCTATTTAATTCAATATTTTCTGTATGATACTAAAAATGCGAAGGTGTCTGAATGAAGAACTTTATATCTAATAAAAAATCTGATAATATCAAGAAATCCAAGATTCGCATCGCCCAATCAATACTTTAAGAATTAGTTAAAGTATATTAGTTAGCGGCAATTTTAAGTAAATGGCTCAATTATAAGATTTGTTTTTAAGCTTAGAATTAGGTATGCTTTTTGGTGGAAATAAAATAGAAAAATTGTTTTTTTAACGGTACTTTTAAACGGTACTTTTAAACTGGCCTTTCATTTGAAGAAAACAATATCTAGTTAAGAAATACGAAGATTTCGTGCGCCCCAATTTACCCTGCCGTATCCCCATCCGTTTTTCAACCAGAAAAAGCAATATAATAAGAAAAATTCAAGATTTCGTGTGTTGCGTTTTCCCTTATTTTTTATACAAATATTGTAATTGCGATTCTGAAATAATTTTTAAATTAAAAAATGTCTTGTATTTTTCTAATGGTATCCAAACTCGATGATTACATTTTTTAAAAATCTATCCATTTTACCCTAATATTCTGGAATAATCTGAAAAATGTCAAATTGTGGAAGCTTTCAGTTGATAATAATTGTGAGCATTTCAAATTGGCATTCGGATTTTTACTTTCATAAAAAACAAAGTGTAATCTTTACCCCGATGCCAGAATATCCTCTTTATTCAACAAAAATTAGATTCACGTGATACTTTGACAAATATCCTAACAAGATTGGATATGCTTATCGTGATAACTTTATAGTATCTCCTTTCGTTTCGATGCGAAAAAGATTCAACATTACCCGCTTAAAAATTATCTGCAAGGAAAATTACACTTTTGTTTTTTATTATGTCAGTTTCAGATGCAAGGCTTTTTCAAAGTTCAATTCAATTCGAGATTCGGTGCATAATTTCAATATTATTTGTAATTTCTAAAGAATATTTTCAACGATTTTGATATCTTGGAGATTTTTGTATTTTTTCAAATGCCGGAAAAGCTTTAAAAGTAGATCATAAGTTTCAGTTACTCAGCAGACTTAATTTTTGTAAATAATAACATTTCCCTATTTTGTTGTTCTTGAAAAAATGTATGTGACCGAACGGCAATAATACAATACAAAAGGCTATGCGTCAAAACGGAGTATTTTTAAATATTTATTTGGAGTGTTACAGCCTCCGGTGACGAGATTAATAATGTTGGGACAGCGTAAGTGAAATAAAAATGAACCTGTGGTAGACGGCCATTGGCTGTCCGCAATGAAATCCCGGTCGGTGTATGCGACGAGATAGTGTTCGCAAATATCATAAAGATAAGAGCCTTGAGCCCACGAAAGCATCATAGAAGAATCTCACGTAGATGGAAAAACGGAACACGGATTTTTTACCTCTCGCTCTTTCACCTCCACTCGCTCTTTTACCCTCACTCATCCACCCTTCGGCCCTTTCTCCACCCCAGAATCCGTTAGGGCAGACATAGTTTTTTGTCGGGCCTGAAATCTTTGTCTCACTCTCCTTCCTCCGTTTCAATTCACCTCTCCTCTCACTCTATCATCATTCTCCTTCCTATCCTCTTTTCTCTTTTGCTCCTTCTTTTTATGACTTCGCATCCCTTTCTAGCTTTCGCTCTTGCGCTCTACTTCTGTTGATTTTCAATTGAAACGAGATCTCCTCAAATATTGGGCCCCGCCGCGGTATATCGAACAGTTAGGTCCATGGGAACTTTTCCGTGGACTATCCTGGCCGTTTCGCTCGCTTAATTTTTTAGCCGACGTTTGCGCAGTGTACTGTATTTCATTGTAGTGTCGAGTGACTGGTTGAAAAGAGAGGGAAAATGTATGATTAGTGGTGAGTCTACAACTGTATGCCTCGCCAATGACGAATTCTTCTTAGATTTCTAGCAAATACGATGTCGAAATTCACTGGGCGTTAGTCTCTTATTGTGCAAAGAAAATGTCGAGTTTAATAGAACATTAATTTCAAGGTTTTCTTTTATGAAGACGTTGAGAATAAAACTGTCGCCATGTAATAATTTCAACCCAAAAACCGCAGCAGCTCCGAAAGGATCACAATGTTACGAATAATAATTGATAACTATACTCAGGGTCATTGGTACCGTGAAATTATTATTGAAAACAAACCAATCTCACCAAAAACACATACCATGCAAACAATTCCTCCAAGTAGAATAAATATAGTTTGTGAAATCAAAGTTTGCCAAATAATTCTCAAATATATTTAAATCTCAAAAAAATTTACGTGAATAAAATTACAAAACTTCTAAAAATATGTTAAGAGTAGAAAAAATTGAAACTTGGCGAGATTATTATTATAAGAAAAAGAGAGAAAGTCTCGTAAAATGTTCATTTTTTTCCCATTTCACATATGCTCAAAATTTCTGTAAATTTATCAATCTAATTACATTTTTTATTTGAATATCTTTTAGAATTACCTGACAAACTCTGATTTCGCAAACTGTGTTGACTGTATTGATAACTTCTTACTCAGTAGAATTGTTCGTAATCGTACATGCAATTGATTGTTTCGATTAATCGTTTTAAGGTAGTAAAAATATTGAATACACAATATAGTATAATTAATATAATTAGTTTTGACATTGATATCATAAATGCAAATATAACTATATACAATTTTTTTTATCATAGATATTCATTAAGCGGAGTTATATTGGAAATTTTGTACATATTGGTTTCATAGTGTAACCTCCGGATTCTTTGAATTCCGACACAGCGTGAAATTTCGGGCAATTAATTGACGACACTATTCTTTGATTTTATTAGGCTTTGACGCGAAAACTAAGACCTCGGAACCCTTGATTTTAAAGCATAGGCTTCGAAGTTTCAGGCATTAGGCCACGTCCCTTTACTCGCAGGTCTCGAATTCTATGCTTTTAGATCACAGGGTCCGAGACTTCAAATCACATAAAAATTGTAGCTCTAAAGTCACGCGCTTTCGTGAATTAATCTCTCGAAATTTTTCGCCGTGTAAGAAATTCTTTTTTCATTATTAAAAGTATGCAGAATCTAGAAAAATATTTAAATATGTACAATTTATTAAGGCATAGTCTTCGATATTTATCTAGTGCACTCATATTTCACGTTTTTTATGAATCGGTTTAATTGGCTAAAGTCCAAGTCGAGCCAACTTTAAAAAAATCGGATTTTTGGCAAAACAAGTTCAATATCTCGAGAAATAAGTGATGATCAAAATTTTCTGACAAATGGCATTACAATTTCATATAGTAAATCTATATTGAAATTCTCAGACGATTTATCCTGAAATCTTAAGAGAAATTTATTGAATATTGTAGGCTACAGGTCGACCAAGCCTTCTTGAATAATCATAATTAATGTCTAAACGCCATTTAAAGAATTTAATGTTATCACGTAGGTCTTTCTCGTAAAATGAAAATGTTTCTTTACCAAATAAACGAGCCCCTTGTGCCATTTTTCTACCAAAGATAAAGACAGATACCTTCATTTTTTTAAAAATTAATTTCGGAAATTTGTAATTTTTATTATGAGACATAATAATATTTTACATTCTCCTAGATTATTATTCAAATACTTAATGAAATGCTACAAGGGATAAAGCGGCAAGTATGGCTAGTAATAAAAAAGTTTATTTCGAAAAATAAACCAAATTTTTCTCCAACGATTATTTTGTAAGGGCACAATAACATTATTTATTTCCACTGGAATTTTAAATTTTGATCAAAATTAAAAAAGTTGTACACTTTTAAAAAGTTTGAAAATTGTTTAAAAGTAGAAAAATGATTTTTCTGATAGATTAACTTTTTGGTGCCCCTGGATGCCATATGGAATCTCTGCGAACGCAAACGCATAATTATTTGTATTGCTCGAAAGTTACGCCCAGTGATGCCATATGGGAACGTAGCGTAGTCCTGAAACGACTGGACGCGTCTTGACAAAACCTGACACCTACTGTATTGATACCGAAGTCATCATTATGCTTGAGTTTTACGAAAATTTTGAGACAAAAAAAACCTTGGGCGCTGACGGGTTAAGAAATTTCATTTAAAATTTTAAATACATATCAAATATATTTCAAAACTATCCCACTTATATTTTTCGATCGGACCAAATTTAGAAAGTTAGAGTATTTTCAAAATTATAAAACAAACTTTTTTAATGAGTTTAAGGAATTTGTGTCAAAGTTTCTGTTTCGCGACAAAAAGACTTGCAAATTATCCTAATGCCATTTTTAATTTCGATAAAAGTCCAAAAAGTTATATGCTTAACTTTTTTAATACTTACAAAAAATAGAAAAAAATTTTTTTTTAGTTTAAGATATATTAATACACATTTTTAAAAGATATAAAATTTAATTCGAAACTAATACTATGCAATTTTAAAATTAGAACAAAAATTTAGCTCATTTCCAAAAAGAGTCATTTTTGTTTTTAAGAAATTCTTAAGTTTAAATCGTTATTTTTAGTAGATTTTAACAAGATGTACAAATTATTCCAAATACATTTTTCAATTAAACACTAATTGAAAATTTCCTAGATTAATGAACGACATCAAGCCTGCGGCTTATTGTGTCTATTTAGTAAATTAACAATAAAAATTGTATTTTTTTCTCAAAATTACATTGAAAACATGCCTAATCCTTATATGCTGTACAATTTTGCCTGTAACATTTTATTTATTAAAGAAAACCGTCTTTATAAGATAATTATCGAGAGAGAAGCGCGAGTGTCGCAAAGATAGCATAATCGTCGAAGCCGCAAGTGCTTTGAGAACCTTCTTTAAAAACAAATTGAATTCACAGTTTTCGATTTAAGTTACAATATTTATGATATTCGGAAAAATGTAGTTAAAATGCCCACATTAAGCGTACGAAAACGAGCGTAATGTGCAGACAGAACGAAAAACTTTTTATTTCTATTTTGACAAACTAGGTTATAAATCTTAAAATTATATAATTTTTAAGCGAATAAAAAGGGTCAGATTAGCGATGACACTTACGGTGTTTGATTTTGACCCTTTTTACTTGAAATACAATCATATAATACAATATTATCCTATGGGTTTCATTTAATTCAATATCAGCCGATCGTGTGCCTGGACAGGCGTATTTTATATGCACTTAAGAAGGCTCGCGATTCGAAAGGCAAATTCCCAGGTTTCGAGACAGTACCACGTGGAGAAAGGAAGATTCCCTTAGGATTTAAAAGTGGGCCCGACGAAGAGGAACGAGATCGCCTCTAAGTCTACGTCTAAAACGATCTGAGTGCACTATCTTGCGAGGGCAAAAGATCGCCCGATGGACAGGATTGATCGGTGCGATATCCTGTGAGCAGAACGATATCCTGACCTATCGTTTATTCCCGTTTTTTTCCTTTTATAAAAAAATGTCAGAACACTTAAGCTCGCCCATGACAAATTACGGATCGTTTCACGCCTAGAATATGCCTCCTCACGTCGAAAACTGTGCTAGATCCACAGTAAGAAGAGGCTACCTAGAAGGTGCTTTTTCAGAGGGATGACAATGGGGCTGGGCCGTAAGTCCGGACAGTCGTGGCTTCAATAAAGCGTTTTGGGATTAGGACGGTGGACCACCCAAAGGAAAAAAATCGCAGCGAATCGCGGATTACTCAGGAGACTTTTAT
>NC_046662.1:98783025-98785099 GCF_010883055.1 Belonocnema kinseyi
GGCCGGTTCATTCTTTCTTTGTATGTTCCTGCTTTTTCTTCAATGTGTCTTGGACAATTTCTTTTTAAGGCGATTTTAATATCCGATGTCCATTTTTTCCTGAATTGGAAGTCATATTTTTTATATTGACCTTTTCGAGTTTTATGGTGAGACATTTTTCAGTATTATCGGTGATCGATCTAAAAAAGTGTAAGTCTTCAACTATGTGACAGAGGGTGGATATCGGAAATACAGTTTCAGTTTTTTAAATATAAATACACCTCTTTTAGCCTTTATAAATAATTCTGAAATATAGCGTTCTTGAATTATATTTTTAACAGATTATAGAAGTATTATGTAAGTATTATGGTATAAGGTTTTCAAAATGTTAATTCTTACATTTTCTCAAATGTTTTAAAATCGCAGAATATGCGTACAAAAAATTGGCAACAGGTTCAAATTTTATTTTACTATAAAGTATATGCAGAAATATTGAATATGTAAGTTCGACTAAATCATAAAACAGTTATCCATAAAAAGTAGTCAAGTACCATATATTTTTCTACTTTGTGGTCCCAAGTGATAAATTCGAAAATTCAAGATACCCCCAATGAGTGACACTGAGACCCATTATTGGAATCCCATTGGGCTTTAGGGGTGAATAAAGGGGCTAGGTTCTGAGGGGTTCCGGTCACTATTTGCGAGGCCAGAAAAGGGAAACACTTATCGACTCTGTTCTCGGACCGTGGTTTCTGTGTATCGACGGATACGCCTTGTTTGTCCAGATAAGGGTACAGGTGGGGCAATGGACAGTGCAGCATTTCATCTTTCGCCACGAAGACCGGTCGGTGTTTTTTTCTTCTGTTTACTTAGCGATAACTCCCACTATGGTACAGGAAATGACGAAGAGTCGAAACAAAAAGTCTCTTCGGCTTAAACTCAGCCCTGGCGGAGTCCGTTTCTTCATGATAAGGAATGTCTTTCAAGGCTGGAATAATTCAAAAAAAGTATTTTAAATTCTTTTACAATTTTTAATTAATTATTCATATATAAACTTGAAAATTATCATTTTACAAAATAAACAAGTTTAGTTTTCAGTGGTGAAATCTGTACATTTCAGGCTTTAAAATTGATCAGTTTTCACTTTTTTTTGCCAGTATTATTTCTCATGACCTCTTTTTTTATTATTATTATTATTATTATTATCATTATCATCATTCAAAAGACAATCTCAGACTTAATCTCTTCAGACAAGTACCGTCAAATGATTTGATTAGTGTAGTATACCTAATACAACATATTGGGCAGCCTCGTTTCTTCGATACCTCACCATACACGGTCTGAGGTGAGGAACCGGCTGAGGGATCGAACCCCGAACCTCTGACATGAATTCCGAACGCCTAACAGCCTGAGCGGTTAGGCAACTGCATTTTATATTTTTATGTAATTTAAGAGGATTTGGAAATTCATTTAAAATAAAAGTAATGTGTAAATAATAAATTTTCTAAAATGACAAAAAAATGATATGAATGTTTTTTATAGAATTAGTGAAATAGCATTCAGCAAAATAAAAATGATGTGAAATATTAAATTTGGAAAATATCAAAATTACGGTAAAATATCATTCGAAAAAATTAAGTTACAGGTAAATAGTATTTCGAAAAAATGAAATGAGGGTACATGGTAATTTTCAAAGTTAAAATGTATTACAGATTGTTGTTTACAAAAATAAAGTTTAGGTAAATAGATAATTTGGAAAAGAAATAAGAGAAAATAGTAACTGAACAAAATAAAAGTTATGCCAATCATTGATTTGAACAAAAAAAACGAAATGATTATAACAGTAATGTATATACATATAATTGGATGTTATAAGTCGGGAATTGGATCTAGATCAGTCAGCTTGTTCCGGAATTGGAATGAAATCTTGCAAGAAGAGCGCCGAAATCCTCCTCTTTCTATAGCAAACATCCTCGTTGCGCTGCATTAGGTATCATTTATCTCGGAAGTTGTATTGCCGCATAATAAATGCGGTCGCGAGGGTCCGTCGAACAGGCGCGGATGTAACTATATGTTTCTATATGCGAATGTGTTT
>NC_046662.1:98785199-98791778 GCF_010883055.1 Belonocnema kinseyi
ATGTATACAAGCAGTGCACGTTTCGCTTGGAGAAGATCGCCTTATGGTTATCGATCTCCATTACACCCGCTGATTGGTTTCGACTCGATTCTCGTGCTGGCACACGACTATTCACCATAGAGTGTACTACCATACTACGTATGCGGACGTTCGAGCCGGTAATTTGAGAAATCCTGTCCCTGCAATTTATTCCTTGCTGCTCCTATACTCGATTGCAAACTCCGATCCACACCCGCACTACTGCTAATCTTGTCAATAATCTGAAAATAATTTAAACTTTAAGTAGTTAAAGCTCAACTTCAAATTCAAGCATTAAAAGTGAAACAATTAAAGGCGAAATAAGAATTGCCTTACAAGTACCAATAACAAAATTTTAATATTGCAAAAATACCCATGTGGAAAAATCTTCTGGGGCTGGTCTGTCTTATATACCAAATCGCATATTTCCAGTCTTGACCCAAGCTAGACCGAAACGTCAAACACTAATTATTGTCTGAACAGCGATTAATTAATAACTTATTAGCTACTACTCATTATAAACTGCTCCGCTTTTGTTTGCTCACGCCTGACTGCTCGGCTAAGTGACAGCCGCAGATCCCCGCACCTCCCGCAGTACCTGTTACACCTACATGCGGCGCGGCGTCAATTCTCGGAAGGGCTATAGAAGGGAGGACTATTGAAGAGTTTCACTAATTAGAACAAAATCATTTTTCCCCATATGCACATTAGGATTTTCCATAAATTCGACTTTCGCCTTTTGGTGATAAACCACCCCCCACCCCCTTTAATGTGTTCATCTTGCGAAAAAATAAATTCTGTAATATCTTTTTGAACGTTAACCCATGCCCCCGGGCTTTTGAAATTGAGCTGGAGTTTTAAATGGGAAAAGCTACAATTAAAACAAAATATATAAAAAAATAAGTACCTGTTATAAATTTTTATGAATTCAGAATTCATTTATTGAATTCAGAAGTATTCAAGGAATAATTTTCACCTAATAACTTTTAATTTTGACACCCATAATCCTCTTTTATTGTGCCCGAAAAATGGCTCAGAAAATGCTATCAAGAGTATTAGTTATTTTTAAAAATATTGTCTAATTATTTCAACAATTTTCATTTGTTTAAACAATTTTTCCTTTATGAAATCGTAAAAAGTTATTTTTTAAAATAATAGCAACATTTAAGAATATTAAGAACAATTTATTTTTAAATTATATTTGGTGATTATTCAAACCATTTTTTTTTTAACAATTACCATTTGTTTCAACAATTTGTATTGGTTTAAACTACTTTTTTTGTAAATCATGAAAAGTTATTCTTTTCTGCAACTAAATTTAACTGTTCTAAGTAAAGTATAATGTTTTTGTCTTCTTTAAATCACCCTCGTAGATAATTGGAATCTGTGAACTGAAAATGATTTGCATGTAAAATCTATGTGGATGATTTTGAAAAAATTAAACACTATGCTTAAAGCATTTGTGCACGTTCTGAGATAAGGAAATACTGAATATTAGGCGGTATAATGAAAGAGATTCGAAAAATATAGACTTTTCTCTGCCTCCCCTACAAACAGACTAAAGTGAATGATTATTAGTTGTTTAAATAATTGTAAAATAACATAAGCAAAAAATATTACTCCTAAAATTCGTTAATAATGGCATTGCTCGCTTCAGGATAAAAAAATTGCTTAGACAAGTAAAAATTATTTAAATAATTACCAAATATCGTTTAGAAATATATTTCTCTCAACATTCTTCAATCATATAGTTATTTTCAGAAAATAATAACTTTTTCTAATTTTAGGGGGAAAAAATGTTTAATTAGATTAAAATTATTTTAAAAATTACCAAATAAGTTAAACAAGAACTGCTATTTTAAAATGCATCAATTTTATATAATTTATCCCGAATCTCGTAACTCAAAGAGTTTTTTGCATTTTGGGGGGAATTTTATGGGCACAATAAAAGGGGATTGGGGGTGTCAAAATTAAAAGCTATTGAGGGGAAAATGATACCTTGAATATTCCATAAGAGATGACTAAACTTTAATTCACGGAGGTTTTCCGAGAAGTACTTCTTTTTCATTTTTTTTTTTTAAATCAAGCTTTCCCATTTAAAAATCCATGTTGATTTCAAAGTCCTGTGGGTACGCATTAACGTTAAAAAAAATAACGAAATTTCTTTTTCCGGAAACCGAACGAACTGGGGGAGGGGGGTCTCGCCAAAAATCGAAAGTCGATTTTTCACAGGTATAAATTCGAACCAACCTCAGGCAAATTCAGCTAATCAGCTCAAAACCTGGACCAGGCTGCTAATATTATAAAAAAGAAAGTCTTATTTCGATAAAGTGAATTTGTTATTTACTATGATTTTAGATACCTTATAAATTTTTCAAAATATCAAGGAAAAATTCGCTAATCGAAATAAGAACTTTTTTAATGTGGGTTAGCTGACCAGCGCCAATCCTACTAGGCGAACTAGGTGATCTAGAATCCAGATAAAGTCAAATCTGGAAAAGATTAGCTCTAGATCTAGACTAGATCATATCTTCCAGACAAGACAGTCTAGATAAAGCCAGGCCTGGACCTGATTTGACATCAGACTGACAAATTAAATTTTTTCACACACATATGTTCTGCAAAACAGAGGGATTAGTCAATTCATTGAAATAATCATTAGCGGTTGTTTTAAAAATAACATTTGTTAGTCCAAATTATTTGCCAAGCATCCATCCTATAAGAAACAAGAGTGTTATTCACCCTCATTGCAGATTAGAATTTAATATGCAACGAAAATAATAGTACAGTTTTTCTCAAGCCTGTCTATTCACGTAATACTAGACGGACGCTACACTGGCGCTGTCTAGTTTTTCTACGTGCTTCATTCTAACGTTTCTACTGTCTATTCCCAGTCTTGGCGGTATGTAGGAGTTTGTTACGAATTTGATTCCTTCTGATTTTCGGTAGCTTTAGATAGAATCACGGTTTGAACTTTAAAAGAATTATAAGAGTGAATTCAGAAAGTAATAATTTTTTAATGAAAGATTGATAAAATTACAAAACATAATTGCATAAATGCTTAAGTAATAATTAAATGGATACTGTTATATATTGAAGGTGATAAACAATAATTATTGAATGCGATTGAAATTTTAATATACGCACTCTATTCTTAAGAACGAGTTTTTAAAAGAATGTTTGAAAGCATTTTCTTTAAATTGAATTATGCAGTCAATTTATAATAAATTTATATTAAATTTATAATATGTATATTATGCATAATGCTACGCATTATATTTATAATGTTCCAGACATTCAAATTTCAACATAAATAATTTATTGTAAATATTTATTGATTGTTAAAATGAAAATTAAGCCTAACGTATAAATTGATAGAAGTAATAAGCAATAATTATTTGTAACCGAATCGCAAGTATAATGAAAAAAATCTCATTATTTTTAATTATTTATTTACTTATAAAGCACTTTGAATGTAAAAATTGATTCATATCTTATTGAAATAAATATTACGATGTAATGAATAGAAATTCATATAAGACAAAAATGACAATTTTTCAAACTTTGAGATGGTTGAGTGTGTTAGGGGTACGCGGAAAAGTCTCAGCAAAATAATATGGAATTATACGTCAAAAGTTCTACTCCTGACATATGTACAAGACTTGCGGAAACTCATGATTTCCTTTTTTTGTATGTACAAAAATTTTTTTTATATTTTAATTATCTGAAAAATCTATTGTTAAACTTTTAGGTAATAAAAATAATTATATTATTAAATATTAACTTTTTTATCAAATTATACGATCTGTCTAGAAACTAGTTGCTCCGAGCGTTACATCCCAGACTAGCCACTGGACAGTCAGCCTGCAGCGCACCAGTGTCGAATCAAGGTGGACTAGTCAGAAACAGTACAGCGCCACGAAATTTTTCCACACGGGCTATTCTTAGAATTCATAGTACACAATAATTATTATAAAAAACGTAAGGAGAAATTATTCGCATTTTTCAAACAAAGGACCCCGCATCAAATGTACAGTAAAATGTCCACCGGTGAAAAATTATAAAAAATTTTTTTTTTTGTATTTTCGAACCTGCAAAGCAATAATTCGAAGGAAAAAAGTAAAAAAAATGGACAGTTTTTTTTACAAACAATTGTCAAAGTTTCAATTTTTACATGTATTTTGATAGAAAAATGCTGATTTTCGTGAAAAGTTTTTTTTTCTCCCAAACTAATAGTTGGATTTGGTTCAAACTTGCACATTTTCCACCCAAGTATGGAAATTATCATTTCTTAGTAACTAAAGTCACTAGGTATTTTTTATTCAATTACTAGGGTATGAAATAACTTTCAGATAAGTAGAGGAAGTGTTCATGTCAAGGGGTTGTTCAATCATCCCTTATTTAGAGAAACAGAGAAATTAACTTTTCAATAATTAGGGTATGATTAAATGACCCTAAAAATAAATCCTAATGCAAATCCTGCTAAAAAACGCTACCTGTATATATTTTTAAGTGATTTTGTTCATCAGTGTTATTATAAAAAATCTCTGTTACTTTATCCCGTTTAAATTATCGATTTTCTTGGGTTTTTATAAATAGGGAGTGATTAGACGACCCTAAAAATAGATTCTTATGCAAATTCTGCTAAAAACCCCTACTTGTATATATTTTAAGGTGATTCTGTTCATCAATGTTATAATAAAAAATCTTTGGTACTTTATCCCGTTTAAATACCGATTTCCATGGTTCAATAATTAGGGGATGATTAAATGACCCTGAAAATAAATTCTACTGCAAACCCTGATAAATGAGGCTACCTGCATATGTTTTAATGTGATTTTATAAGCTTGATCTTTGGTGATTTATTCCTTACGAAAAGTTAATTTCTCTGCTTCTCTAAATAAGGGATGATTAAACAACCCCTTGACATGCACACTTCCTCTACTTATCAGAAAGTTATTTCATACCCTAGTAATTGAATAAAAAATACCTAGTGACTTTATTTACTAAGAAATGATAATTTCCATACTTGGGTGTTTGAGGTATGAAAACACCCTTATATCATGGTGTATACTCCATAAACTGTTTATCTTTCTAGATCTTAAATATGAGCATTTTGTTTTGGTAGGAATGATAGTAAAAATGTGCAAGTTTGAACCAAATCCAACTATTAGTTTAGGAGGAAAAAAACTTTTCACGAAAATCAGCATTTTTCTATTAAAATGCATGTAAAAATTGAAATTTTGACAATTGTTTGTAAAAAAACTGTCCATTTTTCTTACTTTTTTCCTTTGAATTATTGCTTTGCAGGTTCGAAAATACAAAAAAAATTTTTTTTACAATTTTTCACCGGTGGCCATTTATATGTACATTTGGTGCGGGGTCCTTTCACACGACAGAAATTTCCCTATCATTTTTTTGTAATGTGAATCAGAAGACTTTTATGCGAAAACTATGGGATTAGTGTCGAAACAGAAATTTTCACACGTAGGCAGTACAATGACCGTAACGATGTCAGAGCTCATCCTTTTACCGATAAGGCGGTGATCATTTGTTACCTTGTCGCCAAAGCATTGTTTTCTATCGACGATCGATCGTCTCAAACCCCTGAACATTGTTTTCGTCAACCCTAGCAAAGATCTCCATCGAGAGTCCCCGTAGTAACACGTTTTCTACTTGTGCAGTTATCATTACCCTCTTTTTCGTAGATAACACTATAAGAGTTCTTTCAAAAGTCTCTTACTATTATTTTTTTTTTTTGAAATCTTATAAAGGTATAGAGGTCTTCTGGAAAATCTCTTTGTCTTCTCCCAGTTATTTATACTGTGACTTAACTAGGTTCTTCTTCTCTTCTTTGTATTTTATAACACCACTAAGCTGTATTGATGTGCCAAAAAAAAAATCCTTATGAATTTAAAACGTATATTTGCGCAAAAATCTCGAAATTAACGCGAGATGCAAAAAAGTCTGAAGAAGCACTTTTCTAGAACTTTCTCAGAGAAACAATTTTGTTCTTTTGACTGTCTTTGTATCTTGTACTATTTTGGCAAAAAAATGGGAATTTTCGATTTTCAGACAAAAATAGTATATTGTACTACTGTTGCGAGAAGTAGGCTATTCCACATGAGTGTGAAGTTTGCTGTATGAGCCAGAGGAGAATGGAAGGGGAGCTTTACGCGAGTCGTAGGCGGTTTGTATGCGAAATGTAAACGAGCCGAAAACGAGCCGAAGATGAGCCGATGGCAAGTGATGCTGTAAACTTGGCAAGAGTTGCAATTGTATTCTTTTAGCAACAGCTACAAACGATATTTTTCGTAACAAATTTAGAAGCTTTGATATTTAAGAAACAATAAAAACAAATTTTTCGGAAATTTGTTGTCATTTTCGAATTTTTATGGTAAATTTACCAAAAATTAACGAAAATTTTCGATGAATTTATAAATGGCCGAAATATTTTTAGCAATGTACGAGGGTGGATTGATAAGTTTCCGGCCTGACCAAGAGATGGCGCCACTAGGCCTACCTTGAGGTGGCGTTCTATAGTACCATCCTTAGATAGCT
>NC_046662.1:98791878-98796902 GCF_010883055.1 Belonocnema kinseyi
TTAAAATTTCGCACGCAATGGAAGGGGGGGGGGGATTCGAACGCATAAACCTAAGCATGCAGGTCAACAGTCTTAACCACTACACGATTATACGAGTTGCGATCTGTAAAATAATTTTGAAATGCATTGGTAACTGAGGGTGGTGACCTCGGGAACGACTTCTGAATACGCAACCTTGCCATCGCGACACACAACAAAAGTTGTAGCATTCACATCATATCTATATGTCAGCTGAAACAGTCACGGATCAAAAACACGTCTTGCTCCAATAATCTCTCAAGTGTACGCGATCTGTGAATACGTTGTACCATCCAAAATGGTGCTCTTTTTATAAAACCCCTTCGTTGCTAAGTGAAAATGTGGAGTAATCTGACGACTGTGACAGAAATGTCAAAAAGGAATGTTTTTTAGGTGATGCAATCCATTCATTGCCGATTGCGTCGTGAATTCAACCGGTGCTCCGCGCGGATAGGTTGCGTTGCGACTTTAGGGGCGAGTTTCGGTAATGTCTACTGCACTACTATTGTAATCTCGGTTCAGTGGATTTTAAATGTTGTTCAGTATGCGATACGAGGGAATAGAGGTTTATTTTACTGAAAGATAACCGTTGAATTAACCTTAATTTCACTGAGACATTTACGAAATGCTAAGTGATTTTGACATTTTCACCCTCTTATTAAGAGCAGTTTATACTGTTACGGTTACAAGAAACCCTTTACAATTCTTGATTAGTAAATATAACATTTCTATAAGAACTTAACCGTCATTTTAAGCAGGGTAGATCTGTATTGCAACCCTTCAAGTTTTAGATGCCCTTCGAAATGAGACCAAAAAAAGAAAACATATATTTCTTTGACCTACAGTACATCAAAAATGTATAATCACAGTAAAGTATTTTCAGAGATTAATTTTTTTTACATTAATAATTGGAATTAGGTTTTTATCTTCATTCGTTTAAAATATTATTTTGTCTTCATAAAGCCCAATATCACGTCAACAAATTTTCTATTCAAATATCCTGATTATTTTTACTTCCTTCTAAAAAATATTTTGTGCAACGATTTAAATCTCGTTAAAAGTTCTCCACACCCACTACGTCCTTTATTTGAAACATGGGGTAGTTGAATTTTTGAAATCTCGAATCTGTAAAACTTTTACCCCTAAAAATTGATTTGAAATCAAATCTGTGTATACGATTATTTGAATGAAAATGCATGAGTAAAATTATTTAAACTCCTTAAAAACTCGAGTGGAAAATTTTTGCGGCAGCCTTGAATCTCGCTAAAGCCAATATCCACAATGTTTCTCTAGCCGTATGTTCACGCAAAACTAGCCTGGCGCTACACTGGAGGTGTGCAGTTTCGTTTCGTGTTTGATTCAACCCTATCTTCTGTCAAGTGTCAGTATTGACTCAAGGCAGACTAGACAGAAACTGTACAGCGCAAAAAAAATTTCCACACGGGAATTAATAAATTCAGCCATGCTTGCTTGAATAAGATACAAAAATGACAAAGTGTTATAATAAAATTCGTTTCTTGCCCTGAATAAATTACAGCTAAAAATAATAGTGCTTTCATCTCAATTCTTCATCTACATATGCAAAAAGCTTACATTTATATAGCGGTAAATTTCGAAGTATTATCATCCTTCCGAGCACGTACGAACACTTTCTTCTTTAATACATCGGCGACAATGACGAGCCTTTATACAGTGGAGGATCATCGGGATATATCAAATGACAAGCGAGCAGGATGATGACGCAGGAAATTATGCGTACAAGTAGAAAATCGTGAAGCGATTAGAATGAGGTTGCATGGCACCCACTATGCTGTACTTTTATTTCAATGTGTCCTCTTCTCGCACGGTATGAGAATCAAAATACGAATGGAAATGCGAATCAAAATACACTTTCGTAATTATCGTCAGAGCCTGAAATTCTGAATCTAATCACCGATTTCAAGTTACTTGAGGAACATCTCCATTTATATATATAATTTCGTTTAACTTCCTTAACGACTATTTTCGGAACGTGACGATGAAATTAAATTCTTTCTATAGCTCGTAAAAGACGCTCAGTTCAGGTGTCTTATAATGTCGACTTGCAATTAAATGTTAAATTGCTACTGCAATGTAAGGACTATGGATCACAAAAAACCAAAAATGTTCACATACAAATATATGCTTGCTTATAAATCAAATAGAAAGTATCGCTGAAAGTGCCATAAATTATGGGAAACAGCCTGTGAATTGAGAAGCAGGGCGATGCAAGGGCGTGTTATTCGTATTCGTATAAATCTTATCAATTGCGTTTTATTACATCCGAGTCAATTATTAGAAATTGTAACTTCATATTGAGATGTCTCCATAATATCGCAACTGATTAAACTTCCATTTTGCATTTCATCGTTCGATTACTTAACTCCTGACTTAGATTGATATGAAATATTATTAATAATCATTCTTATTAGGTATGATCGCATTGTTGTATCTCATATTTGTATATTTTAATGCGATACAATGTTTTGTTACCCCGAATAAAAATGCTTCGATTTGAGTATATATTCGATCAACTTATTTACGGATTTTCATTTGTATTATACTTGTTTAATGAGGATACCGAAAATATTATTTGTTTTCACGTATTTTTAACGGCTTAGGAGATCCTCTTAGAAAGTTACAATTTTAATTTTTTTAAAGAAAATTTTAAAGAGTAATACTCGCTCAGAGCCACACATTCTGAATTTTTTAATTAAAAGAACTTATTTCATAATTACAAATTATTTATTCATCAATTTTAATCTGATTTCTGTGTAGAAAAAGGTTCGTATTTAGAAAAGTTTACGCAGACCATCTGAACCAAGACAAGGCGCATCTTAAGACAAGTAAACATCATCTTAGCGAAGACAAGGCTTTACTTAAGACAAGTAAACGCCGTCTTACCTGTCGTCATCATAAAAGTAAGACGAGGGCCTATGTCTCAACTCAGTTTTGAGACGCAGACAGACAATTTTGACAGGCAGACGTCTTGGAGACGAACTTAAGACATCACCAAGTCGAACTCAAGTCGAAACAATTTTAGTAGGGAAGACCATCGGCTTTTCTACAAATCATTTGTGTGTCAAATTTAAAAATATGTTTGCTATGAGCAATATTGCTAAGGGTTTCAGATAAAATATCCGATCATTTAGAATTCTCGAAATTGTGTAAATAAATTATTATTAATAATTTTCCTGCTAGCGTCATTTCGTCAACGCTGCGGGTGGAAAGCAGAGGGCCGAGCAAGACTTTCAAGATTTAGAATGGCAGCCTTGTTTAAACAAAATCATCTTCTATTTAAGCACTTCTAATTCCATTTAATGTTGCTAACTTTTTCATAACCAATAAGCATCATAATTAAGGAAGTGAACATATGCATTATAACTGCTGATAAAAATTTTACGTGAGGAAAAAACTCAATTTTATTTATTTTATATCTAATATATTGTATAATACACTAGTGTTTAATTTATTTAAAAACACGAAACAAATATAGGCAGTAAGAATTAGAAATTCCAAAAGAGCGTTTGTTTTTGTTATATAATTTTTAGTGAATCTCATACATATTCAATCACTATATTACAGGTGAACATATGAGAAGTGCCGTTTTCGGGGCCATAGAAGAGTACGATTCAGAGAAACTATAAACCCCCACTCCATGCCACTACTCGAGCGGCTGGAGCCTCGAGGACCAACGTTGGACCAACGTTTTTTCAAAATAAAATTGCTAAAGGTGTCTATTTATTTTTTCTAAATATTTAACTATTAGTAATTTTATAACAGTGATATCATTAAAAGAAGAGTAAGATTAATTTAAAAAATACGTGAATAATTGTACATAATTACGATTAGAAAAGTTGAAGAGCTCAGTATCAACATCTAGTTTTTCATCATTCAAGAAACGTACCTAACCTGGGTAATAAATTCATTATTGTATACTATTAGTATTACGTAAATCGAATATTATGAAAGTTTTCCCTACCATATCATATGGAAAATAACTTTTTTAACAAGATATAAGGAAAATGTGGTTCTGAAACTGTGAAACAGTATTTTAAAAGGTGCGGCCCTCTAATAGCCACTCTTCTCTACTTAAATTTCCCCCAATACCATTAAATTCACAATAAATCTGTTGTATTCCATCAGATTTATATGAATTCGTTTGAATTAATTTGAGTATTCTTTAATCCTCTTGAACCCGCTTTAAAATACTTGAATTTGTTGCATTCTCTTGAATTAACGTAAACTCTCTTAAACTGCTACTAGTATGCACTTTTGAAAAAGTTCCCTTGAATTTAATAAAATCATACATCACAGAATCATTTTAAACTCGTATAAATATATTTTTATAACGCATGAAAGAAATATTCGCTTTTCGTTGGGTTTGCCCATTTCGCTTCAGAATTACTTTCCGGATGACTGGCAGAATCATGTCCTCACTTTATTATGACTTGACCCTTGAAAAATTGATTGTGAGTAGTGAATAGTGATTAGCAAACTCGAATGGCCGACTCCATTTGAACAACGCCGAGCTTAGCCGAGTCTGATTTTTCCTCGAGAGTCCCGATCTCGAGAAGTTTTGGAAATCTGTGCGATCCCAGCATTCTAAAAGAAATCTTAGCACTCTCTATGCGAATTCGATTGAAACTGCTACATTCATAATTTTAAGATTTCCAGATTTCTCAGTGAGAAGCCCCTTGGATAAGTTACCATGAATAACTGATAACTTACCATAAATTGCCGATAAATTACCGAAAATTTCCTACAATTTTTGTGAAATTTCCAGTAATTCAATAATTTTCCATAAATTTCCGGAATATAGCAATTTTTCATATATTTCCGTATTTTTGAGAAATTTTTGAATTTCTTCCAAACACCTTTCGATACCTTACGAGGGTGGATTGATAAGTTTCCGGCCTGACCAAGAAAAACAACGTTTTTAAGAATTTTTTTTTTTATTTCTCAACATAATCTCCTCCAAGGCTGAT
>NC_046662.1:98797002-98828994 GCF_010883055.1 Belonocnema kinseyi
AGACCCTTGTATCTTTGACTAACTCTCTAAGTCTTTCATCCGCAACAACAAAGTCAATTATACTGCGGCTATTTCCTTTAGACCAGATGTACATGTGGATCACTTTATGCCTAAACCAAGTATTTGTAATAAACAGACCTCTTTCTAAGCATAGACCAACTAATTTATCTCCGTTATAGTTTGTTCTTGGATCCCCAAAATTATCTAATACTCTTTCCGTATCCTGATTTTGGATGCCCACCTAACCGTTCATGTCTCCTAGTAGAATTATTCTTTCCCCATGTTCGCAGATGTTTATTGTGTCATTTAAAGTGTCCCAGAAGGCGTCTTTTACTTCTCTAGGATCACTATCAACCGGCGCGTAGCATGCTATAATAAATAGTCTTCTGATTCCTACTTTCATTCTAGCCCACAGCAGTCTGGGAGACACGAAGCCATGGTCTCCGAGATGCTGCTTTGCTCGTTCATTCAAAATGAGACCTACTCCTTGTTTACCATGTGATTCACAGTCTACTCCTGACCATATTTCAAATCCGCCTTTCAACACTTTGCCTATAATTGTAACGTTTACTGAACTGGCATGTTGTCCAAATACGTACTAGGAAGATTGATAGATTTAACTTGGTTTTCAGTGAAATGTAAGGTTCTTTTTTCTGCATTTGGACGTAATTTCGAGATGTTCAGAGTTCAAATATTTTATGTTTAACTATAGGACAGCAATATAGATGTTCAAAGCTAGCATATGCAGATATTGAAAAGTGAGATGTTACTCTATAATATCCAAAATGTTCATCTAAATCATTCAAAATATTACATGATGATGGTATGTCAATAATAACGGCTGTGAATAATTCACAAGTTTACTTATTTTTAATTACTTAAGAAATTAATTTATGACTTATTTGAAATAAAAAATTTAATTTGAATATTCATACATGACCTAAAATCAGATAAAGGGTGTGAAATATCGATAAGATAATACATTAAGTCATGTTTATGAGATGTTTAACGTTTTTAATTTAAAACCTTCAAATTTAATAATAAAAAGGGGGCAAGTGAGCTAAGAACGAATGATGTGTAATCAGCATGTAAAACTCTACCTATTTAGGGTTGCTTAAACTTAAATATTAATTTAAATTTAGAAAAATTCTGTAAAATCCCAATGGTAAATGCCTGCATTGAGCTGTAACTTACATCTGGCGCAGTACTGAGCCAGTGGTCTTGCCAACGTCAAGTCAAATCTTGGCGGACTGGAGGAATTGCAGTTCACATAATGTACTGATACTGGCAAAAATCATAGATCAAAAAGCAACTATATATATATATATATATACACTGCCATCGGAAATTGTCAGTACGATTGGCGAAGCAGTATTCAAAATCACTGCTGACTTAAAACCACGATAACTTAGTAAAGAAAAGAGATAGGACATTTTTTTAAACAATTAGAAAACTTATGAAATTCCACGTCGAATGGTGCCTAATAGATATATTTTTGAGGCTTTAAAGAGCAGACAGAACGTGAGAATTTAAAAAAAAGTCCAGCCTAAAATATTTTCTGAAATATTATTACCGAAAAAACGTAAAAAAATCTTTATTGGTTTCCGAGATACGATTAAAAATGTTCAATCGTATCTGAGTTGAGTTTTTTTGTATTCATACGCAAAATAAAGCTTATCTATCCTTTAAGTGATATTATAGTTCAAACATCTTATGCAGGCACTCTTCTTGTTATAAATTTAAACGAGAATCGGCTTAACTCTGTCTAATCTTCATGTTTAGCACCGCGCCAGTACTGGCTGCCAGTACTTCCCGCCAGCACTGGCGCAGTACTGAAAGTCAGTTCCGAACATACAGGGTTGATTATATTCGACGAAAAGATTTGGCAATACTGTAATTTTTGACAGAGATGACAGATCGAGTAATGACGTAGAGCGCTTGAAGCATAAGTCTAAGGAGATTTTTGCCATGGAGCAGTAAACTCCACGCGAACGCTCAACGGTCTCAGATTGTTGAAATTTACATTGAACAAAACAAGTCAATTGTGAAAACTTAACGTGCATGGAGAAAAATAAATAAAGTGAAAACTGTGCCTTCTGCGACTACATTATATCGTTTGTATGAAAGCTTTAATCAGGTGAGGCACTTACTAATCTCAAGCGTCCAAATAAAAAGCGACCAAGGCGCTCGGATGAAAATATTCCCATACAAAATTCAACTGATGCAAAACCTGTTACGCAATATGCGACGTAAAGTGGTTCATTTATGCCCAACTGCTCAGATCGACGTGTTTGAGATGTTGTTGGAGACCTCTGAACACTGGCCCGTACGAGTGCGATATTTTCATCCGATCGCCTTGGTCGCATTTTATTTGGACGCTTGGGATTAGTAAGTGCCTCACCTAATGAAAATCTTTCATACAAACGATACAATGTAGTCGCAGTTTTCACTTTATTTATTTTTCTCCATGCACGTTGAGTTTTCACAATTGACTTGTTTTGTTGAATGTAAATTTCAACAATCTGAGAGCGTTCGCGTGGAGTGTACTGCTCCATGACAAAAATCTCCATAGACTGATGCTTCAAACGTGCTACGTCATTACTCGATCTGTCATCTCTGTCAAAAGTTACAGTGTTGCCAAATCTTTTCGTCGAGTATGGCCAACTCTGTAGTTATCATCCCAAGGTCCTGTCAGCACTGTGCCAGTACTGGCGGTCAGCACTGCGTCGACGTTGCCAGTGCTGGAGCAGTACTACGCCAGTAGTCAATTTCCCATTGGGAAATGTTCGAGTCAATATAACCTCAATTCAGATAGCTAATTTTGATCCATTGGGAATGTTCAAAAATCGTAATATTCAATAATTGTAATATCGTAAATTTAGTAATAGTCATATATTAGTATAATATATCGAAATGTAGTCTTGAAATTTCAGTGCGCGAGGTGCATACGCTTGGACGATTTTTAACATTTGAATGTACTTCAGTTTTGCATACAAATATTTTTACGCCTAGCATCTCAAAAAGATAGTAAAAGTTCAGCTTGAATATCTGCTTATTAGGCGGTACAATCATACCCTTAGAACATCTGAATTTAAACATCCATTTCTCTCCGTACGTGTTCTGTTCGGCATTTTAAGCAGGGTAGATATACCAAAAAAATCGGAACTTTTCAGGACAGCCAAATAGCTGAAACGAAATCTAAAATGTTTCTGAATTTAAGCCAAAAAGTATAATTTAAAAAATTTTTCAATTTTGAAAAATAAAATGTAGAACAGACAGAAATCTCGAATTGGAACAGGATCAGTTGTAGATCACGAGAAGAAATGTAATTCTCATATTAAATATGAAATAAAAACTTACTCCCGAGATATTGATCCTGTTACTAAATTGGGAGAAAATGAGTTTAATTATGAAAAGTTAAACAACTCCGAGAAAATCATTTAAGAATTTGGTGGCTCAAATTGCATGGATTTTGAAAATCGTCTTTGGATAGTCACTAAAAATCTATTTTTTCATTTTAGCGAATGATAAATACTCGCTTCCAAGGTTTGTAGAAGCTAAATAAGAATAAAAACATTTTAGTTTAGAAAAATTATTTTGTTTCGGAAAAACTATGATTTAGTGTGAAGGTATCGCAATGTTACATACGATCTTTCGCTGAAAGGGCTATACAAAAAAAAATATATGATTGGTAATTTGGTGATAAAAAAAGTGGCAAATAACTTCATTAAAGGTATTTTGCTTTAAAAAATGAGTATTTAATTATTTTAATGTATTTACGAACTTTTAGGAAGTGGAATATGGCCAGAAAAAATATAAGAGGTTACCCGAGTAAAAATGGTTTGACTTGAGTTCGACTTGGTTATGTCTTGGTTATGCCACGACAGGTAAAACGGCGTTTACCTCTCTCAAAACAAGCCTTGTCTTAGCTAGAATGGTCGGCGTACACTTTCCTCAATATGAACCTTTTTCGGCTCATAAATGAGATTAAAATTGATAAATGAAAAATAAGGATCTCCTAAGCCTTTAGAAACATGTAAAAACAAACAACATTTTCGGTATCATCGTCAAACAAGTATAATACAAATGAAAATCCGTAAATAATTTGATTGAATACATATATTGTATAAAAATATACAATATTGTTTAATTGTGAACAAAGATAAGCTTTTATGGCAGTCAGAATGACCCTTTTTTAAGACACGTATACACTAAAACTTATGAACCGCTCGTGTTGGAGTCATAAAAAGGCGAGTCAAGAGATAAATTTATTTCTTCAAGGTAAAAAACTTGTTTTCAAGACATACATTAAAGTCTGGCTCCGTCTTAAAACTGAGACATGCTCAAGTCGAATTTTTCGACTTCAGCATGTCTTGATTGGGCGCAATTCAAGTCGAACTCAAGTCAAAGCATTTTCACTCGGGTAGATAGGTGGAAAAAAGAAGAAGAGGTGGATGGGAAAAAATTACAAAGAGTCAGTTACATGGTTTTAAATTACTAATTTTTTTATTACTATATTGAAAATGACATTTCGAAAAAATACTTTTAACACCACATATATTTGATATTTTAAGAATTTGTTACGCAAAAAGCCAATTCTCGTCAGAAATGTTGGTTATCTAGTTTTGTACTTATGTTCGCACACCTACGATAAAGCTTAACATAACAAATAATATTGTTCTTATTATTGCTATCGACTTTTTTAAATAGAAATGTGTCAAATAGTTAATGCTAGAAATTATTAATTAATTCATAATTTAAATTTAAATTTTTACTAAATTTAAATTTAAATTTAATTTGGTTAATTTTTTTACTTTTGGGTAGGTGCGCTACCTGTTTTTCGATATTTATTCCTTTATGACGCACTTGAGAAATTATCACTCAAATATGTAAGTAGTAGCAGAAATCATTTATAACAGTGACATCCACTGATTGCACATTAAATATACAAAGATTCTAAAATATTTTTAGATGAATTTAATTCAAGTATATGTACAAAAAGTAGTCCTAAATAGTCAAAAATCATGATTTTATTATGAATAATTTACTTCAATTTAAAGACAATTTACGATCCATATTAATTTTTTGCTGCGTAACTTCTCAAAGGATATTTATAGGTGCAAGTAATTTTTGTTATTGCCGTACATGCACAGTTTCGGAGAATATGAATAATAATTTTCAAGAGAGCTTTTCATTAATTAAATAATTGATTTCTGACTAAACTAACAAAAAATGTACTAACAATTTTTTATTTTAGCTTTATCTCACATGCGTGAACATAATATATATATATATTTTCTTTTTTATTATCTATCTGCAACTTCTTGTTGGAAATCCGGGGAAAATTTTTAGTTTAGGAAACAAAATAATTTTGTCGGTATTTGCGCACCAACATTTTTTTGACTTTTTCTTCGAAAGCGTGCTCGGTTTGACTTGGCACTGATGCTTCAGTAACCTATATTGTTATTTTATGAAAATTTTATGATGTTTAAAAACAAATTTTATAAACAATTGATCAATTTAGGCAATTTCATGATAAATATTATTTTGATGAACAAATTTTATTAAAAAATACCCAGTTCGAGCAAGTTTTTATTCTTTGTGGTATTTTGTTAAACGCGTTTAGTTTGACTTGAGAGTTATGCTTCAGTAAACTATATTGTCATTTCATAAGCATGATCGTCATTAACAAATATTATAAACAAATGCACAGGTCAAATAATTTTTAGGGATTTCATATACTTTTTTTGTAAACGTACAAAGGTTTAATTTACAAGTTTATCACGCCTAACATTTAAGGTTTTGGTTGACTCGGCCATAATCATACGCGGTCGACACCGAATGCGCATGTGTATTGTACGCTTATAAGCTCATAATTCTCCAATGGGCCCATAATTGTACTATGGACAAGCGCACGCACTGTCGCTCATCCTGCTGTCTAAAAGGCTACTTTCAGAAAGAAAAAGAGGCTGATAAAACGCGTAAATCATGCTTGCGTTACATAAAGATTTTTCTAGACCGCCCTAAGCCATATATGTTAAAATATATGGCTGTATAAAAGGGTTAGTAGTATACTTGTTAGGTAGCAGAAGGTCGAATTGAAAAGTATAATGTCGATGTTATAAAATCCAAATGACATCTATTCTACCTTGGTAGTAACATTTTCTTTGATGAAAAGGTCAGCGATCGATTTCGCGCATCGTTCCGGGATCGAGGAGCCTACTCGCGGAAAGACCTCGAATCCCACGGGCTCATGGATCCCTTATCAATTGGCATCGGCGGGTGTACGACATGAGACACGTCAGAGTCAACAAAGTCAATAAGTCACGGGAGCCGAGCCAGGCTCCGGTGATACACGTAGCTGTAAAGTAACGACCGCTGCGACGGATTATTTTCTAAGGGCACATATGTATGTACGCGAATAGTAGAATATATGAGAATACCAAATGCACTGCAACTGCACAGTCGCAAGTGTAAAGCACGTGTATGTATGAGATTGCCTGATGCCGGCCATATAGGCTAGGCATACATGGGAACTGCAGCGGGCGGGTGAAAAAAATCCTAGTGAGGCCAAAAAAATGAATTCGTGCGCGCATCCCGTGCCCACACGTCTAACTTTCACTTTGCTTAGATCGGGCAGTCGATGCGACGCTTGGCCTAGGCCTGAGCCGCCTCGCGCTTCTACTCGCGATGCTATATATCCGACATAAATTATTTACAAATTATTATTATTATTATCATTATACCTATCTTTATGCATAGTTCGCTCATTATTCGTTAAGTAAGTTTAGCTTTAGTCCTTATGTTCTATTGATATTCGATCCTGCGCGAAATTCTAGGACATTATTTACTGATTCTGCACAACTATCCTTTCTCTGAAGAAGCGATTGCTTAACTTGATACAACACCTTTTCATAAAATAATCATTGACATTAACAAATCAGCATGAATGATGAATTCTTTGTTTTATTATATTTTTTAAACAAATTCTATTTCATGTTTCGATCTATTAAACATTTGCCATTGTAGAATATAACTTTATGGACTAGAAAATGTGTTAGAAACCATGCTTTCTCCTTTCAATTAGAGTGGATTTTTATTGGGCTGTAATTGCAATCCATATAGAAAAATTCTTTTTTTCCTGCACAACCACTAGACTCATTAACAAAGTGGTATCATCTTCTCCTTTTAAGGGTTTCTTTTTAGTTCGTTGATATCCGACAGATGGCCAGAGATGTGTGCCGACGTTTCTAATTGCGCTTGTACCAAAAAGCGGGAACCTATTTGAAATTAATAAATATTAAAAATACTGAAATATTTTTCATTGAATAAAAATTGTAGATTGTAAATAACCATAAAAGTAAGTATTAAAAAAAGTTTTATTTTTAAATAAAATAAGTTGAATGATAGAAATACCTAACTTCTTAAAATAACTTAACAGTCCTACTCTGTTCGTTACACATGAAGTTGAAAGCGTCGAATCATTAACATCACCTTAAAAACTGTTACATATCATATGAACGATCTTCCATTCAAGAATAATTAATGGCTATAATGTCAGATTCTTTATTGAATTTTTCCCAGTGCAATATTACTTAATTTATATTACCTTTTGTTGCAGCTCCCTTGTAACCACGAATCTGTTCTAATAAAAACACTAGTTTTTTCTGTGTATAAATTAATATTCCGAAGTTTCATCTTCTAAAAATATTATGTAATACTGTTCACTATCTCTAAAGAATCCCACACAAAATGTATTGAAAAGAACTTTCAATAAAATTGTCTTAGTACGAAGTTTCATTAACATCACTACACTGTGGAAAAATTTCGTGGTGCTGTACTGTTTCTGTCGTCCAACTTGAGTCTACACTGGCGCGCCACAGGTTGATGTGATATTACATGAAAGTCTAATATATAGATTTTGCAGTTAATTAACAATATTAAAAAAAGAGTTTTCCGAAAATATTTTACACACGCCAGGTGTCGAACTTTTGATGTAACTTCATATTTTGTTGATGTAACTTTGTGCCGTCGCCTTCACACACCATCTAAAAGTTAAACAATTTTTCATTTTTGTCGAATACTAATTTCAATTCATTACATCGTAATATTTATTTCAATTAAACATAAACAATTTTTAGACATTAAAAGTTCATGATGTGTGAATAAATCAGTCAAAATAATAAATTTTGTATGATTATACTACCAATTAGGCTACGAAATAATTATTGTTTATTATTCCAACTAATTTAGACGTCAGCCTTAATTATCATTCACGCAATCCATAAATAATTTAAATAAATTATATAAAGCATTTATGTTCAAATTGGATTTTCTGGAGTATTATAAATATATGATATAGCATTATAGATATTATAATTATTATAAATTGAATATAAAGTTTTTTAACTTTACGATATCATTAAGTTGAAAGAATATCTTTTGCAACATCCTTTTAAAAAAAGTGTTGTTAAGAATACAGTTTGTACCTATATTAAGATATCAATCACTTTCAATAATTATTGTTTATTATCATGAATATCTTATAGTGTACATTAAATTATTACTTGAGTATTTATGCAATCATGTATTATAATTTCCAAACACTTTTATTCCATTATTATTAGTTTCTGAATTCACTTCTGTAATTTTTTTTCACTCTAACCCATTATTTTGTCTAGAAACTAGCAAAAATCTGGACAGTCTTTATAGTATTCAAATTCGCAGGGAACTCCCAGATAGCGTCAATACTAGGACTAGACAACAGAAAGGTTTGAAAGAAAGGCGTAAAAAGATGGCTGGAGAAGAAACTGTAATTTCTTTAGCGTGATTCAAGATTATCACGAAATTTTTCCACACGGTTTGAATCATCAGAAAACCGAGATTTCACTTTCATCAGTGAGAAAAGAGGCACTGAATCAAGTCAGTAAGTATGTTTACTTAGTATGCAGTGAATATCAGTGATATGATTCAGTGACTCATTGCTCACTGATTCTAGTTTAGAAATTCAGCATTCAATTCTGGATTGTTGAACTGCATAAAATACAATCGTACTTGTGTGGTAAAAAATATCTCGAAATGAATAATACTTTTATATCCTTTTATTCCAGAATTCGAGCGAATTCAGTTAAGCAGATTTTTTCGTTTAGTAACAATATTTCTACAAATATTGCCACTTCACCATCCTGTGGTGATATCACGTTCCTAAGCGCATTCAAAAATTATAATGAATAAAAATAGAAGAAAGTCTCCTTCATGAAGCAAATATAAATAATAAATAATTTATTATTTTGACGACTCTACTGTTTAGACTTTATAGCTCCAACTTCTTCTCACTACGTATACAACTGAAAAAGAATAGAGAATCAATATACTATGTTAGAGCCGCACTGAGTGAAAAGAACTTGGAGCTCTTATTTACACTGGAGCCGTTGACTTGACTTTTAATTGGGTTTTCGCTTCATGAAGGCACTTAAGGTATTTTACATAGTTGGAATATTCGCTCTAAATCTAATTAGTAATTTTGATTCTTTCACGAAAAATTTTTCCTGTAAAAAATTAAAAATATAAATGGATTATTGCTTTTTTAAATATAAATGAAAAAGTAGGCAAAATGCCTTTTAACGCACCTGTACCAAACTACAAATTTCAAATAAAAATTGCTAAATAATACTCACATAATTTTTTAAATATTTTAGAGTAGAGGATTTTAAAATCGACATAAAGGTCTGCCCCATGATGCATTTCTACTTTAGGTTTTAACTCGAAAATAATTGTTCAAACTAAAAATAATGCGCGATAAAATTGCTAATTTTGTACTTACAAAAATTTTAGTGTAATTCGAAATCGATTTATTAAGGTTAATTTTAAATAATAGTTCATAATAATCACTATATGTTTATAATGCTTTTTATAAAATGTTCGATAATGCTGCACATTAATTTACCACGCTATAAAATGAGAGTATGTTTTAAAAAGCTGAACACAAAATCAAATAAATCGTGAACATAGTCACTTTTCCTATATTTTCAAATATTTAAACCTGCCCTACATATATTTTTTTGAGTTTTTTGAAATTTCAGTATAGAATGCCTTAAGTTTTACTGGAAAAATAACGAAATTTATAACATCACTTCTGAGTAACATTTCTCATGTCGATGTGTTCGCATATTCAACTGAAGTTTTTGACAATTTCGAAATTGCACCTTCCCGACACCTTTGTTTAAAGATGTGTACTGTTTTTAATCGAATTTAATTGATATGTCTTAACAAATACTTGCTCTCTGAATCAGTAAAAAGTGCACAGTCGTTTGTTTGAATTTGCTATGAACTTGGAACATTAGATTCTTCGAAATAGACCAAATCTGACTGCACATTAAACTCGATGGATTTCGTAGATTATGACTTTTTAAAAATTAAAATTACTGCTTTTTGGGGGGAAAGATTGAACCAAAATTCAAGTCGGATCTTCAAAATTAATCTTATTCAAATATTTGAATTCATCAAATCTCGAAGATTTGACTTGACTTTTGGCTCTATTTTTATCCCCAGAAAAAGAAGTAATTCTGACTTTAAAAATGTAGTTATTTAAGGAAATCAAACCAGTTTCACGTACAATAAGATTTTCTTTTATTTCGAAAAATCCAATTTTCTAAGCGTATCCAATTTCCTATGTCCAATCAAGTACCAAAATTGGAATAAACAATTGTACACCTCTGGTTAAAGTATCTAAAATTTTGAAAATTTGGGTCTTTCATCATTAAAATTGTTCAGTCAACCTATTAAATAAAAAGCCATTATAAATAGCTCATTTTTAGAGATTTACTTTAACAATTATTATTTAAACACGCTACAAATGTTAAAATGAATTCGTGTACCATTTTTTAACATTGAAGACATAAATGCATGTTTTATTATCAAAACGTTTAATTGTTCTGAAATATGACTTCTATTTTTCTCTGATGAAATTTTGTGTTTAAATTTAAATAACAAACTATAAAAAAGTTAGTTTAATTTTCTTTCAAAATTGAGTTTTTGGGAATTCCGCACTTTTTCTGAAAAACGTGAGATATATTCTATACATCTATACGTGTGAGTTCGCACGTGTGCGAACATGAAGTACGCGTTCTCTATTCACTTCATTGCGCTCTTTTCGTGACGAATGAAACATCCGTATTGCGATATCGATCTCGATTATGCTCTCTTCCGTGTGTATAAAGAAAGGAGCATCTCAGGATAAATTTTTTAAATCTTTCGGTTACCTTGTAATCCAGTCCGATCTTGCGATCTTCTTCTCATTGGTTAAATTGAAGAAAAACTGTTGACAATTTTATACCTGAGAGTGGTTGTCAGAATTTCAACATAACGTATTCAAATTAATGAAACTCTAATATCCATACTCTCTTATTTACCGATATTTAAGTGTTACAATAAATTAGTCTTAAAAGATAACAGATTATTGTCCTCTATTAAGATATTATTTTGTTTTCTAATTTTGTTCCATTTTTCATTATTTTGTGAGAAGAGCCCTATTTTTTTATTATTACACCATTAGGCCATTTTCCTTACGGAGTAGGCGTGACTCACTTGGTACGGGAAAGGAGTAGTGTGTGGAAGGGCTAGAGATTTTCAGATTGATCCCAGGTTGCTGATCAATCTCTCTAGCAATCACCCGAAGCGAAGAATCTCACGAAGTCGTTATGTAAGGTTCCCCACTTGGGTCCATTAGTAGCCAAGGTATTTTGTTTCAGGCGTCATTCACTCTACTGACACTCTTTTTATTAACTATTTGCCGCCATACTTTCCTGTCCTAGCATACTTCTCTAGCTTCTTTAGTGTTCATGCATTTTTTCATGCAGGCTCTCGCGTTTCTGTGACTTCTTATGTCTCTTCTAACTAGGGTCTCATTCACACATTCTAACCATTCTTTCCGCGGTCTACCTCTGGGCACGCTACCATTTACTTTACCTTGATACACTTGTTTCGTTAGTCGTTCATTTGGCATTCGAACCATCTTAACCGATTTCTTTCCCATGTGTCATTTTATATGCAGGGTATTTTAATGAATCAATAACTTCAAATACAAGTTGTACTTTATTTCTCTCTGAATGAGGTGCGGTTCCTTTTGTATTGTAGAATTATTTTCAATACATATAGGATACCTTTTAGGTATTTCCAATGACTACAATAATACTCTATCCGGCCCATGGATTTGCATACTCTCTAAATAGGAATAAGTAAAAAACTCACTGACTGAGACAGTAGTTAGATATTAAACTGATTGATCAGTGAAATGTTGCAAAAATTATTTTTTCAATGAAATAATGTTTTTAATTTTTTGGCTGTATATGTGTGTTGCAGTAACTGCGGGAATAATATACTCTATAACTCGTATACAATGTACATCTTAACGGGAAAATTTGACCCTATATATAACTTTATACCAACCATTAGGACCCCTTTCATATGGGCGCCAATATATTTTTTTCCAACAAACCATTTTCTATATTTACCATTACATTTTTTATTATTCAAAAAATAAAAAATATATCACAAATCAATTTTGTTACTTTTGTTTAGATAAATAAGCAAACAAATAATATCGGATAAAAATGGGGTATATGTTTATATATATATATTTTTTATTTATTAACTTATTATATGATCTAGTATAATGCTAATAGAAGAAGTAATCCAGAAAAAATGACATTACACATGCGTTGGCGAAATACACTGATTACGGGGCTAAGTTTGGTTGAATATGATATATAAGGAATAAAATGTGGGCTTAGATTTTAGAACGCTGCTCCACGTGAGATTGCTGCCTGCTGCAAGATCCCCAAAAATGCAACTATCTAAGTATTCTAAGTAACTTTGAAAACAGTTCTTACCATGAGCATTAAAAATCCTAAGGTATACTTATTGTAAATCTATGTTCTTCATATGCTGTTGGTGTTCTTTCGTCTGAGTTGTTTTTATATTATATAGTGGTTATTTCCTAGTGGAGAGGACTTACTTCAGACAAAAAATTAAAGGAATAGATGTTAGATCCTTTATTAAAGATAAAACTTTCAACGTTTCGAGGGTATAACACTCTCCTCATCAGGAATAAAACTTCATTAAGGTTGATTCAAGTTGTAAAATTAAATCGACCTTAATGAAGTTTTATTCCTGATAAGGAGAGTGTTATACTCTCAAAACGTTGAAAGTTTTATTTCTAACATCTATTCCTTTATTTTTTTGTCTGAAGTAAGTCATCTCCAGTAGGAAATAACCACTATACAAAATCCCAAGGTATAAAATATCTAAAGACAAAATTATGCACTCCAAAGAAAAAACATGAAAGATACGTCGACTCAATGATTTCATAACATAACTGTTTTGAAGGCTAGGCCGAATGAGCTTATTAAAAAAAAAGACAAACAATACGTGCAATGAGCATTAAAACTTGATTTTTGCCAGGAAAAAGTTCACCTTGAGACTGAGGGGATATTGGCTAGAAAAGAGATTGTCGAGTAGCTCACGGACATGAAAACTGAGAAAAAATAAGTATAATCTCCGACAGTGGGCTCTTGGCAGCTTCTGACCAGTGGTTACAGAAATCTCCTTTGTCGCGGAGAAAAATCGGCAAAACCGCTAAGAGCGCAATCTGAATACCGCTTCGCCGCGTCACGATTCGGCAAGTAGATGTTGCACGATGCAGGTAAATTTAGCTATCTCTTCATTGTAAGAGAATCCAGTCGAGGGCAAGATGTAGCATCGCGTAATCTGAAGGCCACAATTTTCATTAAACATTGTGATTTCGTATAATGTGCTTTTCCGATTTTTTCGTCATCGTCGCTTCGCCGCTTTTGCTTCCTACTTCTATTATTCTCCAGTTAAGACGTTTCTCTCGGAGCGGCACGGCGTTCCAGACCCCACCGGGATTGGACAAAGGCTTTCCTCTAGCTTCTGACGTTAGATTTAGACTACCGCACTGCCTCTATAATGCGAACAAGGATTTTTCATAATCTCAACTGCAATTATTTTCCTTTATTACGGCGATTTAATTTTGTTTACCCAAGTTTTAACAATCTTGTAAGATTTCAATTTCATTGTCACACTGCAAGGAGAGGGGGGGGGGGGTCTAACAGATTTTTTAACGATTTCTAACGTACGGGGGCGGGAAAATATGACATCACACATTAATATATAAATGTGTAGAACCACTTTTTGAAATGCTTGAAAAAATGAAAAGTATCTTAATATTTTTTTTCTACGTTTGGTGTTATACTTTGGGTATTTGTCAAATGAAATCAATGAAAAAATTTTCAGCTAGAAATTGGGATGACTGTTCATATTTGTGAAATCATTTCAGGGGTTCAAGCTTTGTGTGATGATCTTTAATGAAAAAAGGGGTGGGGTTGAAATAGGTGTTCAAACTAACGTGACTCATTTTTTCAACGCCCCTCATAATTCAGATTTTCCCACAATTTCCTTTTAGCGGGTTCAAAAGTAAAAAACTGCTGAAAGAACTTTTGCTCAATCTTTTACATAGTCGAAAAAAATGCACCCAAACGGGCGAATTTTTTAGTTATATTATATAACTGCATCCAGTTGAAATTCTAAAATGTTGATAACATCTGAATTATGTTAATATTCAATGATAAACAATATTTACTTAAATGAAAGATTAGACTTCAACTCCTTTTTTCATTCAAGCTACAAATAAATGTTTTAAACAATTTTAAGATGTTTAAAAAATATATTTTTAGTTTGCACAGCAGAAGTTTTTTTGATAATGAAGAAGATAGATTTTTAAAGATGAGGCAAAGATCAAAGTTTGGAATACATCGATTTTCTCTTTTTCATCCCGGAAAAGGTAAGCCAAGTCGGAGACAACAAGTACTTAGAAAGAAGTAAAGTTCAAGAGTGAAAGGTGAGGTAAAAGTTATATGAAATGTACAATAGTAATATTTTAGAAGAGCTGGACATTATGCGCAAATTTGCATCCTAAATGGAAATATCGCATCAACATAATTGATAGTCTTCTCCTAATTATATTGAATTTTAATGCTTCATTATATTTATTTATCTAAAATTCTTATTCTGAATTATATAGTGTCATAACAAAATTGTTCTACAATATTCTAATGTAAAGTTATACAAACCATAAAATTAACCGTCAAATTAAATTTATTTCAAATTTAGAGGGCATTGAGTTTGACATCTTCATTTTTAACCCCTTTTCTATTTTGTACATTATAAAGGACCCCGCTCCAAATGTACAGTAAATGGCTTTTTGTGAAAGATTAAAAAAAAAATTTTTATTTGTATTTTTGAACCTGCAGTACGTAAATTTAAAAGAAAAAGTAAGAAAAATGGAAAGTCTTTTGAAAACCTCATATTTTTTTAGTAACTAAAATCGCTAGAGAATTTTAATCCAACTGCTACAGTTCGAAATCACTTTCAAATAAGTAGAAGAAGCAATAATAGCAAGAATTTGGTTTTAAATTAATTTAAAGGGATGTTTTAACACCGCTTAAATATTGATAGCAGGAAAACGGCAATTTTTAATAAACAAAAATTCAAGGGCTATTCTTATTAAAATATCAGAATTGGAAATGGCTTATATATATAAGCGATGTATGATAATACTAATAATAATATTATTATCATTTGAAACTAAGTAAACACTTCTTACATCTTCACTTACAATTTCATCATATTGCTTCCTTTGCGAACAAGAACTTTATGAATATTTAAACTTCCCGTGTAAAAACATCCTTGCAACTAAATGGTAAAGGTTGAAATAAGTTAGAACAATTTTGCACTGGTTGGTGGAAGCTCGCGCATATTTGAACCAGTTATTGTTATTATTATCTTCATTTATCATGTTCTTAAATATTTTAAGTACGTATATTTTAATTATTATTACCATGATTATTATTGATCAGAACATCTCTTGGGTTTTTGTTCATGAAGAAATGCCACTTTCCTGGTTTCAATGTTTAAAGGATCGCCTCAAATTAATTCAAAAAAATATTCTTGCTATGCTTGCTTCATCTACTTATTTGTAAGTGCTGAAAAACCGTAGCAGTTAAATAAAAAATCTTAGTGATTTTAGTTACAAAAAAATGACGATTTCTACACTCTATTAAAATTTTTATTAAAATGCATGTAAAAATTGAAACTTTGTCAAGTGCTTGTCAAAAAACTGTCCATTTTTCTTAGTTCTTTCTTTCGAATTTTTGCTATGCAGGCTCGAGAGTACACAAAAATTTTTTTTAGATACTTTGACAAAAAGCCATTCACTGTACATTTAGTGCGGGGTCCTTTGAGAATCATTCAATTTTCAATGCCTACTTCTAAAATGGTTTTATTTTTAAGCTGTAAAGTTGAACATGTATTTTCCTAATTATTCACTGTTTTTGCACTGAGAAAACATACTTGTTGAAAAAAATCAAAATTCTGCTGAAAATAGCCAAGCAATACTGCTAATATAGCACCTGCAAACTTCTTTGTAAAATTTAACCAGGTTGTATTGGCTAAAATTTTTTGATTAAAATTAGAAATCTACTTTGTTACGTTAGCCCATTCTGTTGCGGTAGCTAACCTACTCGGTTACAGTAACCAATGTACTTGGCTGTCGCAACCGAGGTTCTCTGCTACGCTAATTATTCTACTCGGTTACAGTAACCAATGTACTTGGCTGTCGCAACCGAATGTCTCTGCTACGCTAATTATTATTCTACTCGGTTACAGTAACCAATGTACTTGGCTGTCGCAACCGAATGTCTCTGCTACGCTAACTAACCTACTGCATAAGGATGCATAGCCTTTCGCTATTCATCTAAATTTTTATTAAATATAGTTCGATTCCCTATTATGGTCTGCAACTCTTTTATTTCTGCTGTTCTCGGCAACGCCAAAGTCATAGAATCCATCTCATTCTCTGTACAAAAAAGATTTAAGTTTTCTCCTTTAATGCTGCTCTACAAACAGAAATATTCAGTGCTCATGGCATTCTCTGTATTAAGAATCTATAATAACAATTCAAAAATAATTCTCTACATAATAATAATGTTTATTTTTGAAAATAATTAATTATGCACTACAAACATCAACTTATTTATTCAAAAATTTACGTGTCAGAAATAATAATTTTTCGATTTAAGGGCATGTGATACTTTGTCGTGTGGTCAATCGAGTATAGTTCAGTAAAAACAAGAATTCGGAGATACAATAAAATATCATAACGGACGTCCTTCGGCTGTTTTTTGAGGCATAATAACAAACAAAGTTTATTGTGCTAAATAAAAATTTTATTCATGCGCATTATTTTGACTATTTTTGGACGCACAACTGAATCCTACCAATCACTACCAGAAAAGAATGGAGTCGAAGCGAAATGACGCTAACAACGATGCTAAGGATGACTTCTTTCTTAACTGCGCAGACGTCGGCCCCTTCGACTGTCCTTACTGCGAGACCTGCGCAATTCTGCTAAAATTATATGTCTACTCGGTTAAAAACTCGCAACTCAACTTGGTTCACTTTTACAAAGTTCAAAAGCACTTGGTTAAAACTTATCAAGTTCAATTTGTTAGATTCAGCCACTAAGAATGTTAAAAAAGAATCCAGTAAATTTGATTAATTAAAAACAGACAATATCCTTGAGAAAAAATAACAAGCATATTGATAGCGTTGAAAGTGACTAATTTGCTTGTGACAATATAACTATTAGGTGCAGCTTAGTTAAAATTTATCACAAAGCATTTGTTTGCTTTCAACCGAAAAAATCGTTTTATTTTAGCAAAGAACTACTCATTCAAATTTTGCAGAGTCAAACTCGGTTCTGACAAACAAGTAATGTGTTATTTTTTACCATTTGACTTTAATCGTTTTAGCTCGGCTGTGATAACAACAAGCACATGATTACTTACAACCATTACTCTGTTCTTTTTAAATAATATGTCCTTAACCGAGCTATTTATCCAGCTTGGTTAACGGTTCCTTTTCTCAGTGTGAGTCGGAAAATAGAAATGATAAATCCTACGCTCGCTTTTAATGTGTAGTATTTTACCATAGTTAAACCATTAGAAGTATTAATTTATACTCGCTCTATTTTACTGGTTCGAGACTTTTCCAGAATTATTACATATACATATTACAAATTCCGAGTATTTCAAACTCGCGCCGTCATCCCCAAGTAATTTGCCCCTCAACATGAAAACAATTTCTATTTGTACCGGGTCCAGGGATCGAACTTCGGAAGGTGACCTGAGCCACCGATGCTCTATGTGCGAGCGCCGTTTATTGCACATTCTAGGTCAATTAATCGATCTGAATTAAACTTCGTAAATTTCCAGTACATGTTGACGCCAATAAATACAAAATAATTCAAAAGAATCTTCAAAATAATCAACAATTGTCAAAATAATTATTTCTTTCAAAGTCGCTCCATTCTAAAAATTTTCCATATCTTGAGAACTGCTATTACCAGGTGGATTTTAATTTTTTGATTATTTTCAATTAAACGTGATGAATGAATTATGAGCGGAAAATGGAATTCAATAGATTTTAACACTAAAATTTCATAAAGGGAGTCAGGCTTAAAATCCAAAAGTAAAATTTAGGTCGACTTTGAAAATCGATCAATAGTTTAAAAAACGTGACGCGCATCAAGGAGCTTTAAATCTACTCGCGCACCCGAGGTTACGATATTTTGTCCGCTGATCATTGGTCGATCTAGCGACAGTTGTTGAAAAAATGTCTCGCCTTTCTCGATATTTTGGTAAATATTGATCAAATTTATAAGTTGCCCTAAAATGTCAGTTTTAGATTTTAATGCGAATTTCATTTAATAGCGCCTTTAATTTTCTAGATTTTACTGAATTAAAAAAAAAAAAAAAACTTAACTACGATTAACCTTTCTTGAGATATCGTCATTTGAAATTTTAAACAAATTTCAATTACTGATAAACTATAAATATTTTGACATAGGATTTTCGGTTTACTTTTTAACTTTTCATGTTCTATAAAGCAATGTTTTATTCATATCGGTTACCTTAAACTAGAATGTTGAAAAAATGTAGACTCGGCACCTGTATCAGGCCAGGGCGGTTGCGTCCAGGCGTCCAGAATTTCGGACGTACAGGTCACCCATCGTAGAACGGTTTCTAGTTCAGAATGCTGGACGTTGATTATGAAATTATACTGTCTAATATTATGTGGACTTATGACAAGAAAATCGTGTGCGGATCTGATATTCAATTTAAGAAAAGTCATAGAAAAAAAGTTTGAGGGCGAACAAAAAGGTTTATGTGCATTTATTAATCTGTAAAAGCGTTTGATAATGTGCACAGAAGTGAACTTCTGGAAATCCTAAAAGAGCACGGAAACAATGGATGGTTCCTATTATTATTCTTATACCATTAGCCTACATCTCTTTCGTGGTAAGCGTGAATCACTCGGTAAGGAATCCAAGGTCCTTTGTCTTTGGCGTCATTCACTCCACTGACACTCTTCATCATGCATTTCTTATAAACTATTTGTCGCCACACTTTTCTATCCTAGCATACATTAATGCAAGCTCTTGTATTTCTATGGTTTTTTACATATTTTTTAGAATTAGAGTCTCATTTACATATTACAACCTATTTTTTTTCGAGCTGCTTGTGGGTAAGCTACCCTTTACCGCATCTCGATATACTTTTTTCGGCACACTTCTTCAATGGTATCTCATCTATAACATATTCTTTGAGCAATCTTCCATTACTAACTTTGTCCATTAGCGTTTTACCGCACACTATTTGCAGGTACTGCATGACAACCGTTTTAATTTTGCTGGTATATTTTGCTTGGTATGACCTTCTAACCCTAATTTATACTAATTGATACGCCTATCTATCCATCCATCTATGTTTCAATTAATTAACAGGCAACAAATGGCTGCCAACCAATGACTGGTTTGATATTGGGCAATATGTTAGACAAGGATGCGTTATGTCCTCTCGACTGTATATTTTATTCATGGATAAGTGATAAGAATTACCCTTCTCGACAAAGAAGGTGTGGTTCTCAGGACAGTGAAGGTGTGTGGTTTAGCGTTAGCAGATGATAATCTTGTTCTGACAGATCCAATCGAAGGTTTTCAGAGAATGTAAAGCAAAGTGAATAATACCATGAAGAAAATGAGCCTTAAAGTGAACGTGAATTTAAAAAAAAAATGTTCTTTAAAGGAAAGGGTTAGAAAACGGTATGCAACATTGCCATAGACGATAAGAGGATAGAACAAGTTTATACGTTTCTGTATCTTGGTAGTTTATTTAATAACGGTGGATAGATCGATGAAAGGATAGAAAGGCATATAAATAAGAGAGGAATGATTTTATGTATCTGGAAAAAAGGGACGCGACACTAAAAACATCTAATATGGTCAGGAGTAAATGGTGGATCACATGGTAGTCAAAGGTTCGGTTTGATTATGGATGAACAGGGTAAGGCAGAGATCATGAATTTCTACCTCTGAGATAATTGTAGGTTAAAATGAACATAGGAATCAGAAGATTATTCATTATAGCGTATACTACGCTCTAGCTGGTGGTGATACGAGCGAAGTAAAATGCGCCTTCTGGGGCAGTTTATATATCACTATAAGTGTTCGCGATCATGGTGAAAGAATCATTAAACTTAGATACATGAAGGGATGGGTCGGCATCCAGCGTGAAATTAATGAAAGGTTGCTAGGTAATTTTTGGAGTGGAAAGAAAGGATAACGGAAAAATATTATTTAACTTATGCTTAGAAAAGGGCTTCTTTATTACAAATATTTGGTTTAGGCATAAAATGAACTAGACGTATACCTGGAATAGAGAAAATAGCCACAGTATAATTGACTGCGTTATTGCGGATGAAAGACTAAGAGATCTAGTAAAAGATACAAGAGTCATGGCAGGTTCTGAATGCAATATTGATCATTACCTTCTAGTCTGCAAAGTAAAATTAGGTCAGGTACGGAGAAGAAAGAGAACCAGATGAACGAATCAGTTGCGAATCAAGTTTGAAAATTTATAGAAACCGGGAGTGCCGATAGCTTTTCAGAATAAAATGAACGAACGTATAGATGAGACAACTTGGGTGGCGCTAATAGACAATAAAATATAGAGGGCGCATTGGCTATGATCGAGGATGTCATTGTCAGGAGTACGACTGATGTGTGTGGTACTGCATTTGTAGGAAAAACATCTGGCGCTGCGTGGTGTGGTATCATGAAATTCAGGCATCTTCTTAAGAAAGGAAAAAAAGAACAAGAAATAAGGTGGAAAATCACAGGCATCA
This sequence comes from Belonocnema kinseyi, assembly GCF_010883055.1. Classification (NCBI taxonomy): domain Eukaryota; kingdom Metazoa; phylum Arthropoda; class Insecta; order Hymenoptera; family Cynipidae; genus Belonocnema; species Belonocnema kinseyi. The sequence goes on from NC_046662.1 coordinate 98,818,324, forward strand.
GCGATGAGGATAGAAATGATTATAGGCACAAAAACAGGAAAGTTAAACTACTAGTCAAGGAAAGTAAAGATAAAATCAGAACAGAAGAAGAGAAGAAAATTCAAAACGACTTTGAAGGAAGCAAGAAACTGAGAGAAAATGAGAGAATCGTTGTTACTGAGATTAGGGATAGAATTAAAAATTTAAAGAATAGCAAGGCAGCTGCTGTAGACAGTATTAACGCTGAAATGCTCAAATAGGGTGGCGAGTACATACCTCACAAGTTGCGAGAATGAATAAATTAATGTATTGAGATGGGAGGAGTTCCAGATAACTGAAAAAAAACCATTATCGTAACAATATATAAAGATATCGGAAGTCCAAGTGGATTTATGCCAAGACGCTCATGTACGGATGAAATATTTAGCTTGATACAAATTACAGAAAAAGCGTTTGACAAGAGGGATAGAAGTAAACTTTTAGAATTTCTAAAAGAGGATGGAGTCAATGGCTGGCTCCTACAAGCAATAAAAACAATATACGCAGATTGCGAAGCGACTGTAAAGGTTAAAGGGAAACTGAGTGACTTGTTTAATATTACGCAATGTATTAGACAAGGATGTGTTATGTCCTAATAGCTGTTTATTATATTCATGGACAAATGTTTACGAGTTGCCCTCTTCGATGAAGAAGATATATCTCGAAATCTTCAGTAATTATTGGATGGGTTATCTTTCGCAAATGATAAGATTGTTATGGCAGAGTCAATCGAGGACTTGAAAAGATTGTTAAGCAAACTAAATACAAGCATGAAGAATATGGGCCTTAAAATTAACGTAAATAAAACAAAAAATATGGTATTCGAAGGAAAAGGTGAGAAAACGATATGAAACATTGTATTAAATGATTAGAGAATTGAACAAGTTGATCAGTTCATATACCTTGGTAGCTTATTGACTAGGGATGGGTAGATAGATCAAGAATTAGATAGACGCATAAACGAGGGTAAGAAGGTTATTGATAGAGCAGGGCCCCTTATTAAAAGTAAAAATATATAAAATAAAGCTAAAAGGTCTATATATACCCGTGTAGAAATTTTTCCAGTTAGCCCTAATACAACAAGGTTTCTGGTCGGATCCCGGGCGAGCTAGCTCTGACTAGGTTTTATGGACAGGAACCGGGCAGAAGCCGACCGGGCTACATTTTTCTCGAATCACGTAGTTCGGAGCCGGCCGGTTACTGGCCGGGCCAACCCTGGTTATATCCCATATTTAGGAACCGACCGGACACTAGTCAATTTAATGTTTTTGTAGAAATTACACATTTTTAAGAACCGTGCTATTATCAAACACTTAATTATGGATGCTAGATGAATTATTATTTGAAAATTATAATTTAAACATTTATTAGATCAGTTAAAAAGGAAATGAGTTTTTTCAATTTTTTGAAAAAAAACATTAAATTTTTTCGAATGATTTAACTTTTTAAATTAAATTGTTATCGAATCTGCTATGTGCAACAACAGAAATATTACAATTTTTATGAACTTCTCTATTTGCAGACAATGTTAAGCCTGTACACTTTAAAATTTACCGCCAAAAATGGCATCTTCGCTTCGAAGTTCGCAAATAAAATCGAGATTCGCGATTAAAATTAACCTTATTTTAGTTATTAATTTGAAAACTCTACCTAGTTCGCGAATAATAATAATTTTATTTAAAATATACTGTTTGATATTTCCTTTCTTCCTTCCTTACCTTAAATAACCACGTGGTTTCCAAATTCCTACGAGATTCTATCATCAGTTATTGCAATTCTACTCCATTTTTCTTGCCAGAATTGGTTCACTTGATTTAAGTTTGAAAGTTCACCGTAATCTGTGCAAAGAGCCTTAAAAAACAAAACAAGTTACCAATTTCTCCCCTCAAGCAACATTTTTTAACCGCTTTGTGGCCGGACCATCCGACTGGATCCTGGCCGGTATTGAAGCCGCGACCCGGCCGGATCCCTGATTTGATTTCTACACGGGTAATTCTATATTTATACCGACTATACTGTAGGATATATATTATTCCGTAAGTACAATTGCGGTAGCGAGACGTGAAACTATCAAGAAGAGGATAAAAGTAAAATTAATGGAATTAACATAATATTCTTACGCATGATATACGGAGAAACACTGATGAACAATGTGATTAATGAGATAATCCTCAAAGAATGTGGTGTGGTGAAAACACTAGTTGACATATGTAAAAGAAATTTGCCAAGATGAGATGGGCATGTTGAGAGAATGAAAGACGAATGGCTAGGGCCGAAAAATGTGGCCACAAATAGTTTATAAAAATAGTGTCAGTGGAGTGAATGACGCCTGAAACAATAGACCTTGAATGATAATGGTCATGAGTGGTAAAACGCTCATTATGACTTTGTGAGGCTCTTTACTTGGAAAGATTACTAGAGAGATTGATCAGCTACTTGACTCAGAGCAACGTTACGGAACAAACTTGTTGTTTAAATGAATAATACACGAATTCTAGATCAATCGAAAAATCCACACACTTTTTCCACATTACTCCCTTCCTTATTTGGCAAAAGATGTGCGTGTGGTAATAACGGTCTTTTAAAAAAGATATCGTCGAATTTTGAGAAAAACTTAGGCAAACGCAAGATTATGACAACCCATTAAAGTTTTCATCCTAGATATTCCGTACCTCGAAAATAAATTATAAAGGGGATAGAGATTTGCTAAGCTTTGAGTATCTTCATCGAAGAACGGTTCTAGCTACAGCCTGCTCAGTTCTATATATCGCAGATTCTCTCATGCGACTCTTGCATAAACATTAAGTCGTCAATGCTGTGGCGTTTTTATTTCGTTCTCCAAAAAAGGGCCGCAGAGGAGCATGGTCTACCATTTGACTCAAGCGACACTTGACAAGGCATCACTAACGCCTGTGGTACTCGAAAATCGTAGCAGAAAGCAGGAAATTCGCTTCTACTAAGAAAACATGCTGATAAGCCCCTTCATGGTAAATTATACGACATTATTTTTAGACAAAAGCTATCGATTTGTCGGTCCAACATGTTTCTCAAATCTGTTGGATTGAGATCTTACACTGAGGGATTACTTTTTGCCTGGTAATACGGCATTATACACACCTGAGTTTACCTCAATCGCATAATGAATGCACCTATAGATGCTACAAACTTTCGAGCGTCTAAGCAAGAGCCAAAAACACTTGGACATGTTCTCAGTGAATGCTCAAAGTATGCATGCTGCGCATACAATGAGAGACACAATGCGGCTCTAAACTTGTTGTATTACCATCTGCAGCACTTCTATGGCATTGATGCAATACTCGTCTTTCCATACGCTCAGAGGGAGCTAAAGTCCGGTGTAGAGAAATACCAGTGTAATGCAATTTCACAAATTTAATTACATATTAAATTCATTAAATGGAAGTCTACTAGAATTTTGCGCTCTCCACCACTGAACGTATCAGTGCTACAAAGCCTGATAATGTTCGTCAAGATCTGAAGGCGAAGATCATTTACGTGATTCAATTTTCGGAACCAACCGATTCGTAATGTCACGGTATAGGAGGAAGAGAGACGAGCTAAATTTCAAGCACTTCTTTTCGAACTTAGCAGAAGGAACCTAGGCTGCAATGTCCATATTGCAATTCTCATAATCGGCTGCCTTGTAGGTATATAAGCTTCATTTCTCAGCCAACTCAACAAGATTCCGGCTTGCGAACGTCAGGCTCAGTCCATCGAAAATCGGATGCAGAAGGCTATTTTTCTAGGATCACTTTATCTGGTCCGTCAACACTGTTCCTCATAATATTTTACAAAGGTTGGTAGCTCTAAAAACGAATCCAGTCATGAAAACTTCACTTCCAATCGTCCCATTTGCAGCGTAATGTTATCCGCAACTAAAGACCGGACTTCAAAGAACAGAGTTGTACGATGTCATCTCGCGTAGATTTTCCATTTGTGCTTATCTTCTAGGATATAAGGAGCAAGAGTGGATGGCGTACACGTTTCAGTTGCGTCGGAATTGGTTTCTTTAAACTTTAAAGAACCATGATCATAGCTTCCGAAGCCTACAACTTTTCACGTATAATAAAATTTAAAAAATAAAATAATAAAAAGGGCCTCGGTAGCTAAGGCGGTTAGGTACATGTAATACACGCTAGAGGTCCGGGGTTTGATTCCTGAGCTGGTACCTTGCCTAAAATGTCAAATTGGGCACACCCATGCGGACTATTTAAAAATTCAACTCTAACGAAAAATTTCTTCGATATATTGGGCGTCACCATCTTAATCTTGAGATAAAAATTAGCTTCCTTATTTTTTAATAATAATAGTGAGTACATTCTCGGAACGTCCTTTTTGTCCTGCTGTGGTCGAGAATTTCGACATCTAAAGATAATTCCACCGCTGAACCTAAGATTCTCTGAACGTTTGATTCGTTGGTTTTGATTGGTCGAAACTGTCGTTACAAGGTTGAAACGTTTGTATACGTTTGGTAAAATCATGACAGAACGGATGTTCCGAGAACTTTACATGTGAAATCACCTTCATCTGACATTAATGTCAGTTTCGGCCATTTAAAACAAACCATCGTAGGTTCCCTGATAGGGGAAGGTCTACCGTGAGATTTGTAAACATCGACCTTCGAACGTTTATGCCTATTTGACGTCCTACGCACGTTGTTAACAACTGTGCGGGCAGTTTAACCGTTTCGCATTTTTGCCTTTCTCACTAACACAGTTGGTAACAAAATGCATATTATGTTAAATACGTATATACGTTCAAACTTCCGCGTTTACTAATTTCATTCTGGAACTTACACTTGATTAGCGATCCTCTACAAGTCTACGAGTCTACGGCCTTTAGGTCCTCTGGGGCTCTAGGCCTCTGGGGAATTTAGAGAGAGTTGAGACATGCTTTTCCTTCGAATTTCTGCCGCTGTACTGGTACCTTCATATTTTTATTCATCACGAAATGTTTAACCAGTGTTTTTTAAAATTATTTTTTTGTTTATGAACATTTGTATATATATAACATGTATTTCATAATACATGATAATCTTTCCAAATAATCTAAAATGTTCATATGATGGGTTTGGTTTTATTTTTTATTAAATCATCTTGTAATTAAAATTATAATTTTAAAATCGGGCTAACTCAATCCCATCGAATTCAATAAAATGTCTATCTTTCCGGTACAACAGCACTAATCAGAATTGGGGCTACCCTGCACCTCCCTTGAGGATCACTACGTCTGACAAAGTGTGTTACAGGTGTTTGTTAGCAAATCATATAACTGTACGTCATTACTTTACAAGTCTAGGGCCCTATGTAAATCATTTAAATGTCTAAATTTTTTAAAAGCTCTATAAGTACTGATTCAGGGCTTGTTTTGAGGTGCGGAAATCACACTTATGATGAAGATGCCATAAAAAATCTTTAACTTGAAAGCACAAATTAGCAGATTATTATTTTATTCAAAATTCTTTAATATATAAATGGTTAAATTTAAAATAAACGGGTAAATTTTTTGGTTTTCATTTTTAGATGCTTAGAGATCAGCGAAGTAATGCATACTGAATGGGGTTTAACAGGGTTCGAATAGGGTTTTTCAAACTTCAAAAAACAATCATCTGAAAGTAATTATTCCAAACATTTTTTCTATGCACTATCAGATTTTAAGAATTTCAAGCAGTATTTAAAAATAAAATTCTTATTTAAAATTCATGCAAAAAAACCCCTCCTCTGCCGCATATGATATAAAAAATCTTAAAATAGGAATTAACGAGTGCTTTGAAAGATTTCGTTACTTTAAAATTAAAGGAAGTTACAACATAAAAGTCATGTAAGATATGTTTGAAAAGTCAAAAGTCATTTACGAATGTAGTGTTCAAGGCTGTGATAAAGACGTGTGTGTGGTTAATGAGACACGCTTCTCGCGGCCTGGTATCGTTTGATGTTGGTTCTTCCTCCCTCGTTCTGCTCATCATTTTTCTTTTTCCGTAAACTAAATTACCTGGTAGAACCAGGCCGGCGACATAATTGTTCTAATAAATCCAATCGAAAGCGAATCTTTTAGAGCGCCGGCTACGCTAGCAAAAAGAGCGCAGTGGATGCCCATAATCCTATATCTGTCGACACAGTGCAGCGCATGCAGATGAAACCGTGAGAGACTATGTTTGCCCTATATATCGGGAGCAAACCGTGATCACGACTCGTGTGTAGTGTCGCTGTCTTTTAAACTCGCCATACGTCGGATTAAAGCCCGCTTGAATCGCGCCGTTGATCCTTTTCTCCAGGGCCGTCCGAGCGTCAACTATAATTGATTATTTTTTATTAAAACAAATTGCGAGAAAGTAGCAATTTTAAATGATGTATTCCATTTTGTGCTTGCGTTCATTTTTCCAACTAACTGATGAGTTCCTTATGAAATATGCATAAAAAATTGTTTGAGATTTTATTTGTAAGAGTAAATTTTGTTTTAAAAAATAAAGCTAGGATTATTTTTTTTAAATCCTGTCGAATTCATCTTCTTTTGGACTCCTCCAATCAGAAACTTCTATTAATAATTACCGTTTAATTTTACCTTCTAAACTGATCTAATACAATTTTCAAGATATAGAAATAAATGCTGTATTATAAGAATAACCTAGTTTACTGATTTTCTCTTCAGAGTTTACGCATTTTGATCTAATATAGTTTTGGTGAAAATAAAGTTTTGTGTCTATAAAAATCCTTTTCTACCTAAATTTAGTGTCCTCTTTTAATGAATTCATGGTCATTTTTCGATTTGACTTTCAAGAAGAAGAGAAAAAATGATTAAATTATCAGAAAATGTGACTTCTTAGTCATTCTATAGCTCGTCCTATAGTTAATCGTCCCCGTAAAGTCCAATCGGATTTTCGCAATTTAATTCGATTCTGAATTTAATTTAAAAACACTTTATGAGAACCATTTATTGAAAAATAGTTTCCAAAGAAACATGTCTAACTCGTAAACAAAAGTTTATATTTGATTTAATATGGACTTTGCCCAAAACGTACAGCTTTCCCAAAAGTTTCGTCTTATCCCTACATTGATGAGTAAGAATAAAGATTTTTTTTGTAAACAAATTAATGAGGAACAATACTATATATAGGGTTAATGAGACTCACACATTTTATTTCTTAACAATGTTATCACAAATATTCAAAAACAAAATATCAAAGAATAAACAGAAGTGATTTTTTTTAGGTAATTTTCAAGTAGATAAAATTTAATTTTTTCGCATCCAAACAAGATAAGATTCAATAGAGTTAACAAAGTAACCATTTCCCTTGTGGTGGGTAATTCTTAACATTTGAAATTAATTTTTGTTGCAGGTGAAGATTACTTCGAAATCGCTACTAAGTTTAGATCTTGTTTTTTCTATGAGGAAATATTATTAACAATAATTGTGAATATGATACAATAACCAAGCAAACTTCTTAGCTATTTTTAAGAACATGTACCTAAAGCGTGAATTTGCTAATAATGTTGTTTTTACCTAACAGAAAAAATTAGTATTTGCAGGTAAATTATCTTTCATGAGGTAATTATATGGCTATTATTATTTTATATCAGTAAAATTAAAAGAAAAATTTCCAGCAGATAGCAATTCTTGCTGTTAGGTAAAAGCAATATTATTAGCCAATTTAAGTTTTAGATATTTAAAAAAAAGTTAATTATAGTTTTTTCCACGAAATCTAATGAAGATTCGTCAGAAAACCCATTATTTTTTGTAATGATCTACCGGACGAAAATATTTATTGACAGAATAAAAAATGATTAATTATTTGCTAATGTGAAACAATTATTGAAGTAGTTAACAAATATTTTTGTGTCCAAATAAACATTTTTCATATTTTCCTATCAATGTGGTTGAGAACTCTTCTCGCAAAGTATCTTGACTCATTCGGAAATTTTTAAAATAATTTTGAGCAATTTGAACAAACTCAGAGTTTTCACCCTTTTTTAGTTTGGTAACAAAATTAAACTTCTTTAAATATAAGTTTTCACAATTTTTTTATAATTGTACTCTCTGTAACATAATTTAGCGCCTCAACATTATTTCTTTTAAAACATCTTTCTAGTATAAATGGAACTAATAAGTTCAAAATCATGGTTAATAATAATTAATCAAAATCGCTTAATAATTATTTTTTCATTTCATTATGGTGATTTCTGTATTTAAAATGTGGCCGATTCTGCGAAAATACTTATGTTCAACGTCCCGAATAGTGTCTGTAGATTCGCGTTATAAAAAAATTCTTAGAACATTTTCAACACATCCGCTTGAAGACCTGGTTGGAAGGCTTTTTATCTCAATAAGCCAAGTTAACCCATCAGCTGCGGAATTTTTTTTCTGTCGCTTATTTTCAACTCCTTTTCGATGTTTCAATTATATTACTTTAAGTAACTTAAACTAATCCAACTTAACTGATTTAACTAATTCAATAGAGATAAAACGCGTGATACCATACGTTACCGCCAGCAGCTGATGGGTTAAGCAACGCTGGGCCTTGTTGTACTTGGATGGAGGCCGCCGTGCTGAATATGGGGGGGGGGGGTACATTTTCCAGCTTTTGAGCTGCCTTTGTCTCGAAATTTTAGTAATACTAAAACTTATCTTAAATAATTTCCTAACCTTCGCTTTGTGCGATACCTAGAGGGGGCTTAATACAATAGTCGTAAAAGGTCGATTGCTATTTTGTGATTCCTAAGTGAATTTCTACAACTATATAGAACTATTGCATTTCTCTATTTGCACCTATCTCTCCTAGTAAATATAGTTGCGTCCCTGCATCGGTTCATGTGTGAGGCAACCCAACATTGACGCCATTGCAACCATCCTGGTTAACCGTAACTGAGCGAGATGAACTTTCGGCTCCCGGCACTGAAAGTCGATGAGTGACCGCCGTCCACCTACTACTATAGAGTATAGTCTACAGTCTAGTATATACCACCACCTCTGTATGTACGAGAGGTCGTGCAGAACGTGGCCAGGTGAAGATCGTGCGAACGACTTGCTATATAGCCTAAGCGTCTAAGAAACATTAGACTTACATATACATGTCTCAGGCTCTTGGAGTTTAGACTGCTTTTAGATTACTTATCCTTATACTAAAGAAGAGAAAGAGGGAGTAAGGTGGGGATTGGAGAGAGTGCAGGAGAATCCTCTATACATCACCCAATCACCCATAGTACGCTATTTCACAAAACGGCAGTCACATGATAGATTCACTGAGTGTGGCGGGAATCGAGAAGTGCCCTTTTTATATATGTCAAAAAAACGCTTCATTTCATGCTTCTAAGAGTTCAGAGCTACACACCAAACTTTTCCTCTCATACAAACTGCATTTTATATATTTTTCTCACTGTATTATTTGTTTAAATGTAAATAATAATATCTATGAGAAATTAGCTTAGAATGATTTGCGTTATTAATAAATATAAGAAAAAGATAAAAAATTAACATGTTTAAAATGAAGTGTTGAAGATCGATATATTAAAGCGGAACGTTTAAATTTAAAACTTCACTAAAATTCGTTAATTAGTATAAAATCTATAAACTACACACAATTAATCTTTTAATCTGCCTTCATTTAAAAAATAATACTCAAACATCTCTTCTCCTTCGAGCGCGTATATCTTTCGGATGTCGCGTTTCGCTCTCGGTCTTTTGCCTTCCACCACATTTCTGCATGAACCTTTAAATACTAAAGGTTGAATTATTCATACCTGCGATTTGGCCCTTGCTGTAAAAAACACAATGTCATCGCCTGTCTCGCGATTTGCACTCGATTAAAGTATCTGCTAAATGAAAAGTGTTCTATATTATGTTATTGTATTGTATTGTATTGAATACATGTACAAATAATTCTTGTACCCTGAGCCGGTACTTCTGTTTCAGGTGAAAAATTATCCGTTAAACATTTTATTGTATCTTGTGTCATGTTTCCATGTTAGATTGTAAAGCAGCTAAAGCTGAACCTCAGCCTTTTATGTCCACTCGCCTATCTCTTTCTGTAAGCTAATGTACATGTCTCGTGGAACATAATAAAGATCTATTATTATTATTATTAATATATGCAGGTTGTTGGTCCATATTAGACAAGGTGTTAGGCAAGAAAGAGTTATGTTGGCTTGGATTTTTATTATGTTCATAGATAAGTGTCTCAGAATGGCCCTCTTCTATGAAGAGGGTGTAGACTCTGGACAGTGAAGGTGCGTGCTGCGAGGCTTAGAATTTGCAAATGATAAGATTGTTATGGAAAAATAATTCGAAGGCTTGCAAAGAATATTGATCACACTGATTACTAGAACGAAGAATATGAGCCTAAAAATAACATCGAATAAAACAAAAATTATAATGTTTGAAGCAAATGGTGAAAGGTACGTGTAACTTGGTAGTTTATGTACCACTGATGGAAAGATCAATGAAGAAATAGCCAGGTATATAAACGAGGGTAGAAAGGTTATCGTTAGTGTAGGAACCAATGTCAGAAGTAAAAATATAGCAAACAAGGCTAAAATCGCAATATACCAGGTGTATACATATGAAACCGGTATTGCCATTTAGCGGCCAGTAGGCACACTTGTAGGCACTATCGGAACTTACCATTTGTGCTAATTGGCGTAT
>NC_046662.1:98829094-98842058 GCF_010883055.1 Belonocnema kinseyi
GGGCGCATACTTTGAATAAAATATTTGTTATCATTCTCTTGAAATAAATGTGTTTTTTTCTTGAAAAAATACCGGTTTCATATGTATACACCTGGTATAACCCTTGCACCCACTGTTCTATGCGGTAGCGAGACCAGGACCTTCCAAGAAAAGAATAAGAGTGAAGTTAACGCGGTTTGCATGCAATATCACTTAGAAAAAAATGCCCAATAAACAAAATAATTTTATTGAACAGTTTTGGTTGTTCTTACCAAAATTTGGTTGCGACTACGGAAAACTAGTTGGAGTTACAAAACAATTTATTTGACTCAAACTAAAAAAATGTTAAGCACTTTTTGTTGAGTGTACCAAAAAATTTTGATGAGCGTACCAAACACGCGGCTGAGCATGGGCTCTTTTTCTATCCATGACGAGCAGTTGGCCCCTTTTTCAATATGGTGGATTTGAGTGAAAATTCCTCTCTGAATTTTGATCGTTAATATCACTTGTAGTTCTGTCAAAGAAAATAAAGTTGAAAAAAGGGTTGTGTTTGTTTCGAGAAAGCGTTTTAGTATGGCTGATTTAACAACAGATTTGATATGAATGCTGAGGCTTAGGATCTCTAATTGATATATCTCAAGGTAAATGATTTGTACATTTTATTATTCATTGTATTTAATCTCTTAAATCCTCAGAACATACTTGAAAGTAATTAAGAAAGTATTTAAAGTATTTTAAAATACGAATTTTCTGCAAATCAAACACATTTGAATGAATCAACACATTTTGTCCTTCTAGTTTTTTCTCATACAGAAAATGTTTTATATTTTATGTACAAAATACATATTTTCCTTAACAAAATCAATGTTGCTTGAAAAAGGTGGTATTGCTCCAACAAAACTATTTTTTAAAGTCTACCAAAATTCAGTTCACTCGGAAAAAATATTGTTGTTGTGATTGTAAATATTTAATTCTTTCATACATTTTGCGGTACATTTTGGACAGGATTGCAGTCCTTAATTTTAACTTTATAATGTTTTAAATAATTATATGTCTAATAAAATATATTTTTTGTAATTACAAATATTATAACATCTAATACAAAAATATAACGTTTACTCTATTACGATTTTTTATACTTCGTCTAAAGATAAATTTATATACAATTTACTACAAACAAATAATTAAAATTTCAACCAAAATCCATGTAATAAAAATTGAGTCATTTACAATTTAAAATATTACAAATTGCAGTTCTTTTAAATAAGTTTTCCAAGTATTACAAGTTCTTTCATAACCTTCAAATTGAAAGATTCTTGTTTTTCATGTTAATGGACATTTTACAAACTTCCTTAAAAAATTTGATATTCAATACCTCTAGTAATGAATAAAATTATTTATTGAATATAAATAATATGCAGCAACTTATTTTTTGGTTTGTGAATAACTAACTGCTATGAAAATTAAGTTTCGATATTTTTGATTATTAATCATAATAAGTGAAAAAATATATCGTTAGATTCCGTTTTTCTACATTGAAATGCTGAAACCTAAGTATTTATTAAAAATATTCTGCTTCTATGTTTTTTGTCTAGTTTTCCAAACGTATCTTCCTCGTCTGCAAGACATACCGCACGCCTGTATGTTTTTAACAGATTGTAGAGTTAGATTACTTTACTTTTTGTAGGTATGCGGGTACGATATGTCCTGTTTGAAATAAATAAATAAGATCATCAAATGATACAGTACCCTAGGGTACTATCTGACGCTTATAAAAATGAGTTAATTTTCTTCTTTTCTTTTCTTTTCTAAAATTTCTTCGCGTAATTTTAATCATATTCAAAAAAGTAGTATATAAGTAGGTAAATCTTAGAAAGTGTAATATACATATGAAAATCGTAGAACAACATGGAGCTATTCAATCAAAATAATGATATGTTATAATATATTGTAACGCTGTAAACACTTTAATCTATTTTTTATACATAAAAACTGCACGAGAAATCGACAGCCGGTCATTTTTCCGATGGTTCAAGTGACCGAAAATTAAAATAGCGAATATTGGGATACTGAAAATTATTTCAAGGAAAATTAATTTACCGAATGATTAATTGAGCGAAAAACATTTTAACGAATGATCAATTGACCGCAATTTATTTCAACGATGTGGAATTATTCGAAAATAGTTTTAGCGAATATTCATTTTTCCGAAACTTCATTTTACTGAAAGTTCAAATTTCAGAAGGCCTAATTTTTCGAAGGTTTAGTTTATCGAAAAATCAGTTAAGCGATAGGTGAGTTATTCGAAAATCATTTAACCGAAATGTTCAAATATCTGAAAATTTTTAAAATGGTTATTTACATTCAGATAGATGTTTAATAAGAAATCAAATATGTATAATGCGTAATTAAGTTGATTTAAGGGATAAAAACAGTGAAAATTCAAATTCATTCAAAATTCAGTTAAAATTCAAATTCATTCAACATCGGAAAAATGTACCGGCTGTCCGAGAATTAAAACCAAGTCAAATCTGTGTCCCAAACATAACGAATCTTCCCTACAGTTTTTTACCTTGTGAGTGAATTATTTATATTTTAATCACGTTAGAATCCGAAAATTAAATTCACGTAAGGTATGTTATAGATATAGATTATTATAGGTATAACCGACCTTGGATTTTATTTGTATTTCTCTGTGGAATTTATAGCCATGAGCGTCTGTAGATTATACTATGTTAAAAAGTATTGAAGTTTGGTAGGAAAATGAATTGAAAATTTCATTTTGACATACAAAAATAGGAAAAAATAATTTTCTTAAATGACTTTTCAGTTGTAAATGCATGAAACTCATTGTTAGTTACAAAAACCAGTTGAAGAAAAAGAATGACTAAAATTTGAAGGTTCGACTTACGGAAGCTACTGAGTGAAACTGTCAATCTTGCTAAATTCTAAGAAAAATGCATACGAAGGGGCCGATTGACTGAATGGCAAAGTAAATCCTGCAAAGTACTTTTGCCGTGTCTTTCAGGGCAAGTAACAATTAGTCATAAGTACTTATCGGGACTTTTACATAATATGAATTTTGATTATGCAGAAACAGGCTGAGTTTATTTTGAGCCTTAAATGGTCTTAAATGGAGTTTGTAAACAAAATAATATTACGAGAAGTTGACTCGACAACGATTTGAAGTCAGACCTGAAAAGATAAGACGCAGCCACATTAGCTGTTCATAAGAACCACTTTTTAGAAATCATCAAACTTTTAAAACAATACTCATTTCATTAAATATATAGGTCATTAAAAAAAAAACAGAAAAATCTATATCTTTAGGGATTTATAAAAGGGTATTAAAATTTTTATAATATTTAAAATCACAACTGATTATTGTTCCTTGAAGTATTTTACTGCAAGAGGGAACATACTGTAGTTAAATTTGTGACTTATTTTAAAGCTTTAATCGCAAATGTACAAAATGTAGCATTTTTCCACGTTAAATCCATAATTAAATTAATGGTCTTTGTGACACATGTTAATATTAACCGATTTTACTTAAATTTGGAGAAGGTAATTCTTTTGAGCATTCAAACAAAACTAGACGGTGAGAGAAAACGCGGAAATCGCAAAATAAGAGCCACCTTAATAATTATTAGAGATATTCTATGATCAATTGCCGCAATTCAGGGATCTTTTCCAGACATATTTTATTTTTGTCTACAAACTTACTGTAAAAACAGATGCTTAAATATGGAAAACATTGCAATCGTTGACATTAAATGCAGAAATTTAAGCCATAAAAGCCTTACTATCAAATTGAGTTTTTAAACAAACAAAAAAGCATATAAAGTTACCTCGGCAACTGCTTGAGGTGAGATCTAAAAAAAAAGGATTACATTTTATTCAAACTTTTTATAGGGTGAACCCGGTTTTTCATCATAGCCACAAACTAAGTAAAGTGGCTAATAAGGTGAGGATGTTGTGAATTAATTTAATACGATGTTTTCAATTTTTGCGATAATGTTGTAGGTACAAAATGAGGATATATTGTAGTTTGGAGTTCATCTTCTACTGCTGTTATACTTTAAAAGCGGCCACGTGCATTGCAGGTGACCACAGTCGTCTCTGGATATGGGGCAGAATGCGTCAAGTGTTCCCACCTAAATTTAATTTTTTTGTGGATCGGGTTGAAACTTGGCTGGAATATAATCCTAGTGAATCTTCATTAATTCAACAAAACATAGATTTATTTATCAACCGGTTTTCAATATACAGGGGCCTGAAGTTTTCTCTTTTTTACGCGTTTCTTCACCTTTACGCTAGTGTAACTTCTTTTAGAATGATCCGATTGGACTTTTATCATTGTGTTCTGGAAAGCTCTTTTCATGTATTTTAAGATTATTTTAAAGATATCTTTTTATACTCCTTGAACTCATGTAGAATAAAAAGTAGGCCGCAAATTTTTTCGTGGAAAAATTTAGATTTTTATGTTAAACCTCCGCAGCGCTCGGACACGAATACTGTAGGTCTAATGTGTCCTGAAATTATATTGAACTTTTTTGAGATGATTATCTGTGCAGAAATATATCAATTACGTTATATAATTCATCTCACACCTTGTATCTTATTCAGAATGAGCGTGAAAATATAAATTTGACCAAGAACAAATTTGCAGCCCACTTTTTATTCTACGTGATTTCAAAGAGTATAAAAAAAACTTTTTTTTAAATAGAAAATTTTTTTAAACATGTTTTTTTTCCATAAATTATATTCAATTTTGATTTTCAAAAAAATATAAAAAATATGCATCGTTATAATAGTCTTAAAGTACATGAAAAGAGCTTTCCAGAACACAATGATGAAAGTCAAATTGGATCATCCTAAAAAAAGTTAAACTAACGTGAAGGTGAAGAAACGCGTAAAAAAGTGAAAACTTCAGGTTCCTGTATATTGACAACCGGTTGATAAATGTACCTTTAGTTTGGTGGGTTAATGTAGATCCACTAGGACTATATTCCAGATAAGTTTCAACCGGATCCAATAAAAATTAATTTTATTTGGGAACACTTGACGTATTCTGCCCCATATATAGTATTAGGCCCAATCCCTTTCGAGGTTAGCTTGTCTCACTCAGTTGTAGCTCTTTTATACTGTCAGGGATCAAAGTGTTCATATGAGAATAGTCTGGGAGAGAAGTATACGAGAAGGTATAGGAGGGTGAGGATAGATTTTTATATTAATCCGGAATATATGTGTCCCTCCACGTGGCACCATTATTATCTAAGGTCTTTCGTTTGAGGCATCATTAACCACACTGACACTCTTTACCACACATTTTTTATCAACTATTTTTCACCACACTTTTGTGTCCTGGAATACAACCTTCGCTTCCTTTACGTCCATGCATTTTCTCATGTAAGCTCTTGTGTTTCTATGACTTTTTACATCCTTTCGATTTTTTTCTCTCATTCAAACATTCCCGCTATTCTTTCCTCGGCCTGCCTTTGGGTACACTATCATTACCTTTACCTAAATATGCTTGTTTTTTCAGTCGTTCTTTTCTTCATTTGCTCAAGATGCTCATTTGCCGAAACCAGCTCGACAAATTTATTTCACTTGTGTCGAAGAGTGTTTCCCCTAAACCACATTCTTTAAGAATTCTGTAATTACTGAATTCGTCCATTAGCATTCCATTGCATTCATTTCGTAGGAATTGCAAGCCAATGGCGTTAATTTCACTCTTACCTTTGTTTACATGCTTGACTATATCTCAATTTTTCTCATTTCTCATCTTTTCCTTCAAACGCCATATAATGTTTGTTTTATTAACGTTAATTTGAAAGCCCATGTTCTTCATGCTAGCATTTACTCTTAGAATAAATTTGGGGATCCGTCCATGGGGATCCTACAATCACACTGAAGAGTCTCATAGGGTACAACAGTGATCCTGGGGAGCCCTATAGGGATCCGAAATTCATACTGGACTTAACAATATTTACATTGAAAGGCGAGAGACAAACACAACTTCACACACATACACGGAGATACACATATACAAAAAGGTCAAATATTAAAAGTCAAAAAATAAATATGTGCTTATCACCTCGAATAGACGTTCCCAGTGGAAAATATCACAACCGGGTGGATCGTGACCTTGTTCACCCTCCACATGGTCAGAATCTTCTGCTTCAGCTCCGAATATTTCTAGATCTTCTCAGTATTTCGGAGCCTAACATTATTGTTAAGTGGAACGCTTTTGTATATATTATTCTCATGCTTTGAGCACGTTTTTCTATTCAGAGGACATCTGAACAATTATTTTTAACGTGGTGTACATTCCGAATCGTCCTATCCCAGTACAGGGGATCGTACAGCCATGAACTACGAGCTCGATGTTCTCATTAGGATCTCCGCAATGCCACTTACTGAGGATATGTTTTTGGTAATTCCTCGATAAATCCTTTCGTCTCCAGAAAAAGTTCTCCCCGCCTTAACCAGAGGTTTGAAGGGGGTATACAGGTTAACTCTACAGGTTTTGGAAATATTCGTGCAATTGCGTAAGCTGAGAGTCATACAATCGACGAACATTCAAGATCCCTCTGCCTCCAACCTTGCATGGCAGAATTGTTCTCTCTACAGCTCTCCTTTCATGGTGCCTTCCCTGCTCTCAAATTTTCGAGTGGGTGATTTTGTTAAGTCTCTCGAGGTCAGTCATGGACCAATCATCAAACCAAAGGAGTACGTTAGGGAAGAAAAACCGGTCTCAAGCATCTTTTTAATTGCAGAGTGAAGCGGACTACTCACCTATAATATGCCAAGGTTCCTGTACGATTCTTCATCAGCCATCGCATTTGTCCAAAACTAGAGACATCCTGGTGTCATAGAAAAACTGCAGCAAGATGTTGAGTAGACTGTTCGGTTTTGACTCAGAGCTTGCGTAAACCTTTATGTCGTCTATGTACGGAAGGTGAGTAATTTGAGATTTAGCCACACCCACCTGAATTTTGAACCCATAAGTACGTGTTGTTGAGTCTCCAACTTAGTGGTATCAATATTTAAAAACATCATAGAGCGCTGAATGAATCACGTTGGAATATTCCTCGTTTAATGGGCAAGGACCGAGTATCCCTTATCATCCCAAGGCTAAAACATCAATTACTTGTGCACAACGTGTGCATAGCGTGATCAAGAAATTGGATGATGCTCGGAAAGATCTTATATGTCTTAAGGACCTGAAGTAAATCATCGAAGAGTATTTACGGAAACGCCTGTTGGTAGTCAATATTGACCATTTGCAAATTGCGTTATTGGTGTTTCGCATGTACCACGATCAAGCTAGCAATTGTGACTTGGTCCTTGCAACCTCGGGAGTCTTGACAACAACCTTTTTATTCTTCGGAGAGGACATTGTTCTCTTCACAATATTTATAGACGAAGTCAGAAATGATAGCAGAGAGACACTTATAGAGGTTCAAGAGGCAGGTGATTAATTGGTTATCACTTGGACTACGAGAATCTACCTTTTTAGATATCATATACGTTATACCCTCCATCATAAAGGAGGGCTAGTGATTTGGTTTCTCCTAGATGTTTCGATCAGAGACTGAGGTAAATAGAATATTCATCCTAGGCAACTTGGCAACTCTGTCCTTTTCTAGTATGAGCCACGTTATGTCCAGTTTTCATCTGCCACAAAAGTGCCATTGTCATTCCTTCTCACGATCGGTCTCTGAAATTGCCGCAGGCGCGTTGATAGGACCATGAGCCTCTGTTTAAGATAGTCACTTTTTCTAGGTGCATAGATGTTCTTGAACTAATATTGTATGAGCGAAGGATCTCCTCCATGTCGCGAAACAGTCTCTGAGACTGATTGCCCTTTCGAAACTCATACAACCCTCTAAGTTTTGCTCCTATTTTACTAATCTCGCCTTGCAGTCGAAACTTTCTTAGAGGGCCTGACATATTTCTTGAGGCATAGTTGTTAGCAGCCTGGCCTCTGAGTTTTATTCACATCATCCTGGCACACGCGACCGAAGCGCAATGTTCAAGAGTGTGTGCCTGCAGAAAACTCATATCCTGCTACAAGAACAGAGGCAGTATCTCAGTGCTTAAGCCGCCAACTAACCAGAGAAGGTCCTTGTTGACTCTAACTCTAACTCTAACAGACCGTTTCTCGTTTGATGGTTCTTGATCTGCGATTTCTCGGACGGCATCAATAAAGCACACAATGAGACGCAGGCCTTCCTCATCGAGGTTTTCAAAAAGTACGACAGGAGCAGGGGCAGGCTCTGGGGGCTGCAAGCCTAATGACCTTAGAACACGAGATACATAACCAGCTAGAACTCCTAGATCCGACCCCCGCTCTTCCATATCGTCTCGTGTCACAGTTATATGGACCTCATCTTCTAGCGCATCTGTGGGGTACGCTACAGGTGCTGCTAGTTTTTGCTGCGCCTGTTTTTTAATGTTACTTATTTCGACCTCGGATATAAGGTGGCGCCCACAAAGTGAAGATGTTGTTCGCTCCTGAAGGGTCCTCCCCATGCCGTTGCCTCATAGTGAGATCTGATCACGTCTCCATTTATTTCCGATGTCCACATCCCCATCCCATCTATAATTTGATGCCTCCGTTGTTCAAGATCATCTTGTGTTACTGTTCTCACTTCGTAAAATACGCCACAAAGTTTCGGCGAAAGGCCATTCCGTCTAGAGAAGATATGGTCACTCCCATCTCTTGTTCGAATTGGTAGCGCATCAAGTACTCATCATTATAAGTTTGGAAGCTGATACGTTGCCGTGGCATTCCTGTACAAGTGGTCGACTGGTGGATCTTAGTTAAAACATCTTCAGCCGCTGCAGCTGGTGTTCTGATGCTTACCACTTGTTGCCGATGTTCTTTCTGGACAGTAGCGATTTCGGGTTTCGCGGTGAGATCTACCTGTCCATGATTTAGCTTATCTCAAACCAGCTTGCATGCTGCCACCCCCAATAGTGGCACCAGGGGTGCCCCGACGATTCTTGGGAAGTGACCACCGTCTATATCGATGTAAGAACTTCACCATGTTTTATATAGATGTTGTTGTTCCCTTTGCCCCTTTCCTCTTTTTTTATAACCACGACGCCTATTATTAACCTAATGGGGAATCTACGAGATTCCCAACGACCAAGAAGTTGCCACGTGAGCAAAGCGAGCGCGGTAACCAATGTGAGTTGAGAAACGAATAATCCCTTTTATAGTAAGACTAAGATAATCAATCTGTCTCCATTACTATTCGTGTTTGCACCTTCAAAATTACGTAGCATCCTGTCGGTACCCTCACGTCGGATTCTAATACATCCATTAATATTTCCTAGCCTACTAGAATGATTTTCTCACCATGATTTAAAGTACCTATAGTATCATTAAAATGTTTAAGTTTCCCAGAAGGCGTCTTTTACTTTACTATTTTCACCATCAACTGGGGCGTAGCATACTATGAAAAATAATCTTCTAATTTCTACTTTCAAGAAACAAATGTATGCCCCTTGATATGCTGTTTTGCTCTCTCATTCATGATCAAACCGACTTTTTGACTACCACGTGATTCACTACGAGTATCTACTCCCGACCGTAGTTCATGTCCATGCAGTAACCGCCCATTTTCGAATACTCTACTGTCTTTTCGCTTTTTTTATTTTCGGTACACATGAAATATCTAGCTTTATTTCGAGCACAGTTTCTCGTAATTATCTTTCTTTAAGATCATTCACTTCTCTAGCCTCTAGCATTCGAAACACCCAGTCTTCATTCATCGCCTGAAACCTTACCGCATGCATGCCTTTTCCTTAATCAAAGTTTCAATTCATTATACGGCTATACTCCAGATAAGACGCACATAAAATTAGCTTAGCTTTCTTTCTGTATAAATGCGAAACTAAAAGGCTAGTTTTTAGAAGAAAAGAATTAAGGTAATGCATCAAACTTGTCTTCGAATTGTTGACTTTTAGGGGTTACCTTATGCTTAGAAAAGGGTTTCTTTATTACAAATACTTGGTCGAGACATAAAATAATCCACATGTATACTTAGTGTAGAGCAAATAGCCACAGTAGAATTGATTCCGTTATTGTGGATGAAAGACTAAGAGAACGAGTAAAACATAAAAGGGTCATGAGGAGTAATGAATGCAATATCGATCATTAACTTATAGTCTCTAAAATAAACTTAGGTCAGGGATGAAGAAAAAAAAGAACCACAAAAAGTGTATCGACTTTTTAAACATTAGAAAAATGTTAACTTATTTCCAAAAACTTAATGAATACTATTATTTCATTATTATTAATATTTATAACAAATAATATTTAAAAAATGTGGAACAACCCATTTTTATTTTCCCAAAAATAAGAACATAAAATTTAAAATTAATTGTTTTCAATGTTGTATCTCTAGTTTCCAACAGATCTTAATGTTCCGGCTCTCACATAGTTCGAAAATCATGTCTGTATGTGCGGTTACGTGAATGTTGTAATACGCTTACATTTTCGCATTTGTCCAATCGAGTCATCCTTTAATACACCTTTTGAAGGCCCCAAAATAAAGTTCAAGATTGTTAACCAGACACTTTTAAACGAAATTAAAAAATTTAGAGCATTTTAAAAATTTGGAACATGAATTTTAAATAAAAGTTTAAAATATAAATATATTTCGAAATTATTCAAATGACATTTTTCGATCAGACCAACATTAAAAGAAAAAAGTGAGTGTTGGTGGTTGCCTGCAAAATGCCTTGGTACTAAGACGGGGGAATCGAAGCGTAACCAGCCAGGGTCGCCTGAACTGTTTCCAATTGGAAAATGTAATGTTGCGCAATATACTCGATTCAGTACTCACGCACTGCGGCACATCCGTGAAGAAAGTCGCAAACGCTCTCGCCCGGTCCATCTCAGGAACTGCGTGGGCATGTATATCTAAGAAGAACTACACGGCGGTGATATAAAACGCGGTTATGGTGTATTTAAAAACGATCTTAATGAAATTTTTCGATCAGACCAAAGTTCAAAAAGTTGGATCAGTTTCAAAATTAAACATTTTTTGTTTTTAGGAGATCCGTAAGTTCTCATCGTGATTTTTAGTAGATTTCCGCAAATTAAAAAAGTTACCTGTGTGATATTTTTCAACTAGATACAAATATAAAATGTTCTAGATAAATATTAATTGAAATATTTCTTCAACTCAGTGAAATGACTTTTAATATCTTATTCAAAGTTGCTGCACATTTTTGCAGAATTGACCTATAAAACGGAATCAAAGCCTAAGGTCTCTGTTTAGCGACTTTGAACAAAATTATATTTTTTCATTAATATTATATTCCGAACCTAATTATTAACCTCGATGCACGAGTGTTGCAATGATAATGCAATGTAATTTTTAAAGTCGTAGGTGCTTTTAAAGACGTCTTTGTGAATGAATTGAAAAACAATTTCATTTTCAATTTATCACTATAGTCCATCATGAGGTTGAATCACATTTTTCGAATAAAATTATAACATTCATGATATTAAAAAAATGCAGTCGAAATACACGCGTTATTAGTACTCGCTCAATCAGAATTAGTTAAAATTTAACTAATTCAATCAGTACACTGAATTTTGTCTGAAAAATTAGTTACTTTCAAGGTTTTTACTAATTAATTAGTCAACGGATCACTGTTTTTACCTTACCAATTAAATTATTCAAAAAATGACTCATTTTTATTAGTCATTTCTGACAACTACCAATTCATTAGTGAATTTCATAACATAACTGGCTATCACGGAAATTCACGAGAAGTAACCCGGACTTCTCGATTAAAACGGAGAAATAGTGAGTTTATAATCAATATATATGAAAAACTCACTTCAGTTTTTTATATTGCAACAGAGATTACAGTAGTTCACCAACTAAATTTGAGGGAAAATAGGGGATTTTTGCTTTCAAAAAGGGTCTCTAGTTTGTACTTTTTCATTTCGCCGGTGCTTGTGAAAAAACCTGCAAAATAAAGCTTTAAAGAAAAACCTTTTTCAAAGACGCCGTGAAAAATAAATTGTTTACCAGGTCGCTTTGAAAAAAACATTGTTTCAAAACACCGTGAAAAAGAACACATCTCAGTAAAATGCTACGAAAAAAATATATATTTCGGTAAATTGTGCGAAAAACCCTTATTCCTTTAAGCGCCGTGAAAAGAAACCGTGAAAAAAGAACCGTATTCGTTAAAAAATTAATCAAACTGTTTTATTCCAAGAAAAAGACTACAATAATCATTTTGCCGTAAAAAAGTGTTATTGGTGGACTATTCAAAAAACTATAGATAAATATCAGGTTAAACTCTAGTCTTTTACGCTGCCACACGGAGGTCGAAAATCGAAAAATGTGTCTAAAATTAGAGAATGTTCATAGAATGGACCAAATTCGATTACTTCCAGGTTTTTGAGGTCGCTAAATACGAATCCGATGTCATAAATTCCGAAAACAAAATGGCGGATCCAATTTGGCGGACGAGTATTCCTAATAAACTTTCAATTCTTTTCAAAATTGGTATAACGGACTTTTCAAGGTTGCTGATTACGAATCAGATATCAAAAATTCCAAAAACACAATGGCGGATCCAATATGGCGGACGAGTATGCTAAATAAACTTTCGGATTCTTTTCAAGATTGGTATAACGGGGGTTTGAAGGTTACTGATTATGAATTTGAATTCAGAAATAATAAATATTTAAATTCGAGATGGTGGTTTCAAGATGCCGGTTCCAAAATTTTGAAAAAAGAGATATACGAGCTTCAAAATCTATACTCGGGGTTTCTGAATACGCTGCTTACGAATTTCATGTTACTAAATTAAAATTAAAATTAGTCGATCAAATTTAGTTTACATTGATACGAGGGTAGTTCAATAAGTCCTTAGAATGACCAACAGATGGCGCGCGAATTGCTCCAAATCATCTGTTTTCAGTCAGCACCACTCCCGACTAGAT
>NC_046662.1:98842158-98852882 GCF_010883055.1 Belonocnema kinseyi
TATGGAGCTCCAAGGAGATTATGTTGAAAAATAAAAAAAAATTTACCCAAAAAAAATTGTTTTTATACTTCATTCTAAGGACTTATTGAACTACCCTCGTACGTAAATTTTCGAAATCGTAGATGAGATTTTAAATACTTTGATTTCGATAATGGAAGCATTTATGGAATTTATGGATTACGCTAAGTAAGAGTAAATTAAGAAATTTTATCAACATTTCAACCACAATTTATGTGTCAGTGTTGGCCATATAAGATCTGTTTTAAAGAATTACAAGAATCTAATCGTAAATTACCGATCGTAATCAGCGACCCCCAAAACCCCTGAGTATAGATTTTGAAGCTCATATATATTTTTTTTCCAAATTTTGAAACTGCCATCTTGAATCTGCTACCTTGAATTTAAATATTTCTAAATTCTGACTTCAAATTCGTAATCAGAGATCCCAAAAAGCCCCGAGTAAAAAGTTTCAAGCTCATATATCTTTTTCTTGAAAGTGTTTAAATCGCCATCTTGAATCCGCCCTCTTGAATGAAAAATTTCAAAATTATGATTTTAGATTCGTAATCAGCGGCCCCGAAACCCCCAAGTAGATATTTTCAAGCTCCTATAATTTTTTTCAACATTTTGAAATCGCCATCTTGAATCAGCTATCTTTAATTAAAAATTTCGAACTTTTGACTTCTGATTCGTAATCAGCGACCCTAAAACCCCCAATAGAGACTTTCAAACTCATTATCTCTTTTTTCAAAAATTTTAAATCGCCGTCTTGCATCCGCCATCTGAAGCGATGTGAAAAAATTTGCTTCCCGAGCGTTTTCATAAGTATTTTTTGATGATGCCTTCTTAATAAGTTATTTATCACAGTATTTTCATGAATAAGGTTTCCTTTTACGGCGTTTTCACAAAAATAATTTTTTTCATGACGTTTTCACGAGTAAACCTTTTCCTCACGGCGTTTCTGAAAAAGGGTTTCTTTTCGCAGTGTTTACTAAAATATGTTTTTTATCAGGGCCATTCAATGATGCGGGTTTTTTTCACAATATTTATACAAGACGTTCTTTTTTCATAGCGTTAAGATAAGAAGTGTTTTTTTCACAGCAATATAGTTTACGGGTTCATTCTCCTAAGCACCGGAGATTTAATTTTTTACTAAGGAATCAGTGTTTTCGCCACTGTCCGCTCTGGCGTCCAGTGGCGCGCCGCATCTGTCGTTTGACTAGTTCCACAATTAGTCAAATTTGACTGCTAATTATTTAAATTTAACTAACACAGATTTAGCGAGTACGCAAATGACAATGAGTCCGCTTAACGAGAATCTTTTTTTTGGTTGTGTATAACACAATCCCTTAAATTATTATTAGTGATTTTCATATCTCTTTTTTAGTTGCATTATTCAATTTTAATTCTATGTAATCTTGTGTATTCTCTTGCAATGTTTTAAAATATCATGTAATCTATGTAGTGTCGAGTTATCCCAATAAACTTGTATAATATTGTGTAATCTCGTATAATATCATGAAATCTTGTATCATTTCATATTTAATCTTATCTAATCTCATGTAATCTTGTGTCATCTCATGTCAACTTGTGTAATATTATCATGTAACCTTGTGTGTAATCTCATGTAATCTCATATAATCTCTTGTAATCTTATGTAATACTGTAATCTTGTAATCTATGATGTGCATGAAAAATCGAAAAAGCGATAACCCCTCGGTTGACACTAAATGAATGAATGAATGAACAATAAACATTTTCTAATTATTAGAGCACGAATGTTTATTGCTATTCCTTATATTGATATATTTTGTATTAGATAACTCTGAATTACACACAATATTTAACAATAAATTAAAATAACGTATAACTGTTTACATTTCGCGGATCATTGATTGCATCCTGAAAAAGGTGAAAAAATATTTTCCCTCGTGCAGGGGAAGCTCGTTTGGTTATTAGGCAACAGGCATGATTGTAGGGAGGATCAATTTTGTAGTTTGTAATCTGTTTATTTTGGCGACCGCTGCGGTGTTTCGGTAACGTTTGAAAAAAGTGGATAGACTTTTCAGCAATCAGCATAGCACAGGACGAATTCTGGGGTGGTTAGCGTGGCCAATCGATCAGCATTGGCGGTTTTTGCGCTGCCCATATGTCATAGTCGAATGGTTTAAGAGCATGCCGTAGCATAGAGACCTCGGCTTGATCTCCTCTGTCCATTCATGATATTATGTGGCGGCAATTTTTGTGGGTGGCCCCGCGACCTTACTTCACTACTCCACTGCAGTCTCCTGCATCTTCTCCTTGACTCGATCTCTTCTGTTTCCTTTTGACCTTTTTCTCGTTTTGACCGGGCCAGAGGCGTCTTATAACGGATAACCAATGCAGAATGGTGTTGATTCATATAGAACCAAACACGTTCTCACTTTCGTTGTGTCTACTAACCACAAGGGGAATGATGAAGTAGCCCAAATAGGGGAATTCAGAAATATTTGAAACCCTTTGGACTTTCTTAAACAGAAAACAATGTTCAATTTTTAACCAACACTTCATTTTTCCTATCCTAACTAAAAATATTCTCGAAGTGATTTTTCAATTGAATTTATAAATATTTCATTACAGTTCTTTATCTTTGCCTTTAATCACTGCACCCTTCGTATGTAGTGAAAAAATTGTTTGGTTTCACAGTGATAAAATATCTCCGAATCAAAGAATATTCATTCTCTGAAAAATGAAATGAACAATGTTATTTTATGAAAGAAAATTGTCAGTATTTTATTGAGATAGTCTACATTTTTTGGCTTGTTTCGTTATTGTTTTTTTAAGCGATTTTGATTAAATCCCCTCAAAAAGGCAACATACTTCTTGTATCCTTTTGTCTTTATGGTCAATCTGAAAATAAATTATTTTCTTCTACAACGAGAAAAATGGATGATACCGTTTACGAGAGCTTTTATGATCATAGGTGTTAAAACTTGAGATAGCAACAAAAATAGTGTTAAGGTTAAATATTTAAATATCAACTTATACTATATAGATGAAAATTTTTAAATCCTGGAGTTTAAAGCTTACCATCTAAATTGTATGCATCTATTTCTGTAGATCGTAATCCTAAATGGTAAAATGAGTTTTTTGGTAATGTATTGTCTATGCTTAAATTTGAAACCTCAAAACTAATATGATAATAGATTGTTCTTGTCTCTTTTAAAGAATTTGAACCAAAATCGATTCTAAAAGAATAAAAATAATAAAAGCAATAAAATATTTATTTTATTTGATGAAACGGCAGAGCAGAATATGGCCTAAGAAGTATTTTTTCATTTAAAGAAATATTTTGATGATATCAAAGAAATGCAATGATGAATCAAATCCGCATTACTTGATTAAAATATGTTCTTCTTAAATAAACAAAGCGAACCATTAACCTGAAAAAATATGTTTTTGGCTCCCAAAGAAGTCTGTTTATTGCCTTAATTATTTAAAGCAGACAAAAAATGTATTTCTCAAAAGAATATGCTTTGGGTCTATCTTTAAGGCAAAAATTGGCTTAAATCTAGATCTACGAAATTACTCACAGAAAATTTCGTTGTATTTACATGTGCGTAATATGTATTAAGGACCTGTGTTCTGTATTAGTGAATCGAAGATAAACAGAATGACCAGTTTAACAAAATAGAATCAAATGGTACCAATTGCCACATTTTTTTATAAAAATAGTCAGACCTAGAATAAGGGATATTTTCACCGAAATTTTAGTCAGAATAGCCAAATTTTTTCGAGATGAGTGAACATTCCTATGGATTTCACACTATAGAGTATTTAAAATAATATATAAAATAAGATAATGTACATACATCATAATATGATCACAAATAAAACCAGGATTATTTATAGAGTGCGCAACAATAACCAGACCACATTTACTGCTTATGACTTTCATATAGTGTTGGATAATTTTCATAATTGAAACATTGCACATTTTTTTATTAAAATGGGCAGATGAATGTTTTAAAATTTGAAAGAATTCAGAAATATACAATTCTATAATTTTTAAGTTTCTTTATTAGAGTAAAATTTACTTAAATTTCACTGATCATCGTGAATCCATATATATTTAATATTATTTATTATTATTGATAAATATAAATTAGTGAAATGGCAGAACCTTTAACTTGCTTACACAGAAAAAATGAAAGATAAAGTTTACATCGATTCCATGAGAAAGATTCGACGGAACAAAATTAACTTTGCCAGATAAACTTTACATGAATGAAAGATAATTTCCGATTTTTAACCTCTCCTGAATAATCTTTAGCCTTATAATCGCTCCATTTTTATTTGAGGTGTAGCGAGAATTACGAAGCCAGCGCTATCTATTGTCGTTTAACTTCATTAAATTGAAGAGAAATAAGGATTCCCATCTGTCAGTTGTTTTTACGCTTTTTGCTAAATGGTATTAAATAATTTCTAATTCGTCTACAATAGTGTGATTTGTTTCGGAGGAGATATATCAGTAAGAACATATTATTTTCCTTTTTTGTGTTGCTGATCCTACATGTGTCACCTAAATTTTCTCAGTTCAGCCTGACGCAGTAGACGAGATAAAAATTATGCTCCTAACCTCAGTGAAACTTTTGCCAAAATACGTTTAATTTTTAACTGTTACAAGTCTTAACTGCAACAAATTTTAACTTTTGTTTTTTCTGTGATTGTTTTAAATCTTGTGTCCCAATTTATAAATCCAATTCATTTATACTTTGCCGTTTTCTCATTTTTGCTAAGGACTTCGTAGCAGACGACAGCTTTTATTCCATCGATTAAAGCAAGTCAAGGCCTATATCATACAGAATGCTTTCACCTTTTTTGCGAACTGAAAGAAAAAAATGATCTCTTAATTTATCAAAATTATATGCATTTAAGTAGGGTACCAGTTAATTTAAACTATGTAAAAAATTCTATTGGTCTTTCATTACACGGAAAGAAAGGGATGGTTGAGCCAAGTGCATATACAATATACATGGATGCTTGAACCATAGTCAATTAAAAGGTATGCCTCAGCTATATCTATGACTGTGGCATTCATAATCATTTAAAGACTGGAATATTGATCTCTCAAGAAAAAGGTATGGTTAAGCCAACCATAGTAATGAATCGGGCAACACGAAGCTCTGTATACCAGGACCATGACAATAACTGGATTAAGAAAACGGTGATGGTTGTGTCAGAAAAATGAGTGTATTTCTAACATCCAAAGGTATATGAATAAGGGTAATAATAATAATGATAATAATAATAAATTTTTTTATAATAATAATAATTGGAATATAATTTAAAAAACTGGAAAAGGAGAATTTAAATCATGTATAAAAACACATTTAAGGTCATCCCTCGGAAAAACATTGTAAGCATGAATTCGTTGATATACACCGTACACCTAATTCTCGTTATTAAGCTCCAGCATTCCTTCTCCATTTCAGTTCTTCTTTTTTAAAGTTTTAACTTTAGATTCGCTAACTAATTTTACTCACTTTGACTTGACTATACACAAAAAATTAAAGATGCATTGATGATTAAAATTTACATGACGGTAATATGGATTGTGTGAGAACAGACATGTAGTTGGGAGAAGGTTATATAGAAGGCGCTTCGCGCAACAATTCGTTTTTTGTGATTCAAATGCACAAAATACCAAAGAAACTAGTCACTATGGTTGAGACAACTATAAATTCGCTAAGTAAGCAAGTATGGTTCTGACACTTATTTCATTTTAAAACAGCAGCTTAAAAAAAAAGTTCACTTAGCCATTGCAATCGGTATCACATCAATACTGGTATGGATGCTCCTACCATACTATTTATTTCCCCGTACTATCTTCAAAAGGCAGGTGTGGATTCTTGCGTTTAATATAATTATTAAATCAAGTCAATAATCGTATGTAAATTTTAAATACACGGCCATACAGTAAAACTGATCATTTTATGGCATGCTGATTCAAATCAATAGCACCTCTTTCTTGCTAATATTTTTCTCGTTATGTACTTTGATGATATTTTTTATTTTAGTATACCAATAAATAAATTCTCAATGACTTTATACAAGACTTTAATTTTCAGCTGATAAATTAGTTAAGAGATTTAACACGCACACATTTATATTTAAAAAAATAAAACATTTGAAACATTTGTTTCCAGTATCGTTTTTGCTGCTACATTCTTCGATCATTTTGTTACAGGTCAATTTGAATTTAGTGCGATTATTATTTTGAGAAACTAAACGTTTTACAGTATATACCATACTCTTTTATCACTTTAAATTCACATATATGGATAATGATAAATTGTAGATTGACATTTAAACTTATTTATTTCTTAAACTTTCAACATACAAAATTTAAAATAAACTAGAAATTTTAACGCCAAATATTTGAGAAGTAAAAAATAGTCTATAATCATGAAAATTTCTTCAAAAAGTAAAATACTTCTGGTTTCTTTTAGTTTGAAAGAGAAACGTTTATGCACTTACACATGAGCCAAGAAAAAAGGTCTAAGATCCTTTTTTACACTTCCTCACTATTTGACAATCTGTAGTCCATACCTAAATCGAGTGAAAATATTCTTTTAAAATCTGACGCAACTTGTCGAATGACAATTGCAGAAATATCTAGTATACGTAGTTGCTTAAATAGTCGGCACGACCTCTTCAGTTCGGGCGTCAAGTCGAGGAGGTCAAATTGGAGTTGAATGAGGGGCCACGTGACGGGCAGTGGGGTTGGCTGAAAACAAAAAAAGGAGTACGTGGGTGCGACGCAGCGGGGCTAGAAAGTGTCCCAGACCAAAAGAAAAAAAAAGTCCGGGTCAGTTTGAATAATTTTGACCACACCTCTCGTCAAAGCAATACACGAGCGCATGAATACATACATTTAAATATCCTCTGCGACAGAAGAAGTATTGTCCGAATTTTTAAACAGGTTCAACAGCGCAGGCACCAAATCGGGGGCCTCGGGTGACCGACATTTTTGTTTCGAGTTACCTGTCAGATCTCTCTATAACGTTTTCATTGTGGTTTCTCTAACTTCCCCTTTCTTTTCCCTTTTTTATTGGTTTCATATCGCGTTTTGAGTTTACCCGGCTGCTGAAATATGCAAATTTATTTGGATTCACCTATGCACGTTTCACTAGGTCGTTATTGTTATCGAGTATCCCAGTGTATAAGTTTCGAAATGAGCTTTTCATTGCTGAAGAGAGAGAATCGTCAAAACGTGACCTTTCAGGAGGAAGATTTGTATACTGGACCCTAAAGTCAGAAACACTTTTAAATGTTCTCTTAGACTTTTTGGAGAATACATCTTGGACTCTTTGTATTTGTATTGGGAGTATTTAGTCAATGCAGCGTCAGTTTTATACAAGTTAATAAATAATCCTGAAAAGATGTATTATCCTATAATAACAGTATAACTTAGCATTCTTTTTTTTTTAATTTAATTCCAACGTCAAATTTTTCTTTGTGTGCATTTAATTATCATACAATTATTTGGCTATCACTTTAGAATTAAGGGGAAAAAATTATCCCTTCTTCAGTAGATACTATAATCTGAAATTTATATTACGCTTATCATCAAGTAGCAACTTAAACTATTAACTCAACTGCCGGAATTTTTTTTCTCTAATTTAATCGCGCATATATTATCTGGTAGCGTACACGTTCAATGATTAAATCGTGTTTTTTAGCCTTGAAAGAAGATCGAGTCGTGCTTTTAAATTTTAACTTTTTTAATGTACACACAGAATTATTTCAATCGATCAAAAATATATACCTTTAATCATTTATCTCTAAATGAGAGCTTGATCCTTTTGGATTCAACGCTACTTAATCTCCTTAGAGTGATCAGGCATACAGAAAATTTAAAAAAATTAAACAACCACCGCACGGTCCCACTGGGAACAATAACTTTCATCTATAAAA
Source organism: Belonocnema kinseyi (assembly GCF_010883055.1). Lineage (NCBI taxonomy): Eukaryota > Metazoa > Arthropoda > Insecta > Hymenoptera > Cynipidae > Belonocnema > Belonocnema kinseyi. The sequence goes on from NC_046662.1 coordinate 98,850,118, forward strand.
ATTACGCCCAGTGAAATCACGCGGTTGTCCTTTGACGAAATCTTAACAGCATATATGTAGACCATGTATTCCAACTAACATTTTTTTAAATATATATGAACTATTGTACAATTCTGAACATAATAAAAGAATCGGCTTTTCTGTTGACTCAAAATCAATTATTATTTTGTCAGTCGGAATGACAAATTATTCAGTCGAAATAAGCTAATAATAAAATGTGATAATATTGAAAAAGTTACTTTAAGTAATTTGTGAAACAGTCTTTAGAGTTTATAGTTTATGAAGCGAATTTTCAGTTCGATTCTGAAACTCCTCGCTTGAGGATTTCTATACAATATAAACAGGTGGCATGTATAAACTGAATTTTATCAATCTTATTCAGACAACGTGACATGTCACGATAAATTGTCTTTATCAGCACCCCTTTTAAATGATTTTTTGTCATGCCTCGATCAAATGATCTTTGCGTCTTACAGCAGACAATAACGCAATAAATTAGAAACGCTGTAAGCGAAGAAGATCCTGATGCCACCGTGTACGCGAAGATCGCGTGTGCATCGGTTTATATGTTTCACGTTATGTGTGAAACGATCGATCGTGAAAGATCATCCAGAGTGGAGCAGATCGTAACTGTGTGGTGAGTAACGGTGGTAACTGCTTTGCAGGAGGCCCGGCGCTAATAATAACATTAATTACCATTAAGCACAAGATTAATTCCACGCGTGCGAATCCCTTGCAGCGAACATTGGAACAACTCGACTTCGCTTATTGTTTACTCGACTTAAGTCCACTTGTAATCTCAACCCGCAAAATCTTCATATGCGGGAGCATCATCATTCTACCTCTAAAAGTCTAAAATATATATGTGAATGTTCACGAGTTTGTATATACATATACTTATGTGTACCAACGTGCAGTCAACTTTTCTGAGTACATGCTGGATCTTTAACAACTCGTATATTTTACGAAAATCGCGTTTCGCTTTTTCTATCTGTGAAAGTGATATTTATGTTAAAAAAAGCCAGAAAGATAATTTATTGGAATTGCAAAATGCTAATATTTAGGAGTGTGCGCAAGTCTGAAAAAAAGAATTTGAATTGAGTAATCGTTTATTAGATAGTTCGAGTTTTTAAACTATATGTTTTCAGGAAAAACATTAATGTTTGTGTAGCGGAAAATCCAATTTTCTTCTATTATTTGATTGTTCGAAACATTTCGCGGTTTCAAGCAAACTCGCATTTTCTCTCCAAATTTAAATTAGTAAGAAGTTACTAGTGATAAGCAGTGGGATGTCGCATACTAATTGCTTTATGGTAAAAGTTTCTACTAATTACAGGGAAGTAAAAGGATCTGCTCAGAGAAGAAAGGAGTGGAGAGTTGCATTAAACCAATCCTCAGATTTTTGAATACACGAATACACTATTAAGAAAATCTGTAGTAGATTTAATATACAAGTGTGTATAGCAATTATGCCCTACGGATATATACCCTCCCCCCCCCTCCCCAACAATAAAATCTGTAGATAACAAGGTAGTTTTAAATTATTTCGTCCTAAATTTGAAATTCTATATAAGTTTAAACGATTGTCTTAAAATTTGACCTATAAGGTAAGAAAATTAGAATCTAATGAAGAAATTATCTGTATACGAATACGGATAATACAATATTTTCATGCTCCAAGAAATTTTATGTTGTCTTAAGAAAATGTACTAAGGCAAAGAAGATCAAGTTTCTTCAATATACTCCATTTTCTGGAGACCATGAGGGTCATTTTCAAAGATAAAACAAATGTCTGCTGCGCGAGCACATTATCGCCACGCGCTGGGTGCGCACTGCGCAGCTCGCTTCGCTTGACAATTGCAAGGCCGACTGTTAGTACTCGCACTTAGCGCTCGATACTATACATTTATCTCGCACTTCGCGCTCGATAATGTATTTCCCCACATTTGTGCGCAGGGCTTTTGAAATTAAAGATCGAAGCATCGACAACTGAAATTTAGTGATTGTTAATTCTCTTTTCCTAAGGCTCCTTCGGCTTTGACAAACATATTCTCAGCACGTATCTCGTGCTTCGCACTCCATATTGTCTGAGTTGAGAACATTTTTACATTATGTTCAACTCTATTATATCAAATGTATATTAAAAAGTTTGAGAGTAGGAAAAAAAGTTTTCTGTGCATTTGTTGACCTAGAAAAAGCTTTTGACAAGGTAGTTAGAAGTAAACTTCGGGAAGTCCTGAAAGAGTATGGAGTCAATGGATGGATACTGCAAGCTATAAAAACAATATATACAGGTAGCAAAGCGAGTGTAAGAGTGAATGGGAAACTGAGTGACTGTTTCAATATTATTCAAGGTATTAGACAAGGATGCGTTATGTCTTTATGGTTATTTATATTATTTATGGACAAGTGTTTAAGCATGGCTCTCTTCGACGAAGAGGGTGTGGATTTCGAAACAGTAAGGGTACGTGGGTTAGCGTTCGCAGATGATAATGTTGTTATGGTAGAGTCTATCGAAGACATACAAAAAATATTGAACAAACTAGATGCAAGCATGAAGAGCATGGGCCTCAAAATTAACGCAAATAAAACAAAAACTGTGGTGTTCGAAGGAAAGAATGAGAAAACACTATGCAATATTTCATTAAATGATGAGAGAATTTAACAAGTTGATAAGTTCGTATACCTTGGTAGCTTATTTACTAGGGACGGGAAGATAGATGAGGAATTAGATATACGAATAAATGAAGGTAAGAAGGTTATTG
>NC_046662.1:98852982-98871977 GCF_010883055.1 Belonocnema kinseyi
CGAGATAATTCTAAAAGAATGTGGTGCAGAAGAGACGCTAGTAGATACATGGGAAAGAAATCGGTTAAGATGGTTCGAACATGTTGAGAGAATGCCAAATGAGCGACTAACGAAACAAGTGTATCAAGGTAAAGTAAATGGCATCGTGCCCAGAGGTAGACCGTGGAAAGAGTGGTTAGAATGTGCGAATGAGACCCTAGTTAGAAGAGACATAAGAAGTCACAGAAACACGAGAGTCTGCATGAAAAAATGCATGAACATAAAAGAAGCTAGAGAGGTATGCCAGGACATGAAAGTATGCCGGCAAATAGTTAATAAAAAGAGTGTCAGTACAGTGAATGACGCCTGAAACAAAAGACCTTGGCCACTAATGGACCCACGTGGGGAACCTTGCATAACGACTTCGTGAGGTTCTTCGCTTGGGGTGATTGCTAGAGAGATTGATCAGCAACCTGGGTCGAAGCAGTGTTGCGGAACGAACGTGTTATTTACTTAAATAGCACGAGAATTCTGGATCAATCTGAAAAATCTCTATCCCTTCCACATACTACTCCTTTTCCCTACCGAGTGAGTCACGCCTATCCCGAAAGGGAAATGGCTTAATGGTGTAATAATAATATATTATATTTATTTATGTACCTCATTTTGGACTACTTATTCAGATATTGTAAACTAAAGTACAAATTTTATTTTTCCGGATTTCTTTAATATTTGTTGCTTATTTTGCATTAAATTTGATTCTTGGCTACCCTGAAAAATGTATACCATTTAAATAAATGTATATTATTAAAATATATAATATACAGAGTTATTGAAACAAAAGCATTTTCATTCTCTTTTTGTATAATTAACAAATAGTGTGCATCTTATTTTTGAAAAATGTTTATTAGACATTTTTGCACATTTTGTGCTGTTTTTCCATAAATTTAATTTGTTTATTTTCAATGTTATTTTGTACGGTTTAAATTTAAAATACGCTACATTAAAAATTATTCATAACAAATTTGTAGATCCTTCTTTGGTGAACAACGTTTGTCGATTCATTTTTCTCATAGCTTGCGTAGTTTGTCGAAAAATTTATTTTTATTATTTTTATTGTTGTTTTTTACGAATAAGACAAAAAAAGGATCATATCAAAGAATAATTATTGACAAATGTGCAGCTTATTTTGGTTGCACAATTTTTGTTCATTAGTTGTTTCGCATCTTGCATGGTTTGACCGCAAAATGAAATTTATGATTTTTTATTATTTTTTGAGCTATCAAAATTTGAATTTTCGATATTTTCAGAAAATTCTAAAAGTTGTTTTAATAATCTTGTATGGCTTCCAAACAGTAAAGTTTTTCTTCTCTTACTTTTTTGTCATATCATGCATTTTTTGGCTTCAAATGTACATTTTCGTTTGTTTTACATTCTCATCAGAGAAGGTATTAGATTTGTGTAAAATTTTACCCCCCCCCCCCAGGTTTTGTCAAATGTCCACGTTTTGAGATCCCCTGAATCTGAAAAACAGGTTTTTACAAACATGTCTGCCTGTATCCCTGTATGTATGTATGTCTGTCTGTCTGTATGTCTGTTTGTATATAATTGTTATTTGTAATTTATTGAAAAAGTCCCTAGGGATAAGTAGCCCTAAGTAATTTCCAGTAAATTGTTTGGATTATTAATTAAACCCTTAAAAATTCAATTTTAAAATTATAATGAGAGGGCGCTTCTCTAATAGTTCATGTTATTCTATTCCATAGACGTGCCTCTTTAGCCATAAACGATTTTTGGAGTTTACAAGTTCTATGCTTTGGTATTTTTAAAGCTAAGTTCCTCTCATGGAGTCTGGGATGTTTGGGATGGTCTTTATCACTAAAAGTAAAATTTTCACTTAAATACTGAGGAGCTTCTTTTCTTGATATTGTAAAGAGCAAATTGCCCGTAAAAATATGTCTTCTTTTCGCCAAGGAAAAGAACCCGGCTCCCTCTGATGTGTTTACTTTTTGGGTAGTTATATATATATAGAACGGATACATGCATTTAAAGCCCGTTCAAGTTTTCCATTGAATTCATCCGTTATATCGTCGTAAACATTCATCCGTAATAAAAAAAATGGGAGAATCAAACTCTTACCTAGGAGAATCCTAGTGGAAGCGGGCAAAGAGTCTTTATTTTTATTTAATTGTTGTAGAATTCTGTAAATCTCCCGAGAAATAATCATTACATGCTCTTTCCAAGATATTGTACGGTTGAGCAAGTATCCGAAATCCTTGACCGAATCTTGAAAAACAATATTAACATTACCAACTCTCAAATGAAAGAGGGTAACGAGTGCATCTAATGAGGAAGAAGCAGAAGGCCCAATAATGATAGCATTAGTTTTAGCTGGATTTAAAGCAATGCCATTATTTTCAGCGCAAAGCACGATCTTATCTATGTCCTCTTGGACCTGACTGAAAAGTGTATTCAGTTCAGCAGCAGGTCCAGAAAGGTACAATTTTAAGTAGTCGGCGTATTTAAGGTAATTGCAAAATTTAAGTTCACTTCCAAGATCAGAGGTATACAAGTTAAAAAGCGTAGGTGCAAGTGTGAACCCCTGCGGGACTCCGTTTTCAACGACCACCCTTTCAGACAGGTCAGCGTTAATAGTCTTTACCCTTTGAGTACGATTACTCAAATTGGAGTGAAACTACTTTATTGCTGAATTGGACATTTTGAATAATGTAAGTTTATGCAAAAGTTAACTATGGTTCACATTGTCGAAGACCTTAGAATAATGAAAAAGTACCACAACAATCATCTCCTTTTTATCGATCGCCAGCTTAACATCAGTAGTAATTTTAAGGGACGCAGTAAGTGTACTGTGTTTGGCTCTGAATCCCGATTGCATAGACTCATAGAGTCTAATCATTTATAGCTATCTAGATCATGTGTTAATTGTCTGTGCGCAATACGTTCAAGTGGCTCTGATAATGCATTAAGGATAGAAATTGGCCGAAAGACTTTAGTAGCAGTAGGACTGAAGATTTTAGGTATCGGTCGAATAAGTGCCTTTTTTCATATATCTGGAAAAATACCAGATTGTAGATATGCATTATAAATCTCCTATAATATTGGGGGAATTACTGGGAGAGCTGAATGGATCATTTAGATCGAGATTCCATCCATACCGATTGCATTAAAATTAAGTTCCGTTACTTCCTTAAGGAAAGTCTCAGGTGTAATGTCGGAAAGAAAAAAATCATGTTCATCGAATGTTTTCAAAAGTGAATTGGAGGCAGCAGTTGGAAGTAAAATCGTAATGGATTTCAACATAAATGTAGTAAGGAAATCACTAGCAGAAAAATTGTGATCAGGAGATTCCTGTTTGGTCGTATTAACCGCAAACGCTTGAAAAGATGCAAAATGTTTTCTTTTTGGTTTCTATTTCAAATTGGGTTGAAATTAAATTGGTTATGAGAGTCTCTAATTTTCATTTGAACAAGATTTCTAAGTTTACAAAATTTCACTTGTGTACTACTATTCTTGGTCCTTTTTGCTATTCTACGCTTCGTGTCCCTTTTTCTCATCAATTCTCCAATTTCTGAAGTAATTCATGGGGCTGTTTCCCTTCTAGAACGTGGAACGTACCTATAGAGGCGCGAAATCATTAACTCATTATCGCCCAAATGACCGAAAAACTAAGCTGAACGTTGCTGATGCAGTTGTGGTAGTAAAACATATCGTATATGTTTGGAACTCAACATACTTATGTTTTCAACATAATTCTACAAGATAAAGTTGTCAAAATAATTTCTCGTTTACCATAAAATTCAATATGGCGGCATTTATAATAAAAAACACAAAAAAATGTAAGACACAAAATTGTTGCTGCTGGATTTCGTATCGAAAAATTGTTTTCATGCAACAAAATTGGTGCACGAACGTGCACAAACATATTGAACTTTCGAAAAATGAAAAACAACAGCTTTGAAATTCTAGATGGATGTCTCAAAACGGTGAATTTAAAAAAAGAAATTGCTATTTCTACCCTCAAGTGACGGCAATAAATTTGACTATTACCCAAAAAACCTATATATTTGTTTCGTCGTTTTTCGGGTCACTTATTACAAATCTGGCTGCGAAATTGCAAAATTGATTTTTTCAAACTATTTGTTTAAACAATTTATTCCAAAGAATTAGATCGTTCACAAGAAGCATATGCTTTTCATGGTTTTGGGTCCGCTGAGTACGAATCTGGCGTCAAACTTGAATATTGATTTTTTTTTTAGTCTGTTTTCATTTTGTTTTTTCGTTTTTTTTTTTTGTAATTTTTTAATTTTTTAAATTTTACGGTAAACGTCAAATACGGCGGCTGACAGAAGGGAATATTGGAACAATTTGTTAAAAAATTGTTTTAACACATTGATTGAGCGAATCTGACGCCAAATTCGTACTCAGCCGACACAAAAACCAACGAAAGCATTTGCAAAAACATCAATATTGCAACAATTTGCAAAAAATTGTTTAAAAAATTGTTTAAACACATTAATTTTGCACATTTGACGCCAGATTCGTACTCAGCGGATCCAAAAACCGTGAAAAGCATGTGTGCATCTTGTAAACAATCTAATTCTTCGGAATGATTTCTTTAAACAAATAGTTTAAACAAATTAATTTTGCAATTTCGCGGCCAGATTTGTAATAAGTGAACAGAAAAACCATGAAAAAAATATATAGGTTGTTTGGGTAGTAGTCAAATCCATTGCCGTCACTTGAGGGTAGAAATAACATTTTTTTTTAATTGTGCACCAATTTTGTTGCATGAAAAATTTTTTCAGTTCGAAATTCAGTAGCAAAAATTTTTTGTCTTGTTTTTTGTTATAAATGCCACCATATTGAATTTCCTGGTAAACGAGCAATTATTTTGACAACTTCATCTTGTAGAGAGGTCTTGAAAACATAAGTATGTTGAGTTTGAAACATATGCGACATGTTTTACTACCACAACTGTATCAGCAAAGTTAAGCTTAGTTTTTCGGTCTTTTGGGCGTTAATGGGTTAATAGCATCGATCAAAATGGTGATTAAACCATTTATCTCTGTATTCACGTCGTCTGTTTGTTTCCACAATACCTTTTGAAATAATTAATCTATTAGATTGGCTTTTGGTACTCTCTTTTAGTGTCTGAAACTAAAGGTTAAGTTCATTAGCCATCCATTTTTAATAAAAATTCAAAAAATGGACACATTTTGAATATTTTCGAGACCACTTTTTTCAAAATTCAAAAATTCCCTGTACGGTCATTGATAGAATTAAAAAATTCGAACAATTTATCATTATGGTATTCTTAAATCTAAGGGTATTCAACATACGATAGTTAAGACAAGCCTAACGACTGCCTTCACTACGAGACTCAGATTGATTATGAAGTGTTTTCTCAACTCGGCAAACAAAATCAGGGCGATCAACACATATGCCATCCCTGTCTTCACGTACTCCTTCGAGCTCATAAAATGGTCTAACAACGACCTTGAAAAGTTGAACAGAATTTTTCGCGTAGAAATGACGAAGCACCGAATGCACCACAGAAATTCAGCGATTTATGGGGTAGGGGCGTTGCAGATGTCAAAAAAACTGTGTGAGTCACAAGTTATACAGTTGCGAGAGTATTTTAACATTAAACGAAATGTTCCGCTTTACAGTACCATCTGTCAGGCGGATCTTAACTACAAGCCCTTAAATTTTTCCTCAGATGGGGCCTTGAATATCAGGGCAGAAACCATAGAGAAATTAGAAATACAATTGAGGCAAAAAGCCATCCGTGGCGAGCACCCTAACACGTTAGATCAAAATGAAGTGGATAGTGAGGCATCTAATATTTGGCTAGGAAAGGGTTTTTTGTATCCAGAGACGGAAGGCTTCGTCATTGCAATTATTTTGTCATTGTCAGCACCAGGAATTATCGCAAACACGTGTTACATCAAGACGTGGTTGACCGGTGCCGATTATGTGCAGATACGAACGAATCCATCGAGCACATTATTGATGGCTGTCGCGTAATGGCTCAGAGAGAATATACGCACAGACCGAAATTTTGCAGTGAACCTATACAACCAAGATCAACAAGTATAGCGAGTTAAGACGTGAAGTAAAGACCATATGGAGAAATGTGAATCATGCTCTATTCATCCCATTGTTAATTCGGCTACAGACAATGTGCACGCAAGATGCACTGAAAATCTTGAACATTTAGGAATCAGTAGGATATTGGCAGCAGCTCAGAAGGCGGTTTTATTAAACACCTGTCGCACTGTAAGAAACTTTCTTGATCATCAGGAAGCGAGGGACTAAAAGCCCGTGGAGTAACTCTAAAAAAGCATCCAGAGGTGACTGTTGTCAACTCCAACGCTCGTGGTCGCTCGTAATTGTATATCTACAACATCATCGCAGGAAGTTTCAACCATCGTATTAAATTATTTGAATTAACTTATAATATTCTAATCTTATCAGTCACTTGACTTAGTCTGTGGCTATAATGTATAACCGGGTTCACCCGAGTAAAACTTTAATAAAAACAATGAAATAAAATGAATAATAATGAGCCTCGGTGGCTCAGTTGGTTAGACGTTCGGACTTCACCTCAGAGGTCCGGGGTTCGATCCCTGAGCCGGTACCTCTGGAAATTTTTCTATGTACCTTTATTGAGGTTCTGGTTGTTCGGAACCCACCTTAACATATAGGTCCCCCCATCGTTTACTTGATTGCAACCCAGTCCGTCAATGATGGGGCAAAAAACAGACTTTGTTCAATATGTCAGAGCATACTCCTCTCATCAGACCACTTGATTGTAGTATTATAAAAATGCGTCCGTGATTCATGATATATACCGGGACGGCCCGGTGTTAAATAATCAAAATAAAATCCAGCTCTAACCAAAAATGTCTTCGACATGTTGGACAGTAACCATCTTAAGTCTGTGACAAATATTAATTGTTTAAACAATTAATTTTTTAATGTTTATCAATAAACTATATCAATATCTTCGTTCTTCGAGTTTCACAGCCCTTTTTCAAAACACTTTGCTTTTTATTAATATAATTAAGACTTCGTATATTCAAGGCTTATTAATATTCTGATATTTTGAGACGAATTCATTGATATCGTATACAATTTTTATGTTTATTTAGCCTGTATTATTAATTAATTTGTAATAATAAATGGTATGGTGCTGATTTCTATAACGAATCCCTAGACAGTTTACTTCGTTAATTTCATACATGTTTACTGTTCAATATAAATTATCATAATAATACAGTATATGTACATACACCTTGGAATTGATTTTTTGTTGTATAAAAAAAAAAGAAAAATACTCATTTACCTATGAATATGTAAGTTAAAAATGTATTAGAACTGATATATAAGATTTTAATCATCAAATGAAAAATTAGTGAAAAATTACACAGATTTAACTAAAAAACGATCGAGTTGAAATTATAGCTTTTAGACTAATTGACATCATAATACATTAATACCATAATGCTATTCTCCATTCATCTTAATTCTCAAGTGAATATTTCTTCGCCTGCCTTTTTCTGGCAACATATATAAAGTTACATTCTTTATACGTACAGCAGTAGGATCACAGGAGGTTGCGCGTGCCATACGACACTGCGTACTCTGATCTCTGAATATACATGACGACTTGTATTTTGACTTACGGCCGTCTGAAGGTATTATTGGTGACATTTGTCCAGGCCGGACAAAACATGTTCCGGTCCGGTAGGATGACCCTATGCCGCGCCTTTTGTCGAGCGAAAGGTACAGGCCCGACCCGGTGTGTCTTTGTCATTATATAACGCTATTGTGGACACACTTGCCCGGCCTGGAAGGAGACTATATACCTTTGCATATTATTAAAATGACGATGATTGTCATTTTTGTCCCCTCTTCTACCCACCCTCCATATTCCCCTCGCCGTACCACCATCCCCACTTCGAAAGCCCCATGAGGTGAGCCGACACTCTCCACAGCCTCCAACACTCGTCTCTAAACTCTTAACTCTAAAAGTCGAAAGACTCTAAAGTATAAACCAACTAATACGAAGACTCAGAAATTACTATTCCTTCGTCCCGTATACTTCGTCCCCCTTTCCAACTCTTTCTCTGTCATTCTAACAATCTAACTCTAACGTTTGCTCTTTCCGTCTCTATTGGTCACGCTATCGCACATTATAATGAGCAAATCTTCCATTTTTCGGTCATTTTCTGAAATTTAATCTCAGGCTGTCATTTTTCCTGTAATTGGCAGGTTGGCTATGAAAATATTATTATTTGTTTTTAAGTTTGGTTGCCGTACGTGTACATAATAGATAATTTTGACTATTTATGTTTTACATATCTTTCATAAGATTTCTAAATCACAAGTAGTAACTGTATACTAAACTATATCGTAATATATAAAAAGTTGACTGCCTTTCAGAATTTTTGGTTAAACTGTGGAAATCTATTCTGTGTAAAGGCTTCGCATGGATCTAACAAAATCTCCTTGACAACGATTGATGAAAATTGACATGTTTTATAGAATTAGGTCGTTTCTTTGCATTATCAGTTTGAACAAGTTGCATTATTCCTAAAAGATAATTTGAACATTTCTTGTCGCAATATTTAACATTCAATACAGGAATGTATACAATAATCAGATAAAAAAACTCAGGTGGAATGAACAACTATCGACTAAAATAAGATTGCCTGATAAGTATATCGGTCAGCTGTACCGAAAAGTTGCAGGTAATAATTGTATCCCAACAACAAATTGATGTGTGGAAGAGTCAAGAAGAAACCGAAAAATAAAATGTTTTCGTTCATAAAACTTCCACAATTTACTGTCCAGACGTAAAAAAATTCGTCAATTTTGTGATCTAATTAAAAGTAATGAGGCTCGTGTGTGTGTGTACTCTCTAAATCTGAATCAGTGAAATTTCACTGATTGTCAGTGAAATTTCACTGATTGTCAGTGAAATTTCACTGATTCAAATAGCTAGAAATGGACCACTGCTAATCAGTGAAAGGTTACTTTTTGATTCAGTGAAATAACCACTTTTAAGGGTTGACAGCATTGCAACATGTCAATTTAGCAAACATAATAAAATAATGTTTTAGTATATTCAATCCAGGAATCATAGCAAAAACTTAAAATCCATAAATCTGATCAAATATTTAAAAAGGTGAATAGTTCAGATGCTTTTCAATGACAAGAAACCTCACATATTACTTTTATTTCAAGATTGGACTGTCATGTACGAACCCGTTAACTAAGTACTTTCTATACGAGTAAGAGTATATTTATCCCGTAGTTATAAATTAGCAAACTTACAGCCCGAAAATTAAAAAATTAAAATTAAAAAAAGAGAGAGTAACAGCAACGCTTAACTCGAAACTTTAGAGGTATAGCACCAATTACATTCAGACGTAACTTGTGCTTGTCCGCATGAGAAGAACCCTTATATGTTCGACATAGAGTTGCGTATTAGGGCCTCACAGACGTATAAATTACCAGCATTTTAAACCCTATAGTGCCAATAGATTTAGTGTAAGCTTAGTTTCATATCCCATTTAAACCCGAGAATAATAAATTTGAACCTAACTTAGAAAAATACGAATATCCCCTAAACTTGAATCGAGCATAAGGGCCATTTTCATGGGGACACGCCAAGTTAAATGTTTAATTTGCGTGTATGGCACGCTAAACACTTGACATAAATTTTGTTCCTCATTAAATCAAAATATTTTGAAACAATTTTTGTATCCCAATTTCTCAATTTCTAGAGCCGTGAAATAATTTTAAATTAGAACTAATTTTCATCCCGTCATTTATATAATTATAATTTGATGCAACAGTATACATGTGAAACAAACTGACAGATTCCGATATTCGTTTCTAAGTCTATGTTAATTATAAAATGAAGCGGTATAAAAATAACAATATATTATAGTAAATTAATTGATTTACACTTATGCTGGGAATATTTTCTATCAAATAGAAATTTGCTGACCATCGTCAACTTCTTAATATTATTTTGCTTGCACCTTCTCTTTTGTAAAATTTATCACCGGTTACGCCACTGAAAGTTGATCTCTCTTGATTCTATTGTATATTTCGTTTTCTCACTCATTTCCTATTCTTCCTGGTCGCCCGCGCAGTTTCCTCTACTTTTCCTATTCCACTGTCTTCTTTATAAAATTATAGATTATAATACTTGCGATGATGCTTAATGTTTCTTTTCTTCTTTTGGAATTGTAATTAATTATTATGATGTTAACTTTTTAGTGTTTTTTTTTTTGTTAGTAAAGTATGTACTGCGATGACACCAATATCAAAAAACCATTCGTGTGAATTTTGTTGCATCTTATTTTGAACAATAAAAATTTACAATGTCTCTTCATTTTTTCTCTTTTGTCATTTTTATAGCAGCTTTGGCGTGCTTTTGAAGATCGGTGATTTTTGTGAATTGAGTCACGCCCTCTCATTCTGGACCAAGAATATTAAATATAAAAGTAAATGAGAAATTATAGTTATGAGTCAACATTTTTGGAATCACTACAGATGCATTTTTAAATTTATTATTCAAAATATTAATTACCGAAGTAGCAAATATAAACTCAATCCATTCACACGTACCTACATCGGGTTACGATCATATTTTAAATATTTATATTCTCGTGATTTAAATTTAGGGAGTGTCTCTTCGTCCCGAAGTTCTCTTACAATTCTGCCGTACAAGTTAAAAAGACACTTCTGTCTCTTCAACTTCGAACGGAGAAAATCAACTCATAGTGAAAAATATAGGAGAAAAAAGCCGCGAGTTGACACGCGGCTTTCTTATATGTAAAATATCTCGACCTTATTGTATTTTGAAGATGGAGCATAGAGCCTTTTAAGTTAGAAAGACCTGAAGTCGACACGCGGTGTTTCTGAGTTGTATTTCCATACGTCATACCTGGCATTTAGAGGCCAAATACAACTTTTCATTGACTTACGGTTTAATCCTGCAGTGAATCACAAATTTTAATGGCAAAAAAATTTGCTATTGAATCAAATCTATGTGTTTTTCAGAATTCTCGTTTGCGTAGATAGATGCAGTATACTTTTACGAATCAATTGATTCAACAATCTCATTTTTGTCAAAAATGAGACTTAAGTGTCCTTTTAACTTGCACGGCAGAATTATACTACATTAATTTTACTTTAGTTGCAACACTGGATTCTTTTACTAAATTTAAAGCCTGATTTAAAAATGATAGAACTCGTAATGTTTCTACTTAAATTATTACAAAAGACAAAGAGAAACAATTAAAGAAGGTTTCAGACCAAAGTATTATTCAATACTGCATTTTCTTACACTTTTAATTTAAATTAGTCAAAAGGGAATAAATGCCTATTAACTTCATCAACAATTTCTAATAGCGCGGAATCAGCTTTCTAAATTTATTATATATAAACTTTAATTCCATTTAAGAAACTTACAGATTGTAACGTCTAGAACAAGTTTCACTTTTTATTTTAATCTGAGCTGTATGGAACTAATTATAAATAGCACCCTTGGTTCTTAGTATCTGCATTATTCTACCTGATTAAAACTAATGGGTGTACTATTTTTCCAATTTCAGAAATTAAAAAAAAAATGCGATTGGATTAGTACTATTTTTCAAATAATAACAATTATATACATTAAATACTACACTGTTTAAAATTTTTACAATTCTACCACACTTTTGCAATACAAGCGTATGGTAAAATTGCAAACAAGATATTGGAATGGGGAAAGGGCAATACATTTATTGTAAGTATTGTAATTCGTGGACTCACCGCGGCGCGAACTCTACGAGATACTGTAAAATTGTAATGCATCATATGTATTGTAGCATTACCTTAAGTTTAGGAAATATGCATCCAATGCATTTATCGGAAGTTTCCAACAAAAATTTTTTACAGTGTATAAATGAAATTTCCATTATTTAATAACTGGATAAAATCATTATAATGTGATATGTCAAATTGCTAGGATTATTTTAGATGGCCCTATTAAGTAAATTTGCATATATTTAAAAAATGATTGTCAGGAAAGTTAATACCAGTTTCCTCCGTACCACACTTAATTTGATTTTTTTAAATGTCTCAAACTCCGCCTACGACTCTCGACCATGACGATTCAACAAAATACAATATACATTATACACCTTCGATATTCAAGCCTCATACCTCCTGTGAAACGTCAACCTATATTCTGATCCAATTGACGATGAATGAAAAATACAATGGAGCCGTGTCTCAATGATTGCCGATTCGTCGTCTGCCGCGATACACCTGTGTACCAATTGTTTTGACATGTGTCCTATTGTCGTATTTCTAGATCGGGGATCTAAGAAATATCAGACGCTGGCAGAATGCATTCTGGGACTCACCGCACCTACGTCACTGTCACATGCGGGTCGTACAGTCCGAGTCGAAAAAAAGCAAGGAGGCTGTTGGCAAAATGAGAGCTAACAAATTTAAAAATAAAAAAAAGGCCACGGCAGTGGACGATTTAATTTTCTGATACAGATGACATATTTGTTTCTTATGAGATTTATGATGTGTTTGGACTTTGCATCGTTATCTTGTCACCTGACCGTGTCCATAGGCAGAGTTGGCAATTTTAGTGAGGAGATTGCACTGGCGAAGTCGAAGTCGTCTGCACCAGGCTCTTTGTTACTCTGTCACACTCTACGGGGAAAGTTATCGGGTTGCAATTATTTTGCGTAGGAGCTTCCACGCTTGACGTCCAGTTATTTGAGGAGGTCTTTGTTTCAATAGAGAAAGAGAACCAGAAAGAGAAAGAGAGATTGGACTTTTGTCCTTTAGATATTAAAATTTAGAGTTTAAATATTATTTCAAAGATAAATTCTATTGGTGAATATAATTAAATACTTCTGTATTTAATTTCCTATGTATAATATATATAGCATGAATGATTTATATATGGGCATCTGCATGAAAAGGGATCTTGGCCGGTTTTTTGATTTGTTTAGTAGTTTACGAGACATACGCATTTTTCTAAGTCGAATTCAAGACTATTATTTTCGAAGTTGAATAGAGGATAATACTCAGACTTATAGTATTTCCTGTAAGCAGGCGAAAGTAGTTACATTGCATGACCAAAAAACATTATAACACGTGTACTTTTGGCACACGCCAAGTTTAGAATCGTTTTTCTCGAAAAGCGGTTTTCCGAAGTTCCGACTTCGAAAATTCTCCGGCATTTCATTTTCAACGCAGAGAGTTATTTTTGGGCTTTAACTCCACCTTATTTAACTGGCTCTATACTTTTGTACGTAACTAAATGGCGGCCATTAGGCCCTTTTCATGCGAACACCCACATATATTGTCGTATTGTACCATGTTTAGGAATGCATTTTCAAGTGAATTTGATATAAAAACGTATTCGTTAAATTATTATTAATATAATAAAAATCTAATAATAATATAATGATAACATAAATAATCCATAAATAAATCTGACTGGACACATGGAATTGTATAAGGCTTTTCGCTGGATCAAAGAAATTCACAAGCGATTAGCTCGATTATACTCGGATGGAGGTCATGGGGTGTGATTATCAACTTTTAAGCTACCTTGACTCCCAAACTATTATTAATAAATAAATAGCAATCATATTAGTAATATATAATTGTAAATACAAATTTCTTATATATAATTATTTCCAAAAATCGAAAAGTTTTAAATAAAAAAATTTAGAAATATATTATTAATGTCTCAAGTTCAAGATTTTTACAGCCCAATGTGTCGAAGGAATTTTTTGTTAGAGTTGTATTGTGTAAAAATTAAAAATTGATAATCAGGAATTCAAAACAAAATACAGTTGCGGAATTTTTCACATAAATACATATTTTCATTATGATAGAATACAAATTACATGGAAAACATTTATAAGCAATTAAAATCAAAATATTTTCTTGCATTATTTATCAATTTTTTACATAGCAAAAAAAATTAAATATTGAACATCATGTACAAAATCTCTGCCTAATTCATCTTCAAGTGACAGAAAAAACTATATAGACCAACTTTTTTAATCGCATAATAAATTTTTAAAAATTGTGGATTTTATTTTTATCTTTTTAAATTACAGAAACATTGTAGGAAGAACAATTATGCAGTTATTAAGTTTTAGAAAATAAAAGAGAAATTGTTCATAATAAAAAAATAAAAATAATGTAATGAATCATTAATAAAATGATAAATAATGCTAAGAAATGTCTATAATGTGTGTTGTTTTAGAAATGTTTGGTTTGTATTTTTCTATGTAGACTGTACCATTGGTCAGTTGCCTGACGAGACCCGCATCGTACAGGACAGGTGAGGGCCAATAAGATAAATTCGATCTGACCCTCATGACATAGGGGGTACTTTAAAGGCGTAATTATGCAAATAATATGTAGGTTTCTGGCGAAAAGAAGGTCGCAGTCGGAAACCTCCGAGAACCGATCGATAATTTCTAGATGAGGAAATTTTATTCTGCATTTTCCCATTGTACTTCGAAATTACAATATCAAAATTTTTACAATAATACAAACAAATATTAAATGTTACTTTCATTTTTCGAAGTTAAAATTTTTTTGATTAATTCTGTTCAAGTCAGTAAATCTTAATAATAACTAATTTACCTCTACAAATAAGTTCTATTTATTATTTAACTTTTTATTTTATAATTATTTATTTCTTTGAATACTATTTTCCATAAAAAATATTTCTGTCATTTATATAGCGGATTTTACATGACATAATTTTATAATAATTGAAAGTATAGGGGGAAAAAGTTGTTATGTTAAAAGAAAAGATATTATAGATTATAGAAGATACAATAAAATTCACATGTTTTCACTCCGAATTTTATGGCCCTGTGAATTAAGATGAAAAATTTTTCATTTTTATTATTGACATACAACTATTCAAAAAGCTGCACTTTATACTTTTACTACACAAACACTTTTTTTAACTGATATAAGATTTCATTCATGAATGAAATTAATAAGCTATAATTAATGAGTTTACGTCCATTAGGACAACTGAAAATACTGTAAAAACTGCAACTTTCAAAAACTCGCCATAACTTGTTAGTCTATAGATAAATATGTTGAATTTTTCACTAATTGCAACAATTTTTTTGTTTCTTTTGGGTTCTGAAAAGAGTGTCAAGTTTAGGTCTACAATTTTGCTGAACATTCATTATTGACTTAATTTCCATTTAAAATTTAACAACCGTTGCTACGTAATTTGAGCGCGTTCATTATATGGGATATCTTTAATTGTAATCATTTCACATGGAAAAAATGTATAGTTCAAACAGAGAAACACTGAAAAATGAAATCGTCGAAACTAAAATGTATTTGAGAAAGGTAAATTTTTCTTTTGAAATAGTATGAGTTCAGATGCCAGAACAAATTAAAACATTAAGAGGAAACGCATACGAATTTTAAAACCTGTTCTGCTATCATTTCCAGATATTTTTAGTTCAATTAGACATTTTAATCTTTTAAATTCTAACGTAAACTGTGTATTCAATAGGAAATTTCAAATCTCTGCCAATATTATTCCTATATAATTAGTGCTATATTCAGATTTCAAACGTATTGATTTCCATGTGGAGATATGTATGCCAATCTGGTGTCTGCATGGTCTCACCCAGGTCGGGCGCAGGTCTGGCCAGGTCCATTCTGGCCCAGTACTGGCGCTTCTCAGCTGTCCAAGAACCACAAAACTCTGAGTTTAGTCTGGAACGCTATAGGTCTGGGGCAGGAATGCGTCGCTGATAAGCTAAATACATTTATGATGTCTATTTTTTTTCCTAGTTGATTTTTCTCATTTTTAGCGAATTTTTTTTGCTTCAGTATTATAACAATTCAATCTACAAATTCCATTCATACTTTATATTAGTTTTCAAACAATAAAATCTAAAGTTTACTAATAATATCCATTATCCATATACCACTGGCCTAATTTAATATATAATATTACTCATATTTATCATATGGTATATTATTTTATATTTAGTCATCTGCAATTAATTGTGTTTTATTGGAACTATTTTGAAATCGGGTTTCGGCAAGAATTTGTACTTTTTGTTTCGTAAAAAATATGCATAATTTGTTCCTTAAGCGACTGTTTAGCCCTAGGGCGAAAAAATGTTGTACTAATGGCCAGGCCCAGGCCAGACCATCTGGTCAGCGCAGCTCGGCATTCAGACTGGAATCCAGACGGTCTGATGTGGGCCGGACCAGTGTCAACAGATTTCTCCACACCCATGTCAGCTATATAATATCTTTGCTTTAACTGTTCAAAGGTTCAATTTATTAATAATAATATGCCAAATAAATGACGCTGCCAAACCCTATTCTAAATATCTTGCCAATATTGTTAGTTCGTTTCCAATGGTCTTTGTGGCCACAACAAGGATAAATATATTTGGTTCAGTTATGCATTTTTTTCCGTGAAGGAGATTATGGATTGCAATGTATGGAAAATGTATGGATTGTATGGAAAAGGCGATTTCGCCTGTGCTTTTTTTATTATTTATTGTTTACGTTATTTATTGTTACTTATTATTGATTATTGTTATTAGATCATAAGAAGTTTTTATACATATAGTTGAATAGATTCAATAAAAAAATGGATGCTTTAAACTTTGGTGTATTTTTAAAATGGAAAAAGTTATAAATCCGTACATATCATAACTTCATTTAGTAATAGAATTTTTCTATGTATATATTAATCGATCTTGCCAAAATAAAAAAATGCAGTACTTATTACCTCGTTGTATTCCTAAAATTTAAAAAAAATGTACGAATAAACTTATTATTCGTTATACCATTAGGCCATTTCCTCTTTGAGGTAAGCGTGACTTACTCGATGAGGAAGGGAGTAATGTGAGGGAGGAGGTATAGATTTTTAGATTGATCTAGAATTCCCGTGTTTTTTATTTTAAAAACACGCTCATTCCACGATACTGCTCCGACCCAGGATGCTGATCAATCTCTCTAGCGATCATCCCACGTGATGAGCCTCACAAAGTCATCATGTGAATTTCCCCACTCGGGTCCATTAGTATCCAATGTCTTTTTTCAGGCATCATTTACTCAATTGATACTCTTTTTGAACTATTCGTCGCCACACTTTTCGAACCTGGCATATATCCCTGCAGTTTCATTTATGTCAATGTAATTTATCATGCAAGCTTGTGTTCCTATTGCTTCTTATGTCTCTTCGAATTAGGGTTTCATTTACACATTCTAACCATTCTTTCCGCGGTTAGCCTCTGGGCACATTGCCATTGCTCTAACTTGATTCACTTGTTTCGTGTTTTGTTAGTCGTTAATATTTACTCTCTCAACATGCGTATACTGTCGTGAAAATTCTTTAAAATTTCAAACATTTGTATTCTTTTTTGTCATTTTTACGATATTTGATGAATCAACTTCAACTTACTTTGTCAAAAAAGAAAGTATTTTATTAAAATATAAGATCGAAAATAATGTATTATTATCTAATCCGGCTGTATAAATCTTATTTTTAAACTTCTGAGGTTGAGTTAATGCAAGATATGCTTAAAAATAATGTTTTAAAATTATCATTGTTACAAAGCTTTCTGTATAAGAAAGCAAAATAAATGTACATAAACTTAATATAAAAAATGTTCTCATTGAACTTTCAACCCAGCCAAAATAACTGTGTGTTCATTTTTAACTCAGATAATCAAGAAACGATTATTTTCATTATTCATTTAATCATATAACTATATACGTATTACGTAAGGATATTAATAAATATGACCTCTAATGCTCTGACCACCACTTTTCCTTCTAGAGGAAGAGTCTCTCCGACATAAAGCATGCGAGTTATGTGTTAGCAGAGGTGAAGGATATAATAAGGATGTCCAGAAGGTGGATTTTAGCTTCAAGGGAGATCCTAATCTGTGGTTTAGTGTGCCTCGGCCTAAAATTCAATTAAAGTTTTGATACGGGCGGCACGGCTGTGTAAACGAAAATTTCGCAAGGTTCACGTACTTTCCTTAGCACGTCGATGCCCCTACGTTTCCCTTACGCTGGGTCGTAAAGCGATTAGCAGCCGCGAGGTCTTTTCAGGCCCAGATATATATACCTATGTATGTATTTCTGGGCGGTTGGCTTATTTCCGTGCTGAGAATAAAGGTGGCGTGTGGGCGAGAGGGGGAATAGAATCAGGGTGTAGGAAGAAAAGCCAGGGAAGCGACGAACAGAATCCGATGGACCGATTGGGTCCGAAATCTTGAAATTTATCTCGGACGATTTGTCAGGAAGCTGCTGCTGCTGCTGTTCCATCCTGGACGCCTGGAGCGAATAACGATCCTAGCTAGAAGACATGCTTTTGGGCAGTAGTTTAGAATTTGACTCTAACGATATTGCTTACAAATTTCTACACGTTAAAAGGAGGGAATTCATGAAAACGTTTAAATTTGAGATTAGAATTAATATATATTTTTCTTTAATCTGTGAAAAACTATTGGTTTATAAAAAATTGTATCAAAAAGTTACAGCTATTATTTCTTTTTTTGATGGATCATAATTGAAATATCTTTCACATCCAATTTTTTAATGCCAAGTGAAAGATTGATAACTTTATTAATTTATAAAATAAACTAGTATACGCCCGAGTAAAACTGCTTCCACCTGAGTTCGACTTCAATGGCCCCCAATCAAGACATTCTGAAGTCGAAAAGTTCGATTTGAGCATGTCTCAGTTTCGAGACGGAGGCAGACCTCAATTTATGTCTTGGAGAAAAGTTTCTGTGTCTTGAAGACATAAATTTATCTCTTGAGTCAAACAAGTATGACTCTCCAACACGAGCAGTTTATAACTTAGACTGTACACCTGTCCTAACAAAAAGGGTCATCCTGACAGTCATAAAAGCTAATCATTGTTAATGATTAAA
>NC_046662.1:98872077-98879596 GCF_010883055.1 Belonocnema kinseyi
ATCTATAAGAGAGTCAAGATAAGGCTCGTCTTGAGCCAAGTAAACATCGTCTTAGCCAAGACAAGGCTCGACTTAAGACAAGTACATGCCGTTTTACCTGCCGTGGCTATCAAATTAAGACGAAGGCATATGTCTCGGCTCAGCTTTGAGACGCAGCCAGATATCGATGTCTTCGAGACGAACTCAAGACACAACCATGTCGAACTCAAGTCGAAGCATTTTTACTCGGGCGACATACAATTTTTTTAGAAATCACCTGTTTTTTTAAACATGAAAATAGCATATTGAGTGTTTTTGGATTCGTCAAATTTCATAATACAAAAATGTTTGTATCCCGTTTCAACTACTGTGAGAAATAAAACCTAGCATATCTTCGTTGATCACAAAAACATTTTTAAATGGCATATACTATAGTTTACTAATAAAAGTTATAAGAATGAAAATAAAAGAATTTAACACATATTTTATGAAAATATGTCATTTTTCTGCTGTATAAACCCGAGATGTCTATACATGGATAATAAATTTAATTGAATCGAATATACGTTTTCTTTTTATACAAAAACTAGTTGATATTTTGAGGTAAAAAATATATAAATTTGCTATAAAGAATTATAGTGTCTGCAAAAGAAGCTCTAGTTCTTTCTACAATTTTCTAATTTAATTGATTGTTGCAGAAATTCTTTTGGAAACACTCATCCGACAAATTGGCATTCGTCATTGACCGAAGCCGGAAGAGAGGGAGAGGCACGTTAAGAAGGTTTAGCAGACAGGCCCATAGTGATCGATTTTCGCAGTCGTCGAACGCAAAATCGTTCGCAGCTATCCGACCGGTCATAATCAGTCGGATTGCCTAAATGTGGTTCGGCCAGCAACTGAATCAATGAATGAAACGCGTTCGTCATCCCGAAAATCTGTTTGTCCCCGTTGCGTCCTTTCGCCCTGTAAGAATCGTCCATCATAGGCAAATATGACAACCGGGCAGCGCCCCCTACAAAGGATCGGTACCGTGAAAAATCGGACAGAACTGACTCTGCAGATTCGGACCTTGCGATCGGTCCAGAAAAAAAAATAAAAAGGAGAAAAGAAAGAAAGTAAGAACCATCAAGAAGAAAGCAAAAGAGAGGGCAGTTTTCTGTGGTACTGAAATACCCTCTATGGTCACGATTCAACTTTTTGACAAAATCATGTATATTTAGCTAACGACTTCGGTTAGGAATGTTCCAAATATATCCACGATTTTTGCTTCTAGTTTTAAATCTTTTAAAATTATCTTAAACAGAGCTCATTCGACTCCAGTCAATGTGTAAAACAGTGCAAAACGCAATCTCGATGGAATTATAAAAATTGGTATTATACAATTCAGAATGACGTCGAAGAAGAAACGTCGAAGAAACATAAAACCCTTGCAGGAATTTTGCTTGTAAGGTAATTTTAAAACTAGAATACAAAAGAAGCTTGTTTTGCTTCTCTGTAATAAATAAAAAAATGCAATGCGGAGAATCGAATTTAATAACAATATTGAGGTTTTTTCATTTATTATAAGATTTTGAGTTCGAGAAATATTGAATTCAATATTTTAACGCGGAAGCAAGAGAAGAATCAATGGAATCGCGGTGGAACGCGATATTGGTAGTTTCTCTGAAAAGAAAAATTATTTTTTTCCGTTTCAGTGGCTATTTTAATCAGACTGCGCCAAGGAGTGACTGACCCCTGGCCAGTTCTCTGTAAGCGACCACCTATTTTTAAACGCGCGAAAAATGCATCGCTTCCCCTGTCGAGAGGCTTTGAAAAAGCAGTGCTCAGTGCCTCGACCTTTTCATTCTTCTCACATATTTCATTTTTCGATTGGGTTTTTCTCAATATTTTTTGCGACCCTTGAAATGAGTAGAGCAAAAAATCAAACAATGAATAGATTTATATAGTAGCTATTCTACAGAATAGTCAATTTTTTTAAAGACGTATTTTTAGCCACTTTCTCTGGATGGTAAATTGTTTTCACTACTTTTTCTTTACGATTTTTAACCAATTTTATTTTGTTAATTAATTTTTTTCTTTTCTATTCTTAAAAATGGTTGTGCTTTTGGGAAAAGGGAAGCATCGAGCCAAATATAATTCCCAAAAAATATAAACATTGATTCGAATAAAATCTTCTAATAATTCTTCTTCCTTTAATCTTGAAGTAAAAGATTTGTGAATTATTTAAGCTCCTAAAAATATTTCTAGTACATCTGTATCGTTAGCTGTAACTTTTTTTAAATATGTCGAAACCTGCTGCACGGAGAAAAAGATATCGCACAATGAGATCTTAAAACCTCTGTATTGAAATAAAGCGCAATATGAAAACGTACAAGCAGGTTCCGGAGCTTTTTAGGATATTATAATGCACTAATATCGCTTGGCCACTACTAGAACCCTCGTATTTATAATATAATAAAATAATAATATTATGTAAAATCTTGCAATGTACGATATCACGATTTTACGCTATTATAATGTGATAATTACGATATATAGCGCAGGAATTACGGTATATATTGCAATTCTTGCGATATCGTTTTCTCTGTGATAGTGTTAAATTAGACTGCAAATTTGTTTATTCTAGTAATTAAATAATTTTTTACGAAAGATGACTCTTTGAAGCATAGAAAATACCAATGTTTAGAAAATCGGCTCTTGTGTATATTTTTAAATAATTTGATTAAATTTAAGCCTTACATTAAAAGTAATTATTTAGCTATCCATTTTACAAAGAACTTCAAGCATAAAATAAAATTGAAAATATCATAACTTGTCGAAAAAATCTTTTTTAGGTGAACGATCGGAAAAGTTCATTTCTTTTTCTATGCGTGTAATAAGTTTTTTAAGATAGTAACCAATTGAAAGAATTGATGTTTTTGACATGCTTTTCACTGTTTGCATCTAATTACATTCTATATTGTCAAACGTAAACTAAGGATTAAAGTAGTTTGAGACTAAGGGAATTATGCATAAAAACTAATAAATGCACCTCATATCTATTCGACGCACCCAACCAAATATCCGAGCCAAGCATTGCTTAACTTTGGTAATTGAGCGAAAAGCCTTCAACAATATTACATGTGTTCATGCAGACATATTAATAGTTGAATGTCATAATATGAGAAAACTAAATAATTATACAAATAAAAAAATACACATGAAGTTCGAATTTCAAAAAACCAAAGTTTTAATTTTGAAAATCATTATACAAATAGAATTAGTATTCGAGAAATTCAAGTAATTTAGATTCGAATTGGATTGAAAATCTCAACAAACAATTAAAATTCGAAAACCTTTAAATAATAAGAACCTTTTGAAAGTGGGTATGCATCATAATTTCTAAGAAGAATATAAAAATATTGATCACACAGAAGATTTTAAAATTCGGAAAATAGTTTTGTTATCTTCACTTTTCGAAAATAATCAAAACTAGAATATTTCATTCCAAACATAATATTTAAAATCTGGAAATTTAGAACGAACTTCACATATAAGAGAAACATAATTATTTATATTGCGGAGAGGATGTCTTTTTAAGAGTTAATTACGAAAAATATAACTGGAAATATTATTATTTTGGAAAAATGACATTTTAAGTTTTTTCCTCTAAAAATAAGACAAAATTTATAAATACCTTAACTTCGAAAAATTTAGACAATCCCGGATGTATTAAAAAGTGTGATAAAGGAGATCATTTAGAAAATTATATTTATTCGTTTTTATCATATTGTTCTTTTTTCATAAAAGCTTTTATACTATTTCAATACAAATTGCAATACCTTGATATTTTCCGCTAAAAATACTTGTAAAACATGAAAATGGGCTTTTATAAATTTTCACCACTCTTTTATGGCTCGCATTTATTGGTTTATTACAGTTTTCTTAGCTCATACACCTCCCTAACCTCAGAATGCATCGAGTTAAACTTAATTCTCGAAAATGTTAACCAAATTTTATCTCAACAACACTATACATATAGTTATATATGTTTATAAAAAGAAGTTCACATTTAATACTTAATCCGTTCATCACATGTTCTAAAATAATTAATTCTGATATATATCAAGGAAGCTGCACCCAAAATAAATAAAGGTAATATTGAATATTTACATAATTATTCTCTATTTAATAAAATTATTAATAACTGTTTCTCAAAAATTTCAAATTCAGTGATCCAATTTGGTCAAGCTTTACTTCTTAAAGGAATTGAAGTTTTATTTCTTTTAATATCGAACCACTGTAAAATGACTTATAGTGCATCGAAGTAAATCTCAGTATTTATTGACCGCACCTGGTTTGAGTTTTGTTTCCTGGAGTCTGGATCAACTGTCAGAAAGGCACTTAAACTTAGCTTTACGGATCCTGACATCCCGTTTGGAACAGCGGGACTAATTTGACTGTAGGACTGATTTCCGGAAGCGCATCAGGCTAGGCTAGACGATACCTGTTCGGTGTTTTCAGAGCGTAGGGGTTCGCCAATTTAAAAGTAATTTTCTTAAATCCTCTAGTAAAAGAAAAAAGTCAGGGATCACCTCTTCCCACGGTTGGTCAGCTGGTCTGCGTCCTCTATGGGGATGCTATGCTTCTCACTGTTTTTTTACGAATTTCGATTTTTCTACCTGAGATCCATCCTAGGTCAGTCGAGAGCCAGGGTAGCCGGTGCTTAGGATCCTTTACAGTTACGCAAAAAAGATCCTGTTGCAGATACCAAGGGGAGAATTATTATGTGCATCGAGGGTGCAACAACATATAGTCGATAGGTTATATGGATTGGATGATTATTTATTTTTGCCACTAATAGTGTTCTTTGATCGTTTTGTTTATGTTGAATATTTTGGTGGGCGGAAAACACCACCTTTAAGGGCATTTGCCATGTCACGTGACCAATTATTTTACATGGATTATTTTCCATACCTACTACTTATAATACTTTTATAATATATAATTACAAAATAACTTAAGATTTTAAATATATTGCGGTATGGATGGTTGTACATAATTTCCATAGAAGTAATGGCCTCATTAGAAAAGAATCTTCTTTGCAATATTGTTTTTCACTCATCTTTTATCTTTTTAAATACTTGTTCTATTTATATGGGTTATGCATAAATTACGTCACAGTTTGTTTCTGTCATTTTAAACCACGTAACCCCTTTGTTAGACTCTGTACGCCCCCCTATAGTATGTAATTCATGCTGACTGCATTTTTGTAATGACTTTTTCAGTAATAGTTAATATTTTAACCAGGAAGAGATTTTTACTTTAAGTAAAATAAAACAGTTAAATCAAACCCAAAAAGGCGAATTTTCAACAATTTTGTTGATTCTTTAACCAAAACAGTATAATTTTCCACCAAAAAGTCGCATTGTTACCTAAAGAGGACGAAATTCCTACCTGAAGAAAAGAATTTCCAACAAGAGTTAGATTCTCAACCAATTTTCAATCAATAGAGAGAAAAAATTCCTACAAAATGTTGTACTTTAAAGCCAAAAAGACGAGCGACATGCGTACGAGGCGATGCGCAGCGAGGAAGGTTTAGGCTATAGAAACGAGCGGATTAGTTGTAAGGTGTGGATGGATGTTAATTTGTAAGAGAGAGTTGTAAGAAAATTCGGTAAAAAAATGGAAGTGTAAGCAAGTCCATTTTTTAAGATCAGCAAGTCGAAAAATAAACGTTTATCTATCTACAAAACACTTAAATTTTCAAGCAAGTAATTGAATTTTCAACCAAAAAGATGAATCTCTAACAAATTATTTCTCAATTAAATTTGGTCTGTAAAACAGTTGAATTTTCTACCAAACTGTTGCATTTTTCACACCAATTTAAATATTTGTGTACAAAACAGTTAGATTTCTAACTCGAAAATAAGAATTTTTAACAAAAAATTTGCTCTTTAACCAAAAAGTGAATTTTCAACTAAATGGTTAAATTTCCAATTAAAAAAACTTAATTTTAACTACAACGAAACACCAAAACATATTAATTTTCAACAAAAAAAGTTGCATTTTGTAGCAAACAAATGTATTTTCTATCCATAAGACGAAAATTTAACAAAATACATGAATTTTTAAACTATTAGTAGAGCTTCAAAATAATAAAAATAAATTTGTATCGACAAATGCAATAGTTAAATTTTTAGTTAGCAAAATTGATTTTCAACAAAATAGATGAATTACAACTGTAAATGGTTAAATTTGCAAGAAAATAAATGAATTTCTAACTAAAATCTTGATGCCTTAACTGAAAAATAATTTTTCAATAAAAATGCTCGTTTTAAGCAGAAAAAGAATAATATTTAACCAGAAAATTGCATTTTCAACTAAAAAGTATTAAATCTTTATAAAATGATATGAGTTTTCAACAAAACACTTTTTCAATTAAAAAGAAACATTGAACTAAAAAAAAAGATTGAGCTAAATAATAAAATTGTAAACAAAAATTATGAGTTGCAGACTTTTGAACCTAAAAAAAATTAATTTAACCAGAAATAATTGAATTTCGGACTGGGTTTTATTAATTCAGTTCGCATTTGAGTGAAAAATGAGAAAGAGAGAAAAGACTTTAAGTGCTATGACAAGTAAATTGGAATTTTGATAATTTGTAGACTAAAGAATAATAGTTTTAATAAATATCGCAGCAGTTTTTAATACCATAAAAATGTCAGTTTGTAAAACTAGAAACTTTGTTTAAAAAGTAAGGTTAATTTGCTATCGCACACTTTTCGATTTGGGACTACACAAAGTGTGTCAGACTATGCAACATTTCAGGCCCAATGAAATGATATTTTATGTTTGTCAAACTAAAATACTTACTGTTATTAAAACGTTTTATTTTCTAAATTTATTTTCATTAATAAGGATACACTTTTATTTATTTAACAGAATTTATGTTTTATATTTATGTTCGTTCCTTAACTTCATTAAATCTTAATAAGATACTAATATCATTAGGTAAATTAAAAATTACACTGTTACAATAATTAATAGAGTAACATCAAATTTGTCTACATTTAATGTATTTTTATATTTAATGTAATAGATACTAGTAACTGAAGCAAACACTAGACTGCGCATACAAACATCTGTTTACAATAAAATAAGAAATGTTTATTTAATAACAAATAAGTAGAGACTTTATTCACGATTTTCACTAATAACGACTTTGCCAATGGTTAACTTTCCCGTAGTCCACCCGACCCATTTATTTTTGAAAATTCGGTTAAAAAACTAAATGATAATACAGATATTAATACCTGATGTACATTTAACAAATTAAGCTTTCCTAGAAAACAAAAAACAGGAGCGTTCACATATAATGTCATGCATGTTTAAAAGATTTTCGACACCCCCCTTCCCTTTGTCGCGCGCTTTTCCTATGCTTAAACACGTAAGTCACGCTTTACAGTCTGTCAAGTTAAAGCGTGGGTGGCTTTACTCGCAGTCGGTAAGGTGTATCGACATGATTTTGGTGTCAAAATATTAAGAAGAGCTCCCTCTT
>NC_046662.1:98879696-98891696 GCF_010883055.1 Belonocnema kinseyi
ATTCTCTCAACATGTTCGAACCATCTTAACCGATTTCTTTCCCATGTGTCTACTAGCGTCTCTTCTGCACCACATTCTTTTAGAATTATCTCGTTACTTACTACAAATTATTATTAAATCTTCGCAAACCTCATTATAAGGAATTAAAAAAGTAAATAAAAAAATATAATAAGGTATAAAAAAATAATGAGAGCAAATTTGACATGATCAATATTTCTTTTTTTGTGTGAGTATTTGTGTTACATTAACAACAATCTATAAGGTGAATATGGGTCTTCTTTTGCATTCATGTAGTTTTACACAGTGTTCGTTGCTGCTTTGGTCTTGATTATTACTCTTGTGTTTAATGTATACTACCATTTCTCACATCTATCCTAATTACCTTATAAATTCTAGTCTAAGGAGCTTAAGTATGAAAATCACTATTAAAAAACTGTAATGATCCAGCTGATTATCCTTAAATTATCTGGGAGGGACAACAATCCGAGAACAATCGGTCGAAAGTCGCGACAAGTCATCTGAAAAAATTGGGGTCACACCTGGTAGATATTGAACAATAAAGATCAATGGTCGTATCTCTTGCACTGAGAGCCGAACGACATTCGAGAAGTAAATTGAAAATGTCGATCTCGCAGATTTCGTTCTCGAGATACGAGGACGAGAATTAAGGAGGCACAGAGCATACGGATGAATGGTCGAAATTTGATCGAGAAATCAGAGAGTGAGGGTGGCCAGTGAAAATGAGGCAAAATTGAACGCGCGGCAAGAGGGGTGAGAAATGAAGATTTGAAAAAGCTAGTGAAGCTAGTGCTAGTGATCCAAACTCTAGACTGGGGAATCCAGAATCCAGAAAAAGACGTGTAGATGCATTCTCTCACGAATTTTCGGTAAGAACACACGTGGTCCAGAGAGCATCAGCCCCCGGGCCTCGTCCGTTTTTCAATCGCTTTTTATAAACCTCGCCGCGTCTCTTTTTTTTTCTGCTTTCACGTTTTTTTCTTACCCCTTGGCCGGCCATCTGCCGCTACGGAAGGGGCGGCTATAAGATCTAGGGATTGCAGGAGCGGGGTAGCTCAGTCACGAGACTCACGAGGACGAGAGAAGGATGCTGTGAAATTGAGGGGAGGAAAGGGGACCCTCCAGAGGCAGAAGACTCCCCACTCTAGCGAGTAACGGCTTGAGGCCCCGTTTTAGAATCGCGGATGAACTATAGCTATACAATAATCTATAGTCATACTCTATAGTGCTTCTGTCTCGCGTGGAACTAAATGAATCAAACCTAATAGAATAAGCGAGACAGAGAAAAAAGGAAAGAGACAGAGAGGAATGATCCTTCTCAAAGATCCTTTTCAACAATATACGTCGCCGATTAGTAATCTTATACCAAAACAAAAGCAGATGAATGACCTACTTCGTGTCCCTTATTTTATTTAATAAGTTTTTTATAAGAAATAATAGAATCGGTACATAATTTTGACAAAAGTTTTTGGGATCTGGTAAAAACATTCTTTGCGCGAAAATGATAAATTTTTGAAGTTTTGCTTCACAAACAGTATTGAAACAATTTTGGATAAATTTGAGGTTTATTCTAGTCGCTTGTGGTGAGTTATAAAAAGATCATTATAACGACAAAATTCTAATATTTTGTGGTTAAGGATTTTCAAAGTGAAGTTAAGATCTGGCCTGCCATTTTAATGCCCTGCAATTCGTATTTGTCTGATGGAAAATACTTTCAAAGGGCAACAGAACTTTGATAGAACAATTTTATTCGTTATAGATTCATATCGCTCCTCATCAAGCTTCGCGTTGATCTGACAAAAAACGACCATTTTCACTTTTCATTGAAAGTAACTTTTCTCTAAAATTTTCCGTTATCAGTATGACTATAGGTCATGGGCCGCAAAAGAAGCTATAGTTGTATATTACGACAGGAAAGTGTGTAGAAAAATACTTTAGAAGAAATGTGTGACGAAGAGTGTCAGCGAAATGAGAGACGTCTGAAACTATAGAGTCCGCGTGGTATAATGACTTTCTGAAACTCTTCACTTGGGATGATTGCTAGAGAGATTGATCAACAACATGAAAATTCTAGATTTATATAAAAATGTATATGTACCTTCTTCTTAAACCTACTCTTACACTTCCCTTTCTCACTTTTCTCATGTGAATTTCTTGTTCTCCGGCTATAACGAAGCTAGAACGAAGCGAGCTAGCTATTTCAAAGCAATTTACATCGCAATAAATTTTGCTACTGTAACAGGTTTTATTACGTTATAGAACTTACGACGATATAAGTATATATACACTATTTTTTTATTGCAGGCATAGAATTTATCACGATACCTACTACTATCATGCTAAGTTCCACAATAGATAAGGCACATTAAAGTGACCGTAAGTTACCATACATTTCCTAAATTTCCTATAATTTATATGGAAACTTGTGATAATTTATGTAGTTTATCAGTCTGGCCCAGGTCTAGATTAAGCTAGACTGTCTGGTCTGAAAGATCTGATCTGGTCCAGGCCTACGCTTATCTAGATTGTCTAGTCTGGAAACTCTGGTCTGTCCCAGTACTGACGCTGAGCAGCGAGCCAAGGACAAAAAAAAGTTTTAAGTTCGATCAGCCAATTTTTCTTACACACGGAGAAAAATAGATGGTCAAAGTTAGATGTTTAAATTTAGGGAGCCAGGCAGTCTTTCTACATGGTCGAACCATTCTTCCAAATTTTTTTCGACATGTTTAAAAAGACGTATTTGATCGCCAGTCTGACTTTTATAAGAACACTAGACTCACTATCAGGGATAACTAAGCCCTAAGCCTAAGGTATCCTTTTCGGGATGGTCAATACGTACATATTGTTTTCACTCATTTCTAACATCCAGGAAAGAGCAGATAAGCCATCGCGTATGGTCTATTGCTTGATTTTTGCGCGCCAATCATACGCGTAAAAATTCAAAGTGCTATCCGTTAAAAAAAAGAGAAAGTTTCTACCCGCTATTCCCGTGTAAAGTGAGTGCATCTATTGAGGATTCATTTAAAATACCTTATTCTGTAAGTACCTGTTTTAAATACGATCCAGTCGAATGTCTGAGAAAATCAGATCGACCATTACAGATTTCCAAACCGACCGTTCACAATGATCGGGTCAGCCATAGTTTGATATGACGGAGAGAACAGTCCAAGACAATCGAGTCAACTTTCTGAGATTTTCGATTTGGATCTTTTGTTTTTACCTTCTAGAGATAGTCGCTTTAGCCATATTCAAGAGCTGTCCTATAGTCGACCCTGCAATATGGTCTGTCTGCACATTTGCATGGCTAAAAAGACCTTCTAGTGTTCTCCGTGAATTTTTCAGAAAAGTTACAGGGTGTTTAAAATGATAGAAAATAAAAAATCACACTATCAACACAAGATTTTATTTTCTTGTCACCTTGAAACACTAGCCTGGCCCAAGTTTGGCGCTCATCAGCTAGACAGAAACAAACAAAATTTAAGTTCAATCATGTTCTTATCACCTTGAAAGCCTGAACTGGTCCAGGTTTCATCTAGTTTAACTAGCCAAGATAAAAAAATATAAGATCGGTCTGGAAGGTCTGGCTTGGCCCAGACCTGGCGCTCATCAGCGAGCCAAAATCATACAAATCTTAGGTTCGTGCAGCAAATTTTGTTGTCAGATTTCGAAAAAATTTCAGGGTGTTTAAAATGATAGAAAATAAGAAATTCACACTATCAAAGCAAGCTTTTTTTCTTTATACCTTGACGGTCTGTTCTGGCCCAGGTTTGGCGCTGATCAGCTAGCCAAGAACACACAAAATCTAAGTTCAATTGGTAAATTTTCTTTTACACATTTCGAAAAAGTTATAGGGTCAATTTGGATATTTCAAATTTCCATTTCATAATCTTGTATTTGCTTCGCATTAGGATCAATTATTCGAATTTTTAACTATTTTTTATTATCAGTTATTAATTAAACAATAGAAATTGTAATTTTTAAGCTCATTGAGAACCCGATCAACATGAAATTTTTCAAAATTTTAAGTTTTGGATTATCAAGATATGTCAAGCATCGCATGCAGATATATAAACCCTAAAACCTACTTAGGTGGATGCTTGTTTGTCTTCAAAACCAATATAGATTTTTCATTATTGCCTAATTTTTCATGTTAATCTTATGGAAAACTTCAAGTCCCTCAATTCATGGTTAAATATTAATCAATTTGGCTCAAAAATTTTAAAATTTATTTTTTACATTGCAATAAATTCTGCTAAGATTCGGTCTAACTGGACGTTCCTTGATACTACAAATTAGTGAAAGTTGGCTAAAATCTCAGTAGTTGTCTACTAATAATTAGTCAATTTTCTTAAATACTTTAAATTTAGAGAAAAAGTAGAAAACCGTTAGAAAATTTTCTGGGTAGAAGTAGCATGAAAAATGTAAAAGGTCAAGTCCAGTAGCATCCGATTGAGTTTTCCTTTGACTGTCTTTAATCGTCCGCACTTATTTCATTATTTTAATGAATAATGGCGCAGTTTGTTTACGAACTTACGGGCGTGTTATTGGTAACGCGAAGAATAGCTTTATCAATCTGTTTCTCGCCTTCGAGGATCCACTCGGTGGTCGGGAGGTATTTTTTCCCATGTCCATTTTTGCATAAAAAAATTCTCACAATGTTACTTTCGCACGACTCTTCCCCTTCTATATACTCTCTTACTTTTTTCCTCTCTCGCCACTATTCTCTTCTTCGTTGCAGAACACATGCATACACATGTTAAAAAACGCCGTGATTCCTATGGGGTGTAACCCAAGGTGCGCTAGGTGCATTCCATGGACCCCGTACACAATAATCGCGAGTGCGTGGAGGCTCTCGACATTTTTTTATGATTGGGGTATCGTATCTGCGTGGAGTGGGGATCGGCGGCGGAAGAGGACGAAAGCAGGAATGAGAGCTAGGGAGAAAATGGGAAAGAGAGACACGGGGAGGTTCATGGGCACCGGAACTACCAGACGAGGACGGAAACACCTTGTGTTTTGTGGAGAGGGAAAAAAAGCCTTACGGTACCCCAACTGGCACAGATTCTCCACGAGGAGCAGCGGAAGGTGTAAAAAAATTTCTCGATAAAAAAATGTGAAATACTGCTAGGTTGTTAGCCGGCAAGGCCCAATATGGGGAGGCATGGAATCAGCTTAAAGCTGTACGACTTTCCCGCAGTTTTTCCTAAAAAAATCATCCTGTCGTGAGAAAACGCACTGCCTCGACGAGACTTTTATATCCACGGATTTTTATAGGGGTGTTTTTTTACCAAAACAAACGAATGTGAACGAGATCCGTAATGTTCGAGAAAGCCATGGAATTTGATGATCATTGATCATTTATCGTTTTTTAATGGTTTGCACTCGGGCACATCGTAATTTTGTAGATTCGATGGGAAACTCGTTTTTTCGAGGATATAAAAAAATGTTTTTACAGTAGTACCATAATTTTGTTCGTATTTAAAAAATATTTAAATCTCTTTTTTAATTGAAAATTATATACTAAATCTATTTGATTCTAAAACGTCTTCAAATAAATTATTTATTAAGTTCTTGCTTCCCTTTTTAGAACACAATTCTATATTTAAAAAATAACATTGCTAATGCACGGCAATTGTTCAGAAAAATTATATTCATATTTTGAATCAGGTGATATTCCAAATGTAGTTACCGCATGCAACATAAAACTCAAAATCTAAACATGAACTCTTTTCTTTATGTTCTATGAGCCAGGTACCGATACTCACTAATTGTATGATTTTTTCTAAATCGTCGAAAAATTGGGACTTTCACACATTAAAATAAAATTGGTATGTATTGATTACGATGAAACCTTTAAAATTGTAGATAAAAAGGAATAAACTTCTTGTAATCAAAATGGACCATGTAGCTGGCCTCGTGTCAAATGTTTCACTCCGGGTTTCATTAAATCATTGATAAAGTGAGCACGCGTACACCCGGAAGACTGTCTGGAATGGAACACCAGAGCATTATTCATCGATGTTGATAAAGGCAATCATTAGGCGAAAGCCAAGTGATTTCTAGTTTCCACAGAAAAAACTTTGGACCAATCCACAAATAATGCCAAAAATAATGCAATCTTTATTATTTCATTCTTATTTTCTAGAAGACTTTAGTTTTATTATTTGGATCCTGTTTGGCAATCAATTGAATATTTAATCTATTTCCTAATACAATTAAAACTAAAAATTAATATTGAATTAATTAAAATTAAAATCCAATGAATATTGTATGCAATTACAATAGAGTGTTGAAAATTAATAAGTAACATCTCATAAAGATATTTGAGCTAAAACATAAATTCTAGTATACATGAGTAATCTTTTAATTTTAAGAAATACACGGGAAAAAAATTCGTGAGGCGAACGAGTGTATCGAGAATATATTCAACTCAAAGAAAGGGTATGCTTGGATGAGGTAAAACGTTTAGTTAGAAGAGTTAAACATTTAGTTACTTTATGTAAATTGTTCTCGTAAATCAGTAATTTGGACAAAATTGCTAAGTTCAGAAGTTTACTATTTTCGACAGATTATGTAAAATTGTATTATCTTCAAATTAGAAAAAAAATTTAGTTATTATAGAAATATTTTAACTTACAGTAGCCAATCTTTCGTCTGGTATCGCGAAAATGAATTTCACTGATATCCGAGGTCAAGTTTGTTGTTTTTATCGCGTTTCTTGATATTTCAATATAGTTATCACCTACATTCGAAACAAATGTAAATTATTATTACTGCATCATAAACTACATTTAATATTAACATTCGCGCACATTTTAAGTGTTAAAAAGCGCTTAATTGTCCAAAGCAAATCTCAACTGTCACTGCTCCCGATTAGACCGTCGCCATTTTATTTCGCTGCACCCATAATGCACCGGCGCTCTTCTGATAATTGCTTCAGGCACCTATTCTTAATATCCCTATTATACCTATACTTATTAGAGGTTTGACTATACGATATCCCTGGTATATGGAAAATGGTCAAGGATATTCATTTTCGCTGATCCAGGGATCTTTCTAAATTCCTTCGTTCGTTTTCAGCTAAATGTTTAGCTATAATAAGGAATAATATCCCTGTCACAGCTCAATTTTTTTTACCGTGTAGTGTATCATATAGAAAAGAAGTTTGTTTCCAAACAAAATAGTTTTGCTTTATTCGTTTGTATAATTTAAGTTAAGTAAAAAATGTGTGTTATAAGTAGATCAAACCCATTCTGCTTTAATAAATCATCGTTGTTGGTTGTTTCCTTTTTTTAATTATACTAGATATTCTACAGGTTTACCCACGTAGATTTACCAAATTATTTATAGATTGAATGAACTGAAACTTTAAAAGTAGTAAATCAAATTTTCATAATGAAACAGCTTTTCTGGTTCAATAAAATGTTTTTTATGCATTTTTAACATATTAGAAAGAACAACAACCACAGTTTGGTTGATCGGACAAAATTAGTATTAAATGTCATAAAGAAATAAAAGCTGATTTAAAAAATGGTTAAGTGAACCAAATTTTTGTTACGTCGAGCAAACTCATTTGTCTCACTGGATCATAGCTGTTGATTGATTCATTCTGTTAATTTTACCAGGTATTTTTCCAATTTAACAAAATATTGATACAATTTACCCAAGTTTTTTGGTTGAATCCACCTCAATATTCACGCTCCATGACTGGCGTACAGTGAGCGGAATCAAAAGAAAAAGTTCAAAATGACTTTTACAACACAACTTATACTTAATTTTAAATTTTGCTTTTTAGAAAAATAGAATGAAATGTATAATTGATACATGCAAGCGAATTTAAAAATTTTTACTGCTCAAAATTTTATATTTCACAAATAGCGAGTAGTTTTCAACTATTTGCTGCCTTTTTATTCAACTTCACGTAAATAATGTCGCGGGGATTTAATGTGCATTGTTATTACTATGGAACATATTTTCATTGTGGGACACGGATAATCAAAATATAAAAATTTGTTAATGAGAAAAATATTTTATTCGCTAATCGTATTTGGCGAATTTTAGTGATCTCACAACATTCTTTTGTGAAATTGTTATGGGATCGTCCATAAATTACGTAACGCGTTTTTCTTTTGTTTGAATAAAGACGAGCATGAAATTGATATGAAGTTGAGAAAGACACAACGATATAAACAAAAGAAAAAAGTGTTACGTAATATATGGACGATCCCTATGGCTCTTTTCCACTATAATTTTGTATTTAATGCCAGGAAGAATGTATTATTTGGCGATGTTTGTGTACCCTTGTTTCTTTCAAAGGTTTGTTTTATGTATCAGTATTAAATCATATTCTTTTTTTCAATTTTTAAAAATTATTTATTATTGTTTTTGATCATCTTTTCAATGAATATTTATTACTTATAAGATTACGTTTCAGCAAGGAACTAAGTTTCCGGATATACAATTTTTTAACTTTTTTTTAAATATACTTTATGACCTGATCTGACGATGCATTTTTAATATTTTTTTGGACCCCACTTCAAACCTGAATTCATTCGTCTCTACAACGACCCTGATTTGAAAGGCCAATGCCGAGTCTCGCAACGAGAGCCAGAGTTCCGAAAAGGCTCTTGATGCGAGGTTGGAGTGTATCAAACAGTAAGCAGTATAGATTTTTCGATTTTAAAGTAACATTTTGCTCATCAAATTCCTTACTCTTTTATCGACAAGATATAGTTCATCATGAAAATGTGTCGTTTCATATTATTTTTCAAGTTCAAAGAACAAATTATATAAATAAATATTTTGTAATGATCAAGTATTACGTTGTCGATAAAAGCAGGTAGTTTTATCTTCAAACCTATTTTACTTGAAAACGAACAATCCTTAATGTTCACTATTTTAGGTTATAATTTGTTTGTAACAAATAACATTTCTCAAAAAAATCAGGAAACTCTTGATTGTATAGATCTCTTGTGCTTACGTATGATGACAGTTACTGCCAACTCACGGTAATATTTACTTTTTACACGTTCGAGCAGGTAATAACGCACAGTTAACATCCTACTAAGGATAATATTCATATTTTACCTATTCCAGTAGGTAAAAATACAAAATTACTCACAACAAAATTCAATCCTATTTTCTTCTGTGTGGATAGTGATGACGTCCGGTCGCCCTGAAACATTAATCACAGAAAAAACTGAAGTTAAATTTTGTTACATGTAAAATTTCCCGCTGTTAAAGTTTACATGCTATTTGGCGAAAGTTTTTCCTACGATGGAATAACCTCTGTCGTCTGCTACGGCGTCCTTAGCAGAAATGGGAAAACGGCAATGTATGAGTGAATTCGAGCTATAAATCGGAACACCACATTTAAAACTACACAGAAAAAACAAAAGTTGAAATTGGTTGTAGGTGAGACTTGCAACGGTTGAAAATTAAAAATATTTCGGCAAAAGTTTCACCGAGGTTAGGAGAATAATTCTGATGTCGTCTACTGCGTGACGCGGAAGTGAACAAATTTCGGTGAAACATGTAGAACCAGTAACAGAAAGCACGAAAAAAATTTGTTCTTACTGATATATTTCCTCCGAAATAAATTAGACTATTGCAGAGGAATTAAAACTTACTTAATACCATTTAGCAAAAAGCAACTCATATATGGGAATCCCCGGTTCCCTCCATTTTTATAAAGTTAAACGACGATAGATAGCGCTGGCGTCGCAATCCTCGCTACATCTCGAATGAAAATGGAGCGATTATAAGGCGAAGGATTATCCAGGCAAGGTTAAAAATCGAAAATTATCTTCGATTCATGGAATCATCTGGAATCGATGTAAACCTTATCTTTCGTTTTTTCTATGATATCTCTGAAAGTTACAGATTGTCAATTATTTTTTTGTTGAATCATTGCAGAAAATTATAAGGAATCAAAATATTTATATTCAAACAAGAGTAAAAATATTCTTTTGAACAAAATATTTAATCAATAAATTATAACTGATACGCTATACCTGAAAAATCATTGAGATTTAATCAACGGTTTTGGAAAATATGGGGTATTCCAAAACGTCAGGTTTCAAAATCCTGTAACTCCCTGAATTTTCAAAATTGTGGAAAACCATTTTAACCATAGACTTCACACATCCAACGCTAACGTTTCACCCAGTATCATTAAAAATATACGAGACAAAAACTTGTAAGTG
Organism: Belonocnema kinseyi; assembly: GCF_010883055.1. Lineage (NCBI taxonomy): Eukaryota > Metazoa > Arthropoda > Insecta > Hymenoptera > Cynipidae > Belonocnema > Belonocnema kinseyi. Next base: position 98,889,920 of record NC_046662.1, read on the forward strand.
ATTTTAAAAGTCACAAAGAGGAATGTCATGTTCAAATTAAGAGCAGAAATTGTGAACACTGCTTTTTAAATTATTCGAAAAATAGTTGATGCTCCTTGATAAAAATAACAAAAATCATGATCCTTCAACTAAACTTCGCACTTACAGATGTCTATTAAAACTTTAAATCCACTGTTTAACTAAATTGAATATAATAGTCGACTTTAAAATAATGTTAATATTTTTTAGTGTCGCCGGTAGCTTCAAACGAATAATTTTTTTAGGTTCAACTCAAAGGAAGCAACAAAAAATTGTCCCAGCTGTGATAAGATGTCCTAAGAAGTTGGAAAGTCCTAAAATAAAGTATTTAATACACACGTAGGGAAATAAATTATCAAGGGTCCTCAAAACAAAAAGTGCGTAGTTTCCTCTTTCCGGCCATCTAGCTTCTTCATCCGGCCTTTTGAAGATCTTTTTTCCCCTTTGATTCGCGGCTCTAAATTCAATAGATAGGCCTTAATAGAAGGAGGTTGGCGTTGTTTCATGATTTGAGATAGAGAATTTGCACTTCTGGCTTTTCTCTTTCTCCAGATTCTCTCTCCGTGGCGTCGCGTCGTCCGAATACAGGAACGAAACATTAAAAAGCAGAGAATGATTCTTGAAAGAGAAAAAAGTTGGATGACCGAACGTCCGTTCGTGACTACGCCAATGTAGCATGTGTGCTCGTGAAGAGACAGATACCAAATATAACCGGAGGCAGACCCCTTGCCAAGGGTGTTTGGAAGTTTGGATTTTACTTTAATTCTCATCAAGCATCTCTTCCAGTTCGTCCCCTAGCCCTAGCCGGATGGAGCATAAGCATCTTCTGGGTGCAAGGGTTGGGTCCTGGTTTCATTTCGAGTTCCATGAAAAACGAAATGATTTAGCTGAAAAGGCCTGTCCCGGGTTAATGAACTTTTTATAGGTAAACATTTTGTAGAACTGTAGTAAAGTAAACTTTCCAAATTTCACACTCTGATGTAGCCTAGATCTTGGCCAGCTTTTCTAACAATCTGGTAGGTAAGACTCCCTATCTTGGGTAGGAAAATTTATTTTCCTATAAAATTAGGAATTTTTTCATTATTTAGGAAACAATTTTGCTTTCAAAGATAATATTTCCATTATGTATTATTGTATGGTAATTTTCCCAATCAATTAGGGAGAATAAAGAAACCACATAACACTCTGGAATTTTTGATACTTTTTCAGTAATTTTAGCAGTATAATAAAGTAAGGAATAAGCGAAATGTAGTAAGTAATTTATTCTCTATTATGTACAGAAATTTTGCAAATAAGTTAGAAAATAAGGATTTCCTCAAACATTTTGTGAATTCTCTTTTTTTTAGTAATTTTACCAGCATAAATTCGAAATCAACCGGAAATATAATAGGACATTTTTCCGTAACTATTGCTAGTTTTGCTGATAAAATAAGAAACGATATGTTCCCAACATTTTTTGGAAAAAACGACTCTATTTAATTTGTGAAAAAATGGATCATTATAAATAAATCTTTCGATGGTGAAATTTTTTATTTGTAGCATTCTGTACTTGAGAATAAAATAATGCCGCTATAGAGTCCACAGAGCCTATTATCTCACAATCGAACTAAGTTCTCAAGGTTAGAGTGAGGCATACATTTGCAACATAATTATAATGAAACGATGTCATGATCTATATCAGACTACCATTTGATACTAATTTCAGCATTAATACTGACTATGATTACTTAAGTTTTGCGGAGAATTTGTGTTTACACGT
>NC_046662.1:98891796-98900314 GCF_010883055.1 Belonocnema kinseyi
TTATTGTAATTATAATTATTATTTCATTAAACTTCGGATTAAATGGTACATTAAAAATTTTCTATATAAACTATATACATTTTTGATACAAAAGTTGTGTTTTTATAGTTCAGTGGAAGCTATGTTGTGAAAATCCTAAAAATTAGTTTTAACTTAAATCAATCTTTTCATTAAAAGATTTTTTTGTGTATTTTCAAAAGGAGTCACTAAATCACTCAGTGCAAAATCTTCCAGGCTGTCCATTGCTACAATTTTGCTAAGATCTTGGGATGTACACAAGCCACCCGGTCAGTAATTGATCAACATTGGTTCAATCGTACATTTTCCACTGGGCACTTAAATTTTTTAATTAAATTTATTGTCAAATTGGGTATAATTTTTTTAAAGGAAACTGGGGTATGGCATCCCTTATATTACTACCTTTTTTCAACAATATGAACATTGTTCAGCACTAATTGAATGTTTCGTTATTAATCAAAGTGAAACATGTGTGCTGTATATGACGTTGCAAGATTTAATCTATTTCAATATATTTAGAACGTTTATAGAAACAAATGAGGACACCAGAAGTTGAAGAAAATACTCCATCTATTAAAACCTAACTTTTTCATACTTTAAGAATTTCAGAACATGCTGTGAGTTCTTCATTTCTGCCAAAGACTTTTTTATATTTTTTCGCTAAAAATTTTTATTTATAATTACTCTTCAGATACGCATTTTAAATCCAAAATTACATCACGCAACTCTTCAACCAAACAAAGTGAGCTATTTAATGTAAAAAATGAATATGAAAATCAACCGCCACGGGCCTTATTTGTAATTGTCGCCGTGCGCCGCCACAGATTGATGCATATCCTACTCTCCGCAGACCCTCTGCTAACTTCGACCCACCACCGATCCTTTTTTTCATAATTTTTTCTCTAGCAACCTAATTTGCGTTTCTGAATGCACTGCAGAATTGAAATGACTAATAACATATCTATGGAGAGAAAATCTTTCTGGCTGAAATTCAAAATGATACATGTTAATATATAGTATACTTTGATTAATTTCAAGGTTGTTACAGAACTTGAAATTGCAATTTGCACACTCAACAAAATTTCTGATTTAACAAACCAGAATACTGGTTAAATATGCTCTTCCTATTTTTTCTGGTTACAGTTAGCAGAAAATCTGATTAAAACAATCAAAATTCTGATTACTTTAAGCAGAAAATAGTAAGGTCAAATTTAACCAGAATTCTTGCTCATCTAACCAGACGTTTTTTTAAGTGTAGTCACTAAAAGTGACTGATATTCTTTTGTCCTTAAAAGAATGCAATGAAATTTGATAAGGAATCTAAGTAAATTTTAACGAATTTAGGATCAATTGATAAGACTTAAAAACAATTCAAGCCAGGTTAAAAAAATCAAATTAATTTAAACAAATCTTTAAAAATGCCATTCATTTCAGTAAAATTAGAGTGCAGTTAAGAGAATTCAAGAGAAATGAGAAAAATTCCGTCAAATTCATCAGAATTTACGTGAATTAAACATTATAAAAAAATATGAAGAATTCATTGACTTCAATAAGTTTGAAATGAGTTCAGTAAAATTTAAGGTATTAAAAATAATTTGCTGAAAGAACTAAGAATTCGAGGTAAGTGTCGTAATTGAGCGTATTGGGTAATTGAATGAATGTAGAAGAATTCAAGTAAATTAAGAAAATGTAAGAGAATTCCAAATAATTCAAGATAAATTAATAAGGATTCAGATTAAATTCAAAATGAATTCAAATTAAATGCTAAAAATATTTGAAAATCTCTTCAAATCTTTGGGGCCCTAAAAAATACCACACTTATCGTGAATAAAACCATTGCAATTCATAAAAATATTTTTAAAATCCCTTAAAATTTTATGAAATCTGATCATATTTCCTGAAATTCTGGAGCATGCGAGGGAAAATGTATTAAAATACCTTGAAAGCTTTTAAAATTCCTTGAATTCATTGAAATCTTTGGAAATCTGATAACATTTCACGAAATATTTTTAAATGCTATTTTAAAACCTTTAGCTCCTTTAAAATCGTTCCATATCTTCCGGAATTGTAGAAAAAAACTGTACAACTGCATGTAATTTGCTTTAAATCCCTTAAAATCATTAAAATTCTTGAATTTTTCAAATCTTCCTTTCCTTCTGCAGACTAATTTTTCAAGAATTTAATATCAAACTTGAGAACGATTCATTCAAAATTTCATGCCCTTTTCAGCGTCTCCAGAGTATTTTTTAAAATGTCAGATCTTTTAAAATAATATTTAAATTTTATTTTAGACAAAATTTACTTTTAGAGTGAAAAACAATTTCACTATAACGTAAAGAAAAGTTCACGATAGAAGAAAGAAAAATACAAAAGAAACAGATTGAGTGGCAGATTATTTAAAAAAATAATTGGCAAATGAAGTATGAGTGATGTTAACTTCTTTGAAGTTAATTTTTCTTATATGTTAATTAAAATGAAATAATTGATTCTTCTCCATCTTGAACAATAAATGTGAAATAATATAATGTAATTAAAAATTTTCTTAAATCTGCACGATGTGGTTGGTTGTGAACCGCAGTGTCTCTACTATAGTAAAATATAATAAACGTCGAGCTTCGTTCTCAGTGTGGGGTGGTACATTTGGCTGTTTTTTAAGCTTAGTTTTTTAGTTCTCGGACCTTGGATAGCTATAAACAGAAAAATATGGGGTATTGGTCGAGAAAGACAACTGGACCCATCGAAAAGTACGCATCGCGACTTAACACGGTTGCGTAGAACACATGTGTTCGCCTTAGAGTCGCCAGACAGATCTTTTTTGCCCCGAAGTAAAAATAATCTTTAAAACCCCGAACAGGATGCGTTGTTAGGGCCAGAGGGGGAGCGAGTGCGACCGAAAGAGCGGGCATCGTCACCAAGATGGTCCGCGCTCCGTTTTTTCACCCTTTGGACGTTTGTCTCCTTGTAACGGGTGTCCGGAATTAACACACCATGCCTGGATAAACGAGCCGCGAAGCACGATTCCAACGAAAGATAAACTCTACAGTCTGTAACTAACAATGTATACATTTAGAATCTAGAATATCTAGATCTAGGCACATAGAAAAATTAATTTACTATTTATGAAAAACTTGTCTTCTCGGGAATCTCTTTTTCAAATATGTCAATTCACTCAGAAAGTTCCTGAAGAATTTTATAATTCTAATTTCTGAGCAATTTATCTGCAAATTCATGTGCTATTTTTTGTAAGTACAACTTTATGGACAGAAACAAAAATGTCCTATTTTTGTTAACATTAATATCGGTTGTTGTTTCAACATCATATGTAATGAATACGATTTATAAAAAGGAGAAAAATTAGTAAGGGCGGTTTTTGGTCTTCAAAAGTAAGTTTATGATAGTTGATTCCAAATTGATCTATTTAGTGTATGAGAAAGAATAAGGAAGAAGTGATTTTTTCGTTTTTCTCCCTCTTTTTCCTTTTTTATGTGTTTGTCTCTTCATCATTTTAATACTCTAATAGTCTAATGAATCGAAAAGGAGTCTTAAAAATCTAATTTTGAGTTGGTCATTTTTTTCTTTGTCACATTTCATTGCATATAGTTATTCATAAGAAAGTATATTTCATTTCGATTTTATATTCATCATTTTTTATTTGCGGAATCAAAACTAAAAAATATTTAAACCACTTTGCCCACAATTCGTTCGAGAAGATAAAATGAAAACTATAAGAGGGTTTTCATTTTTCATCTCCTCGAAATATGTAATTTTGAGTTTTAAATTTAATACAAACGAAATTATTTTCAGATTTTTGTTCCAAGAAAAGTTCTTATGGACTCGTTTCCTCTAAATATGTTTAATTACATATTTTATATACACTGAGAATACGTTGAGAAAAATATGTTCCAAATTTCGCATAGAATCGTTTCATACGTAAATCGCGACACATGTGCGAATTCGTGCGATTTCAGCATAGCAATGTTTAGTTCAGTACGAAGAAAGCACAAAATCCGTGCTTTTTGGGTATTAGAAAAATTTATCTATGGTATAAAAATGGTTCAAAACGTGTAGGATTAAAAAGATTATTTTAGATTTTTCATTGTTTCTTATGCATTGTTTGGAGTCTCGCTCACCTCAGTTTTGCCACTTTCCCCGCAATTTTCAGTGACATCAATGCCATTAACAGATAGATTAAAATCCCTATTTCTTTCTCTGAAGTATGTAGTTTAAAACTGATAAAAAAAGTCTTTAAATATTACATTGTGTAGGAGATATTTGATTATGACGATGATTCGATGGAAATGTTTGAAATTATAAAACGATAATTTAACTTTATCTTTATGGCAGTTTTATATGAATAATATACTACACGTAGATTACACTCTAGAAACATGCTCGTATAGAGTATAGACTATAGTGTATACTGTATACTAACAGTGACCATGGGATCCTGTTTATTTTCGTACGTGAAACGTTGAAAGTCACACACAGTTACAGTCTTGTAAACTTTACGTGTGCTAACTTGACCATGTGTGCTGACCATAAACTGTAAATATAAGCCCGCCCCGAAAAAGCTAAAGTTGTTACATATGGTTCTCATTTCCTAATTCGTCAGCGAAGATTCGTTTAAATGAAAAATTATACATACAAACATTAATATCTTCCACCCTCTTTGAGCTAATACTTATTTTCCGGCTTTTTATGTACAGCATTGATTGGAACGTGTGTCAAAAAATTCGAGACCAATTTTCTCAACCCCTCAATTAGCCTTGAAGTCATGCTTTTAAACTTTTAAAATATTCTGAAGTTCCTGCTTCGTAACTGTAATTTACAAAACATTTAATATGCCAATTTTCGAAGAACAAAACTTTAAAACTGGTTTAAATATTGAAAAAGTAAAGTGACTAAAATGTGTTTTTATGTTTATTTAAAACCCAGATTTTGTAGGATTCGAGGAAACATGTGCCTCGAGCGAAAAAAAGTTCTTACATTGAAAATTAAATTTTTGATCAACCGTCCAAAGTTGAAAAAATGTGACCCTTGGGAGAAAAAATCTCAACATATTCGAATCAAACTTTTTACGTTTTAACTCGCGCTTCAATTTAGCACTAATTTATCTCGAAAGTGAGTTTTTTTTATTAAATTTAAAAGTCGATTCTTGAGAAACTCTTTTGTCTATTCTGAAAATTCCTAAAATTGCGCCAATGACCTTTTGGAACGTCACCGTTCAAATAGTGTACAAAAATCATTTTCGATCAACCGCAGGCGATAAATGGATACTGTAAATACTAGTTTCATTAATTTTTAAAAATCAAACTCGATTTTTTACTTACTTTTGATCGAATAAGATTCGTGTATACTAATTATTAACTTCAAATTAGATTTTCAAATAACAAATCGAATGCATGAGTGAAATTCGCTTGACTTTTTTGAATTTTAACCATTTTTAAAAATTAAAAAAATTGTATATAGTAAATATAATGTACAAGGTGTTTAAAATATTAAATCTATAATAGCAGCAATTACTGCCAATTTCGTAGTACGTACTGAAATGTTATATTTAAAAATAAATTATTAGTGTTTCTAGTTTGACTCTTAAATATGGAATCTATCACTAAATCAGGGCTATAAGGGCTTCAAAGCTTAATTATTTTTTGTTTGATTTTAAATAGAATCTATGATGGCACCGTTGCTAAAAATTATTCGTACCCATATTGAAAATTATCTGGAGAAACTTGCACATCTCCAAATACAGCTATGAAATTCAAAAGTACCAAAGGCAAGAATTAAGAATTTTAAAAATGAATTTATTTCCTCATCATCTAATAGTCGCAGTCTTTTGGGGACATATTTGGGTGCTGACTAGCCTATCAGGATCAAAAAATTTTGTGAGTGTTACATCCAAATATCTTTTTACATATTTCCGAAAATATCCAAGGTGATTAGCTCGTCCAGGCTAGCGCTAAATTAGCTTGTCCAGACTAACGTTTAACTGCACAGAAACATTTCACTTCTACTTAGCGCCATAATGGAGTCCATAAATGGACCGTCTTAACAGCGCTACATTTGCGTTGAGGATGATCTATCTTAGCACCTGATAATTTTCTACATGGGTACTTATAGCCATAATAAAAAATTAAAAACTGTATAATATAATGAAAAACTTGATAAATTGCGATTTTCATAACAAATACGACGTTTAGCGACCTCAAAAGATATTTTTAAACCTAAAAAACATAAATTACTTTGTGGATGATTCTAAACCAATCTAATTTAGATTATTACATTTTTCAAATAGGAAATGAAAGATTGAAAAAATGTGGACAAATAAAAAATTGATAATATTTAAAGCATTCTTAATACACAAATTTAAATTAATACCCTACAGATTGTAACGAATTTCAAATTTATAAATAATTAAATTATAATTTCAACCGGTTACTTATCAAAAATAAGTTTGTATTTAGGTTGTACAAAAACTGGATTATGAAATTAACATCCTCGATACCTATACAAAAAATATAGTTTGAAAATCTAATTTTGAATTTCGGAGAGTCAAGCCACCTTTTTCCAGCTGCCTTGGATTCACCAAAAATATTTTTTCCACGCTGCCAAATTTTGGTGAAATTAAACGCGGCTTTTAATTTTTTTTATTCCAGAAATCAGGATTTGGCTGAACACCCTATTGACCATTTGGCTTGTAGCAGTCTTTTTTCTGCTAAGAAAATTTAAAAAAAGGGCAACATCTAATTGTCCCGAAATTCTTCTATAGAACGAGGACGGAAACTATAGGTTTTAAACCTTTAAAAGTAGCGTAGAGTAAATATAAAAATTATTGACATTTTTAAAAAGGTGGACCCACACAAAACGACCAAAAATAGTATTTTTTGTTTTTTAACAAAAGGAACCCAGATTACGGCAAGAAAGCTTGTTAATAGCTACAAAGCAAGCTCTGGCATTAAAGATATAATATTTTGAAAAATCTGAGATAGCGATTACTTAGAATGCAAAAATGAATAATTTTCCCATTTTTCAAAGAAAACCTCTCAAAATTTTGCATTTTATTTGTAGTAATCGAGGCAGAAACTATACAATAGTCAGTGGCGGCCGAAATATTGAAAATATCGAAGATAGTGGTTGCTTCAAATTTAGGATAAATGAAAAAATGAATAATTTCAGCATTTTTAAACATTTTTTATGCAGATAAGAAAATAAATTTCATTGTCTTGCCAATTTTGAGTGTTTTTCCTGGTGAATGAAGAAATTAATAATTTTTAAATATCAAATCTTTAATATCTGTACTTGCTTTGTTTTTATTCCACACTAACTTTTTCGGGTTTTAAAGTTTCCTATGGGATTCTTCAAGGGATATGTCCTAGGGGTAAGTATTAACCGATTTGGCAACAATTAGGAAAATATAATTTTTTGTGGATGTAGGAACGAAACCCGAACTGGGTAGAAAAATAATTTTGAGTAGGAAAAATGTCCACTACTGATGGTAAGAATACATATAACGCAGCATCCGAGGGAAGAGATCTGAGTCCCACTTCCTTCGAATCTAACTTATATTAGTTGATTAGATATTCTTTCAAAAAGTAAAAAGAATTTTCTTGTCAGTCAATACCATACTTTATTGAAATTTCATTCAAACCTTGAACACAATGGTAGCGAACGCGATAGCAGTTGGATATTTGTTTGATGACCTGTTGACCATGCTGTTTGATCAGTTGTTACATCGATTAAATTTCTACGATTTTAGAACACTCCCGGCGTGGCGACTCAGGTGCTTAAAACACTTTTATTACGTTGTAAGCTGAGAAAATAAGCAGGTGGCCTATCAAAAGTAATCTCTTTTCGAAACATATTTTAAAAAGAAAGTTGTATCTTAATAGAGCGTGATAAAGGGTTCAATAACTTTTTCAGAAATAATATAATGGCACCATAGTATTGTTTGATATTCTCTTTTTACGTAACATTATTCTTCATTCTAGATTATACTTCTGAGTACGTTAAATTACGGATTTTCGCTTCAAAGAATTTTCGGAATAAAAAGTTTTAGCCAGCGCGACGTTGCGTTGTCAGAGTGAAATGTTCGACGACGTGGAATATGCTTTAAAAACAAATCAATTTTAGAATAAAATAAAAAATGTCCATACTCCCCGCGTGGAAATAACCCCATTTAGCCCTATTACAAGTCGGACACTAATCGGAGGCTAGTCGGTTTATTAATTTTGACAACGTACCCAGTCGGGGACTAATCGGGGACTAGTTGGACTTTTTGTTGGCAAAATTTCAGTCGAGGCCTGGTCGGTGGTTGGTCAAGGGCTAGTCGGCCTTTTTGCTCACTAATTTTCGTGCGGTTAATCTTCAGGCTCTGGTCAGGAGCTAGTGGGGCTCTGGTCGGGTTATTCTTATGTTTGAGTTTTCGGTGAGGTTTTATCAAATGAGGTAATATCTAAAAAAGCATAATAATTTTTTTATTCTAAAACACTAAGAATATATT
>NC_046662.1:98900414-98932308 GCF_010883055.1 Belonocnema kinseyi
TTTTCAGAAAATTGCGAATTTCTAGGAAAATTTATAAATACCTTTGTATGAAATTTTAAGAAATCCATATTCAAAAAAATACATATAGATGTAGGTGAAAAGTCTGACGAAAGTCATAAGACTCTAAATTTGTACAGATGCTTATTTTTAAATTGATCTGAAAGGTTTGCCATACGTAAATAAAGTATAAACCATCACGTAGTTGAAATTGGAAAGAGAAAAAGTTTTTGATTAATCTGTGAAGAGCAGTATCCTAGTAGTAAACTAATAAGCACGGTACAGTTCAGATTTCGCTACCACCTTCAGTTGAGTCTTGCGGTTCTGGACTGGTAGCTTTAAAGAAAATCCGCAAGGGCGCGACGTGCCACCTCTCGCGCAACATAAATGACGCGTCGAGCGTTTAAGACAGCTGAAGTTTTTCTTTTTTAATTAATATTCCACAAATTTTCGGGAATTTTAGTTACATAAATTTATGCATTTTAAGCGTAGGATATGATCCGCATTGAATCTTGGGTAAATTTGAGCACTTTTAAATATTTTAAAAAAGTTTATGGACATTTCCGGGAATAATGAGTATTTTGACAAACTTATAGGGGATGTTCCACAAATTTTGGGGAGCTTGGTTAATATTCCACACGGATTTATTATCATATGACCCTTACTAGTAACCGATCAGGCCCCGGCTAGGATAAGTCGGGTCACCTGACTAGCCCCCGACTAATCGACCGTGACGCTACTGGTCGGGGGCTAGTCAGATGATCCGACTAGCCCCCGACTTTAAGTGGGGTCGAATGGTCGACAACCAGACTAGTTCCATATTTGAATTTCTACACGGGTCAGAGAAATTTCTACGCTTTATTTATGGTGAATAGACATAAGGAGACCAAGCTAGTGTAATAAAAAATGAGAAAATTTCTAAACAAATTTGCTCATTTTTGGCTACACTAGTTTTGCATATGCAGAAATGTGTCATCATGAGCGACAGCTTTATCAGGACCTTAATCTCTTTATGTATATTCTCCATATGCCTATATTTATGAACGTCTATAATTAAATTTAACAATCCTGTAAGAGATTTAGCCTTATTTCTCAAATAAGATTCGCAGAACCAAACCTTACCATTCACAATATTTTTCGTAAATATTCCATAACCTGATGATTTGTCGTACTTTTACACTGTAAAAAAAGATTTGTGTAAAATTACAAAGTTTCGGAAAATTAAATGTTGTATCATTGTAAATATCACACACTTCACTGTGTGATTTTACAAAAGTATGTCAAATTACATCCTTTAGCGATGTAAATAAAAGGACCCTCGAACAGCAGTGTGATATCACACACTCGATAAAAATAAAATTACACATTCCCTCGTACGAATTTTACATTCAGAAGGGAAAATTCAGTCGCAGCGTGTAAAAACACCATGCGTCGGTAAAACCACATTCCTGTTATTGAAAATTACATAGAGATTTTTAATTTTATCCTGGCGGAAACTGTAAGATTTTTGATTTATAATTATTTGAAAATTTAGAATAAGTAATCAAGTAATATGTGAATACGAAAGCGTCTCTCGTTTTCGTTGTTTATCGATGCCTTCATTCTCTCATTTTTGAGCATTTTTATTCTTAATGCGAGGAAATTGATAGCTATGTTCAACTTTGTTGACAGCTTTCAGACAAAAATAGATCGAATTCGAGCAATTCCTATTTTGTCTTTTACATTTTCTGTTACTGGAACGGAAAAAATGCGGTTATTCAAAATGTATATTTCATATTTTTGTTACGGAATATTTAAACAACAAAAAAATACCCATAGTATCTAATGTGTTTTAGGTAGATGGAAACGTGTCCGACTTGTGATACTTCAATGTCCATGAAATTGTACGAAGTTTGAGCTTCGAGTGTTCGAAACCTGTCGCCCTAATAAATTTTATTTTATTTTCTTCTTTCAGATAATGAATTCTACATGTTCGCGTGTAAAATTATCGGCCGAATTGGAATATCACAACAGATTCAATTGTGAAATTCATCGCTAGTTGGATCCACCAGAGATGTAAAATTCAATAGATTATTTTTACAGTGTAAGTTAAAATGTACCTGCTTGAAAATGATTAATTTATTATAAAACAATGTTAGTTTTTGAGACTTCAATAACTTTTTTCAATGCATTATTAATTTTATTCGAAAAAATATATAAAAAGTTTCTTTACAGTCTCGAGTATAAATTCTTCGACTTGAGTTCTAATTGGTTATATCTTGAGTTCGTCTCCAAGAAATCGATGTCTGGCTGCGTCTAAAAACTGAGTCGAGACATAGGCCTTCGTCTTACTTTTATGCCACGACAGGTAAAACGGCGTTTACTTGCCGTAAGTCGAGCCTTGTCTTGGCTAAGACGACGTTTACTTGACTCAAGACGAGCCTTGTCTTGGCTGAGATTGTGAAACTTTTTTTGACTCATAAATAATATTAAAATTGATGTATGTATGTATTCATCAAAAAAATGAAAATTGTAACTTTCGAGAATGATCTCCTAATCCGTTAGAAATACGTGAAAATAAACAACATTTTCGACATCATCGTCAAAAAAGTATAATATAAATAACAATCCGTAAATAAGTTGATTTAATATATATTGGATTAAAATATACAAGATTGTTTAACCATTAACAAAGATTAGCTTTTATGACTGTTAAAATGACCTTTTTTTGTTAGGGCAAGTATACGCTTAAAGTTATAAATCGCATGCTTAGGAGTCATAAAAATTCGACTCAAGAGATAAATTTATGTCTTAAAGACATAAAAACTTGTCTCCAAGGCATAAACTGAAGTCTGGCTCCGTCTCAAAACTGAGACATGCTCAATTCGACCTTTTCGACTTCAGCATGTCTTGATTAAGGGCAAATCAAGTCGAAGTCAAGTCGAAGCATTTTTTCCGGGGTAACTGCTAATGACTTTTTGAACGAAAAAGGCATTTTTTAATAGCCTCCTATAAATTTGTCAAAAACTAATACAGAACCCTTGAATTCAGGGCCCCCGATTTTATAATAATATTTTCTAAACTTAGAAATAAATTCTGATGATTCAATTATTTTTCTGTTAATTGCATGCGTTTCATTCGTTCGTATTAAGTTAGGAATATTAAATCAGGTAATTGACCGAAAATGGACTGAATTGTTTATTGATTGATAGATATTAATGTAAATAATTTATTTTTGGCTAAACCAATACTATTGAGAAAATAAGTTTTATTTCTGATTTTAAAAGTGGTATTCGTAGTAATATTTTTAACTCTTGGAAAAATGAATGGAAATCTTGATGTTTTGAAGGACATGGCTGGACAGATGGAGAAGACACTTTCCAGAAGGCCACACATAATTCTTGAGATTGTTAAAAACACTTCAACCACCCATCCATTTACGTTTGTGGGGTTGGACGCAAGAGAGACCTGGATTCTGGAAAATGTTCTTGTCCCTTATAAAGCAGCCAAGAGGCGCCTCATCGAAATTAAAGGGCGCTTCCGCATCTGTTGGGCCTCTGCTGCGAAATACAAATGATCTCCAAGGGACTTTTTGGCCATTCGGACAACTCTTGTCCTTGAGATTTAGTCCTATCAGAAAATTGATTTTGAATCTATGAAAAGCTTTAAATAAATTTACAAAGCTGCTACATGTCATTAGATGAAACTATTTCTTAATTTAACAATTGTCATATCATAATTGCTGTATTTAGTGATCATCTGAGTTTAATTTAAAAATAAAATAATGAATTCTTCCTACTTGATCACTTATACGTTTTCAGTTTTTCATTTGTTTGGAGTAATATGGGCTTGAATTTAAAAAATTCTTTTGCGTTTCATAATAGCCCATTCTCACAACAGGTTCTTTTTATTTACGAAATGTCTTGTCGTCCCGATATTCGGGATAAGTAGTAGAATATTTTTCATAAACTTGATTATTCGTCTCGAATTTTAGGGACGATTACCCCATCGCCATTTCCAACTCCACAAATTTATCGGGACTACTAGACGCAGTTATTTATGTAACGTTTTGTTTTTCGATTTCAATACATTTTTTCTCGTCATTGAAATTCTAAGATTCAACTCTCAATTTGCCCTAAACCTAAGTAGTCAAAAGTGACTGATTTGCAATCAAATTTCACTGCTGTACGCAATACAATTTCTAAGACTCGTAAATCAGTAAAAACTGACTTAACAGTTCAGTAAATTTGTTAAAGTACATGTGATACACTCAAATGCGTATATTACCGACGTCATTTTTCAGTTTGATGAATTATCTTTAAACTTAAGAACTTTTTTCGTAAATAAAATATCTGACTTACACTTAAGAAAATTTATCAGAAAACCATAAACTACGTTTTCTGTACTTCATTTGAGTCGGAATTTGGCTAAAAATTATTTTCAATTAAATTAAAACTGGGACCATTTTTGACATATTTTCTTTGTAACTTTGAAGTTCTTTGAAGTTTGAGCCCGATATTTTACGTATAAAAAAGTTTTTAGGATAAAAAAATGTCAAGGCATAAAGAAAATATGTTAAAAACTGATCCCGGTTATAATTTCTTTTAATATAATTTTCAGCGAAATTCCTACTGAAATGAAGTACATGGACGTAGCTTATGGTTTTCTGATACATTTCCTTAAGTTTAAGTCAGATATTTTATTTGCAAAAAAGTTATTAAGTTCGAAGATAATTTAGTAAATTGAAAAATGTAAATCGGTAATATGAATATTTGAGTGTGTCACAATATGCCCTTCACTGCCAAAATGAGTACGTTTCACTTTATAAAGTAATATAAAATTGACTGCGACATCAGCAGTAATTAGCAAACAATGAATAACTGAACCATTGAACCATTACTAAACTTGATCTTAAAAAATTAATTTTCTATATATACTGATTCGTCTGATAGAGAGAAATGGCAGCGTTTTCAATAAAAACATGCTTACATAATTAATTTAATCAAATTTTGACTGATGTAAATTTGGACAGCAGAGTTCGAAACTATTTAAACAAATTACTAGAGTTATAAATTGAATCATTTCAAATTTTCTTGGAGAATATTTCCAGATTCAATTACAATATTTTTTATTTTACATTATAGTAACAATAATAGTTAAAACATTTAAAATGAAAAACGTTTTTAGTATGATAGTTTTTAAAACAGGTACTAAAACTAGCAGGATAATTTAAATTTTGCATCATTAAATCTTTCACTATTGTATAAGATTGTAAATAGAAACCCTTTGTTAGGCAATAATTTTGACATAAAATTCTTTAAAAGAAACAATTTAAAGTTGATGGTCATCAGAATGGAAATATTGTTAGACTTTAAAACTGAAAACTCATAAATTTTTTCATTTAATAATAGGTCGATTTGAAGCCTAAAAACCATTGAAAGGTACATCTTTTGCATACAAAGTTTTTATCATTCTTCTATATCAAACTTGAAGCTATTAATATTGCACAATTTAAAACTCAAATATTTCTAAATATTTCTTTAATTTCACGCATATGTAGATTTTTTAAAGGTAATATTTACTTGCGACACAAATAAAATTAAAGGGAAGTGAAAAACATTTCACGAATAATTTCCGTATAGTCTTCTGTTACCTCGCGAACTTGAGAATCTAACTTGCTCGTTCTCTTAGAAAAAAAGAAATCAAGATAAGATAGTAATAAGGAAACGTCACAAGATTCGTAAAGATAAGAAAAGATCCAAATTCAAGCTGCTTCCTAGAAAACTGCGAAGTTCTCCAATCTGTGTTTTCTTGACGACTCATTGGGAAAAGTTAATTCACCTCTTTCACAGATTTATTCATGGCCAAAATTATACTCAAATAGGTTTTTTTATTGTTTAAATTTCACAATACTCAGGATTACTATGTAATTTTTTATAGATTCCTTTCCTTTATGGAGCAAAAATTTCTTTTTTAATTTTTAATATCTATAATTCTATATAATCACTTTATTGTAATCTAATATTATTGTGAAAGTATATAATAATTTTTTATTTGTTTGTAAAAACATATAAAAAATAATAACTGCATATATTTTATTAATTAATATTTGTATGTAAATGAAAGCAAATTTTATAAAACAGTGCCATTTTTGTGGGTAGAGAAGATTTTTTATCATTTATGCCTTTAATATTTTTCCATTACTTATTGATATTGTTAACAATTAATTATTGTGAGAGCTATTATAGTACATCCACATTAGTCAATTTGTTTGTATTTTACTTTTAACTTGTGTATCGACCATTTCACATTCGAGTAACTTCAACAGACCAAAACATAGACACATCTGTATATTTTTATGATTTATTGAATTATCAAATACACTGGATATGGAATATTCCAATTAGTATTGAAGAAAATAGAAAATAACTTGTTTTCTCGCTATACATACTGGAATTAAATGTAGCAAAAGTCAGGTATTTCATACCTTTTTCCGAAATGGGACTTTGAAATAAACCATAAACAAATAATATCTATATTAACACAAGAAAAGCCACTGAACCACATTTGGAACCTGATCCACATTTGGTTCGTCTGTCTTATCTCGGAACATGCCAACCTTCTATGTCGAAGGTTCTAATCTCTCTCGAGATATAAAATTTCGGTATAAATGTTACAAGATAGAACGTGTTTTTTAAACAGGTTAATATGTACATTAGAATATAACAGAAGAATCAGTCAATAGCACTTATTCGGCCAATAGAAATAATGATTTTTTAGTGATGAAAACATGCTTGTTTAATGGAATCACTCAAATTTTGACTAATTCAAATCAGAGTCGTAACCTAAGGCGGTGCCGTCGGTGCGTTCGCGGCGCTTTTTGTTTCATGATTAAGGGGGTGTGGGGGAATACATTATCAACTGGCACTGGACTCAAGAAGGCTAGTTGCGGCTCTGACTTAAATTTAAAATGTGGCACCGAATTATTTTCACCAGAACAACGAAATATTAATGCTTCTAGGTCATCATAATGATGAAATTAATGACATAAACGATCAAGAACCTTGTCAAGTTGCAAAATCAAATTATAAATGGAGCCAATTACACGGGGAAATTTCAAGAACTTATTTCTCTTAGCATACACCGTAAATAAAAGTTTTATGCAGTCCCTTGAGTTCATTTTCAAGAAAAATGTCGAATATTGTTAAATCATTAAAAAAATAAAATAAATCGATTATAAGGTTTGAAAAGGAAAAACGAAAATAGTCAAGAGAAAACCGAACTGAGATCGAGCATGTGTTTCTGTACATATGAGGTTTCTTTAAAAATAATTTTATTTTCAATGCATAGAGTAATAACACCAATAATACCAATAATATAAACTCATCTCATCTAAAAATGGTAACTAATAGTTAAAATTGGCTGGCTGGCTACTGCTGAGTTTTACAGTTACCTTTATATTTATATTCAACACTTTTTAAAGAACTTAGAATAAATTTTGAAAAGTTGAGGGAGGAGCTGTAAAATATGAATTTTATTTGTGTCTGCATTGTCAGTCGCTTTTTATCCTAGTTCCCGAAACCTTTATTTTATTTTTGTTAATTCTCTAAACACTGATAAACTCTTTTTCCGAGTAAATCAGTGATTCAGTGAGCTGCAGTCCGAGCGATGACCGGCATCGGAGTCATCCCAACAGGAAAAGCGCGTCTTTCAACCTCGGTCTCCTCTCTCCCCTCTTGTTGTTTCTCGCGAGGAAGAGGTAACCTCTCTCCTTCCCACTTTCTCCCCACACTTTCTTTCTCTTTCTGACTCCCCTCAAAATTCATTCTGTCCCTTTCCCTTTGTAGGAGGGTAGGGTCGGCGTATCTCCCGAAACCTGCGTCCGTGCGCGAGAGAAGAACTCGCGAGAGTCCGAGAGAGAGACTCTCACGTGTTTCCTCGATCAACGAAGAGAGAAAATCTACCTATAAAGAGGGTGATAGGGAGAGAGAGGGCGCCACTGTCAAGCGCGTCTTCCGAGAAGGGAGCGTGACAGAGAGAGGGAGTCCCGTTACCCCCACCCGGGGGTGAAAACTACCCCACGAGAGCGTGTGGGGTGTCCGGCCTCGGTGCACAGGCCGAGCCGAACCGAACGCGTCCGAAGCTAGCGCAGTGCCCGAGACCAGGTCCCGAACGCCACTACTAGGCGCACGTCCAGCACAGTCCACTCAGAGATACGACCCATGCTGGACCATCGTCGTCGCTGCCGCGCTGGTCCACGCATCCAGGAGACCATCCACGAGACCCACGTCTCCCAAACCACCCCAAATAATAACAAAAATCAAGGACACTTCCTTTATTCGAATTATTACAAAAAGTTCACACTTCGTTAAAAAAAGCTACATCTTACAACTCTCAACATGTGTCAAGTGCCAATGGATTTTCGACGCCGGTTCGCGAGTTTATCTATTTCTTGATCTCACCGACATCTTATCACCTATTTTTTTAGTTTATTGTCTCTTAAAAATTCACTCTATTTTTTCCTCAGTTTTTGTTAAGGCCGCGGAGTTTTGAGTGTTTGTGAAAATGACAGCGCATTAACAATTGGACATTGTAAAATTGAGAATTGTACCCGAGTGTCGTGGATTAGAGGGTACCACGCGGTACCTGGTACCAGTCAGCCGGAAACCGCGCGAAAAATCGACCATGCGGTCGCAGGTCAGTTGACGAAGTTCTTCCCTATGTCGCTCCCCGGAAGAAAAGGAGAACTTCGGTGAAGAAGTTGAGTGAGTAAGAGGGAGAAAGTGTAAATTGTGGAATAGTTTGTATTTTTACCCATACAAATGGTGATGGACCTTGGTAAAAGCACCGGGGAGAAGAAAAGGAGGAGGACGAAGAAGTGACTTTTTTAAGTATCTTCTGAAAACTCGCCCTGGTCCTCCTATCTTGGTCTGTGAAGTTTACTTAATTAGTGCTGCAAGGAGACAAAATTAAGAGAGCCATCATGAGGATCAAAATGCCTGCTGTCAGGATCGCGCAAGGTGAGCTAACTAAGAAATTTTTAAATAGAGACAAATGTTGAATAATGAGAAACAGAAGGGCAGAAAGAAAGAGCTAAAGTAAAAAAGACCTATCTAATTCTGAAGGGAAGTTTGGATTTTCCTAGCAACTTACGCTCTCTTGGTCACCAGATCACAAATTTTTACATATAAATTCATTTGAAAGTTAAGTTAGTTTAGTATTAAAATATGGTCTAAAAAAATGTTTCGTTTATTCAAACGTTCAGAACTGCAAATTAATAGGAAGTATTTCTTTTCTCCTAGAATTTTACATGGCAAAAATGTTTTTAGAAAATGTTTAAAGAATTGTGGAATATTTCCCTTTCAACATTATAAACGCTATGAAAGTTATAAAAATAAAAATCTGTATTTCTTTTTAATTAAAAAAAATCCGCTTCTTCACCTATATGTTTTTGTTGCTAAGCTTTTGAAGCTTCTTTTAATTCGGTTTTCAATTCTATGAAATATATGAATCCTTTAGATCTAACTTAAAGAATTTCTTGCCAAATATTGTATTTAGCCAATTTGCAATAAACGATTTTATATCAAAAAACCTTAACTTATGTTTTACATGAATTTTTCAATGGTGGGATTACAGATAATAATAATCATAACTTAATTGTAAACTTTCTACTGCCCGAACTTTTATTAGTTGGTTTTTAATTTAAATTGATTTAGTATGGTATGTTTGTTCCCTTCATTTATTATTCAAATCAGTAAGAAAAAATAGTTTATAACAACGTATCAAAGTGTATTTCATACAATTAACATACAAATACATGTATTAATGTGTTCATTATAATTTGAGTATGTTACAAATTTATGATCAGCGCACTGGAATTTTTTCAGTGTTTAGAATTATGGTTATAGTTGATTTTTTTACAAATTCGTTTCTTCCTCTTACGATCGGATCCATTAAAAGAAATTTAAATGTTCGTTTAAAGGAATGAACAATTTTTATTTAGTTAACAATAGATTGTAAACAAATAATAGCGTTAAACATTAAAGGAAAGCATTCCTGAAAAGTCAAATAAAATTGTATTCTTCAAAATTCCAGAACTTCATTTCCTAATTATTAAAAAAATCAGCAATAAAAGCCAACATTCCTGGTTAAAAAAGCTCATAAATGTACAATTTGCTAGTAAATTTTACTTCTTTGCTGAATATAACTGAAAATAAAACGGTGAGATGCTTCAAAAGTATTAAAATAATTCTCAAAATCTGATTTTATCATTCATTTTTATCTATTGTTACTTTACAAATTATTGAAGGGAGTTTCAATTTAGGGACCAAGCAACATTTTTTTACTTTTATGTTTCTGCAATCAAACAAATGTTAAGTTCATTTTTTTTTAACCCTAAAGCCAAATTAGCATCTATATCCTGCTGAATATTATGGACATAGGTCTAATTTCTGCATAAAGAATTGCACAACTGTAACAATAATAGAAACAAATGATCAAAGAAGTTTAAAATGCTTAAACGTATCGCTGAAAGGAAAAGTAAAACTGGCACACTGGGGGATGTAAGAAGCGAGTTGGAGGCGGAGGAGAAAAAATATTTACATGGAAGAAGGAGTGAGTAAGATAGGATGTTTTGGTGAGGGGAGAGAGGTTGAAGGCCAGCATCTTGAGGGCCAGGCGGCGGGTGAATTTTTAATTAGTTTAACACCCCCATCAGAGGTAAGGGGCAAGGGGCCGTCGGCATTGTCATGCGCGCGTTTTTCAGAGTTTTCCATCCCCGTCTGCCCTCATCTAACCCCCCCCCCCCAGCCCTCAACCCTCGTCACGGCGGCCTCCGTTTTCTTAATTACAACTGTGATATTCTTTAGTTCGCGCGATGACGCCGCCGTGAAAAGATACCGGAATTTTCTAAGATCGCTCTTCAGCTTCTGAAAAAGTAAGAGAAATTAAGCGACGGATTTGGTGAATTTGGAGATTAAATGATGAATGCGGTGAGAATGATTCGAGTCAATTGCCGTCGGGATTGGACGCTGATTATTAGGTATGTAATCTTGTGCATTTTAAACTAAAAAAAAAAGATTGGACAAATCATTACTTCACTTATATTTTGAGGTATTTGAGCTGAAGGGTTTCATGGTTTTTAGATGTTAGGTTTAGTAAAAAAAAATTAATGTTTATGCAGATTAGGCGTAAAAGACTGAAACGAGTGATGAAGTTTACATATTTTTCTGAAGCAGAACATATGTGCCAGTAGATACACATTTTTTTCTTAATTGGATAAATAATGAAATGAAATTAACTTTATGATTGAAAATATAGTCACCTGAAGCCTTTTTTTTTGAGGATTTTTGGTATTACAACAATTGAAACTATCACAACAAATTTCAGACCCTTTAATTAAAATTGATTTAATTCGGAATTCTTTGGATTGATTTTTTAAGTATTTAATTTAAACCGCTTCCACTTTATAACGATTTTAAGATAAATACTTCGTTTTGAATGCTGCGAATTAAAAATAATACAGTATTGTGTTATATTAAGAAGAATGTTTTCTCAGGTTATATTAAAAAGTCACGAAAGAACATAAATCGAATTAATAATTTAAGTGAAATCATTAATAAATATAAAAGACTCAACAAAAAAATCTGATTTATTATCATGTGATTTAAAAAATTTTCAATAGCAATAAGATAAATTTCTTTACATCAAAAGTGTATTTCTAAAAGAAAAGTTTAAAGTTGTACTTTTTGATAGCGATAGTTTTCTAAATGTAATGAACTAACATTCGAACGCTGAAAAATGAGACGATCGCCAATTGAGAAGAATGAAATATGGTCAACTTTAAAAATGGTTACAAATTAATGAAACATTGTGGTCTCGGACAAGAGGCAGGTGATCGTTTTACCTGTGCGCGTGCTGGACCCTCCAAGGTGATAAAAAAGGGGTTCGCCACGTGCCCATCGCCCTAAGGTTAATCTAAGAAATCAAATCAAAGTAGTTTTTTGCTCGAATAGAGGTTGAGCAAAGAAGAGTGAGAGAAGGGCTTCCGACGGGTCGCATCAAAGACAATGTTTAACAGATACACCATACGCATATGCCACGCACGTGCCGACACAGGGGCGCGTAAAACTCACTTTGTTTGCTAAATAACATCCTCCGAAGTACCTCCTCGCGCTCACTTTGTCGAGCCTCTCTTCCATATTGCTTCTGACTTGACTTTTGCTAATGCGAATCGACCAATTAACCTTTTAAACTCCCCAATCTCTCCCCGAGCTAAGATTCCGACGGTGGAGTTTATTTTCAGCGATTCTTCTCACTGGATGGATAGCGAATACATTCTCATTCAAGGGAGAGATTTGCGAGCAACTTTATACCGGTAGAAAGCAAATTTATTTCCTAAGAAAAAATAAAAGCTTTCCCTACTTTCTTATCAAGGACTTTTCTTGCCTTGTAGTAGATCAAGTTCAAAATAAGACATTTCTTTTGAATAGCCTTTCTTCAGGATGATTTTTTTTTCCTAAAATTTGAGTGGTCCTTCTCAACTGAATTAGGATATTCGCATTCCACTAGATTTAAAAAAATATTTAAAAAAGAAATGTTTCTGATGAAAACCATTTTCAAAAGTTACTTTCAGGACATTTAATCTACAATTGTCTCGTAAAATTAAAATATGAACTATAAAAATAATTGAAAATTATTTTCATATGTAAAGATTTTTTAAATAAAAAAAAGTAAGATAATGATGGCCGCTTATTGTCGTATTGTTCGGGAACGAAGAGCGTAGAAAAGTTTCTAAAAGCGAGAATTTACATTTTTCGCGCCAGATGCGGACTTTTCTTCCTGGAAAATCGCACAGGTTCGTAGCAAGCACGAATTCCTATGAGTCGAAACTGACTGTCCGTTTTGCTTTCTTCTTAGTTCCCATCGCGCTTAGATTCATCAAAACGGAATGTTGAGTAAAAAATGAAATAAAATAATGCACTCACTGCCGTCATTTCGGAAGTAGCACGGAAATAGAGACTGAAATGTACTTGCTAATGATACGAAGTGTTCTTAGTATTCTTACGAGATGGCGCCACCTTCCGTCGTCGGACGTTGCATTGACTCGGCTACTGAAATTCAAATTACTCGAATTCATTAATTATTTTGAATCTTTAAAAAATCTACAAATTGTTTCAGTCTTATTGTAAATAAAGAATTTTATTTACACATTGTTTTTAACATTAAATGATCAAGAAGCTTAAATTAAAATATTACTTTTCACTTAATTTTTTGAAAATCATGAGTCATCGTTTCCTCGATTCAATATAATTTGACTATTAATGAAAAGCAGAATGATTGAAGGTTATTTGTTGTATTCATAATGCTTAGGCTAGTTGATAAATAACCTGATTGAAACGAAAACAAATGATAATAATAATAATGAACGAGAGAAGAGCAGGAAAATGGACTTGACGAAATAACGAGAAATGTCAAAACGTGGTAGAGAATGCGGGTGTGTTGCTAACGTTAAAGATAACGAAAGTAGGACGATTTTCCCTCTAAACTTTAATCGAAAAACGTTTAACCTTGGAATCAGATGAGACGTGCATGGAATATATTATGAATTGGATTTTTGTTGTGAATAGGATAGACAGTGAGCTAATGGGCGTGACTTATGTAATCACTGCTATCTTATATTCTTTTTATATTTCGAGTTCGTCATTGTTTAAGCGATTTACTGTCTTTTTGTTCAGAGTTTAATGAATTTTTCATTTCAAGATTGCATCCACATTCATCAAATTTCGACTATCAATTAGAAGAATTGTCCAAAATAATCTGGTGAACTTGGAAAAGGCATGACTTGTTTTAAAATGTCCCGGAAAAAATTGTTTATGAATTTAAGCTTTTGAATTAGCAATTCTAACAATTACACAATCTAAAATTCTTATATACTTAGGTGAACAGTTTTAAACAAGTTGAAAATTCAACAATATCAAAATAAAGACGAACATAAAAGTAATAGTTTCAAACCAAAATGATTAAACATTGATTAAAATGAAAATTCAGATTAAATCATTTAAAATTGATAAGATAAATGTGCCAGTCTTCGTTCATGCATGGGTTGTTGGCAGATTGGCAGTATTTTACATATAGTAAGCTGTTGTGTTCTTCGTACTCAGCAAAAATGTTTTTTTTTCTAAACGCTCTTGCCGATCACTCACACATCGAAGTGCCGATAACTGAAGCAGCCAGATTTCTTGATTACCGATAACCAATGCATTCTCGTATTTATAACTTCGAACTTCTTATAATATTCATTCTAATAGAATATGTTAAAAGTAATAAGTAATTTATCTTTCTAAAGGTACGCTTTATTCGATAAAACCTATTTTTTTAAGCTTTAAATTTGTTTAATATAGTTTTTTAAGAATTTGAAATCTGAAATTCGCCTAAAGCTTCCGATAACTGACACACTTACCTTACTTTTTGAATTTAAAAATATTATATTTTATGAATTGTTCAAAATTCATCATTACTAATTGGAAATATTAGAATTATTTAATATGCGTAAATTGATCAAATTGATTAGATTCAAATATTAAAACTGGTTCTATAATTAATATTAAAATCTTACACTCTTATTGAAACCCTTAACAGTTGAGTTATGTTTAATGTATGAAGTGGTAAAAATTAAACAATTTGAAATAAAATACTTTTTTTTTAAATGTATAATTTACAATTTCAAAAGTTTAAAATTTAATCATTTTGAATGTAATGTGTCTGAAATTAAACAATTTCTCCTTAAAAACTTCAAAGAAT
This sequence comes from Belonocnema kinseyi, assembly GCF_010883055.1. NCBI lineage: Eukaryota > Metazoa > Arthropoda > Insecta > Hymenoptera > Cynipidae > Belonocnema > Belonocnema kinseyi. Next base: position 98,915,193 of record NC_046662.1, read on the forward strand.
TCGAAAGGAAATAACTTTTCTAGTGATTTTAAAAATACAAATTGAGATTGACTAAAATTTTATTTGGATTTTCAAAACATTGGGAATAAGATCCGAACTCTAAACAGTCTAAGCCTTAGATTTTTCTATATTATATCTCTATCTTTGCAAATAATTTTAATAGAGTGTGATTGTACTGTCATCTTATGATATTCTTTTTTTATAATATATTTTTTCCATTGAAAGACAATAATTGTCCCGAAATAGAGATTAGGTGTGAGGTTTTGGAATATGAAAATTTTTTGCCAAAAATCTAGGCCTCAAACTCGGAGGATGAAGGAATTAAAGAAATTTACCACTTTATTTCTTCTTCAGATTTAGATGAAGTATATATTATGATTTTCATAATCTTCTTACTTTAACATAATTATTTAAATGAATTTTCAGAAGATTTTATGAATTACAAGAACAAATTTTCTTGCTACTTATGAAGCTTATGGTATTTTGAGGAAAGAGGCTATTGAAATTTCATTAATAGTAAAGATGGAGTAAAATGGTATCGACATCAATAGTTTCGTGTTCTTCTCTATAGCTGTCAGCGACGGGCTGTATATCGTACGTCCAATCTGCTGGTGGGCAATTTCATCTGAAATACGACGTCATCGAGCTCATTTCGGGAAGCTCGGAAAACCTGGTTATTGGCCATAGAGAGACTTCCTTAAAAAGGGGTTAAATCTTCGAAAAACGAAGGAGATACCCATAGCTTGTGGGGCAACATTAAGGAGTCGTAAAAGAAGCAATCAACGAAAATTAGGTCTTCTATAAGAATCATTTTTCACTATATCACATTAATCCAAATTTTATTTTCATCACATTCTCACAGTAAATTATTCATTCCTTGTATAAACTCTAAACGATTATTTTATCAGTATTTACTTTCCGATTTTGCTGTACAAATTTGTAAAATATACTAACGGATTATAGAAGGGCTTGACCTGATGAAAACAAATTATATGGTAGGGTCACTTAAGTAACAGAATCTTAAATATTAATCTGAGTCTTAAAATAAAATGATTTTCTTAGAAAAATAGAATTTTGAAAGGTAAGCTCTCTCCATCCTAAAGTAATAAAGCAATAAAAAATATTGACCATTCCTGAAAATGACAATTTTAGGGCCAGTTCTATCAATGTCTGTTCTTCAGGTAGAAAAATAATCTGCAAAACTGAAAACAAAGGAAGATTAACATTTTTAATAAAAAAGTGAAATTACGATAAGAACTAGTAAAATTCAACTAATAACTTGAAGTACTGCAAATTTAGTATTGGACAATACAACGCATCTGAATACTTGAATGGTCCTTGTATATGTATAAGTTACAGTATAAGTTACAGTGTAAGTGGCTAAATATTTTGGGAGTTTCTTTCCTGTTTCTAAAGCTAAGCTAGTAAATGTCAGGATACTAAGATTATTCACAGAAGGGAAGATTCACCAGTACAGGGGAAGTGTTTGAAAATTTATGTTGTTTGCAGTCTCGGTTTCGAGACCCATTGTCCACTATTGTCCAAGACCCTTCTTCCAAGGTGAGAACGCCTTTCGAGTAATAATCTGCTCGTATTATACGCTTTGTCGCCCGTTCACTTGTCGGTAGGGCGGCTCTTTACCTGACCAAGGGTCACTTCCCGTGAGGCCCTAAGCTTTAAGGTGTCCAACCTGATAGCTACTCTCTGAAGTCTGGAACTAAATGTTTAAGCCCACCCCAAATATATATTCCTTCAAGCCCAAACCATCCCAGGCATGTCAGTGTCTTTCTTCCCCATCGTTCTTTGACCCTCGAATGTCCATCTCCTTTTTTTATACATTTCAGGTGCTCTCGCTACAAAGTAGGCAAAAAATTATATTCTTTTCAGATCCACCTGATAGAAGAGATGATTTACTTTATTCTAAAGATATCCAGTTTCTTATTTAAGATAAAAAAATCATTCTATTCAAATCAGGTTTTGTCAAAACTTTTTACATTTATTTCCTTCAGCTGCTGATATAATGATGCTACAAATTTTCTTTAAATATCAGACAAATACTTTAAAATTATACTGTAGTGTACGCTTTAGTAAGTTTAATTTCAAAATATGAATGTTGTGCAAGAAGATTTCCAGTTTTGACAAATGTGATAGCATTACCCTGGTTTGCAGATTAATTAAAAATAATATCAGATGTTTCATAGATTTTTTTTTTAAGTTAAGGGTTGATTAAAAAAGTTTTGTGTGAACTAGTTATAAGGCTACTGAAGCGTCGCAAAGATGTAAACCACATAGGTATACACAAGTTTTGTCCGTTCGGACTTCTATAAATACAAGATGTTGGAGCCCCAAGTTCAGGGGACAGGGAGACCTTACAGTGCTTTTAGATTAGTTTCCCTCTTCTCGGCGACGAATTCGAGGTTAGAATTTTCACCCGTACGTGCGTGCAGGAAACTTACTGGGATTCTTGTATGAGAACGTGCCAGTACCGGAAATACTTAATTAAAAAGAGCAAAAAGGCACTACTGTATGATACTACGGCCTTGAGAAAACTTTTCAGCGTCATTAAGTATTTCGAGTTCATTGACTCATTTTCAGTACAAAGCTTTTTAGGGTGTTAAACAAAAATAGCTAAATTTCTCAAATGTTTATATAATTTATTTATTTTTATGGCTGCTTCTAAAAGAGGGATAATAATTACCTTGTAGTCTGATTTAAAATCACACTACTCTAATAAAGTATCCGATATCTCGGATGTGAATCGTTTGAGATTGTTCTATTTTTAATTATTTCAAATTCAGCCAAGTATAAGCCCAATATTTTAATTTAAATTGTCTTTGAAATACCTCTGTAGGGTATTTTAACTTGATCGCAGCGCCATCTGACACGCGAATTATTGAGTATGCAAACTTTGAACCAATATAATTTTACATACTTGTTATGGTTGTCGATTAGAGCAATAGTATTCAAGGATGTACGCTTTTGCAGATTACTGGTATGAGCATTTTGGTCTGCTGGGACACATTCTTGTTTGTTGGATCACCGAAATTAAGCAGCGTTTGGCTCAGAGATACTCGGATGGGAACCTACTTAATAGATGGGGTGTATTCGTTAGCTTTTATTATTATTATTTATCAGTCCGGGGTTCGATCCCAGAATTGGTACCTCTGGAATTTTTTCTATGTACTTTTACCGAGATTCTGGTGGTTTGGATTCCATCTTAAGCTGTAAGTCGTCCTATTACGCACTTGGCTGCAACCAAGTCCGTGGATGATAAGGTAAAAACCAACGCCTTGCCCAATATCGGATCACTTGATTGCATTTCGAAAATGTGTCCGTGAATGCTGATATATTCCGGGACAGGCCAGTAATGATTATTAAAAATCCAACTATAACAAAAAATGCCTGCGACATTTTGGACCGAATCCATCTAAAACCTAAGAGAAACATGAGCTTCCCACTTTTTTAAATACGATTTCTCTAGATTATAGAGAAATTGTAGTCCTAAAAAGAATTCTAGACGACTAATGACACCATAAATGCTCTCAACCGCTGCGTAAAGAAAACACCATACACCTAGCTTTGCGCATTCTAAAACATTGTCGCAAGAGAATTCCAACGTCTTATTAAATTCGTGATATCTTTAAGTCATCAGGAACTTGACTTCGTCCTTGTCTGATAACAAAAAGCTAGGAACGCCCGAAATAAAGTTTAAACACATACAAAATTCTAATTTAACTCTCAAAGTTATGACTTGCGAAAATGTGACGTGGATTCCCCTACTGAGACATAGGTGTAGTTTTCTTCGTAATTGTTTTTACTAAGAATCTGAATCTGGTCGAATTATTTGCCTAACGCATCAGGTGTTTAAGGAAAAGTAAAGTTGAAACCTACCATGAAATACGTGTTTTAGGCAATCAATGTAAAAATGTTCGTGAATTTGAATTCAGGGTAGAATACATGTGGGTGCGTAGAGTACTAGTAACATAACAATGGCAGCAATAACAAATAATTTTTATATTAATAATTCTTACAATTCGTTCCAAGTACAAGGTATAGCTAGATTATTATTTAAGACTTTTTCAAATGTTCTATTACGTCAGGTGGTTGCAATAAGATTGTATAACAATTTCTCAAAACACGCGTATTCCGTGGTTCTCAACTCCCATTTTTCTAAAAAATTTGTTCTTCAAGGCAAATTCTGCGGCCATATTCGGATTCAGTACAAAAAATCACGTAGGAAAGCATTGTTTATACGTCTCAAATTTAAGATTGTATATCGTTCAGATAGTGCATAAGAAATATTCGATTTTAAACACTCAATATATTTAGTTTATGAAAATATGGAACGTTTTCAAAATCAGTAGCTTTTAAATTGCTTGATTTCAATAAACGTTTAATTTTTAAAATTTCGAAATTTGGACGATGCTATTAATTATTCTATTTTTGAACCTGCCAGGCATAAATTATAAGGTTTCGCTTCAGAGAAATGATTAACTTCTTCATATCTTTATAGTATGTGTAATAAAAATTGCTTCATTTTTCGGGGCCGTCAATTTTTTATCATTACCTAGTATTTCAAATTAAACAAATTCGGCTTTAAGCGCTTTAATTGGAGATCTATAAATTTTTTCGGAATTCAAACTTAATAGAGATCAGTTAATTTAAAATTTATTAATCACGAATAGATACGTGAAATATGGAATTAAAAAATTCTAATGAATATTTTAAAGATTACTTTTTTTAAATCTTAGACTATTTGGAATTGTTTGATCTTGCATAACTGTATTTAAAATTTTCAACTCTTGATTTGTAACAGTTTCGCAGAGTTAGAATTGATTTATTTTTAGTGTATTTTCAAAGTACTAAATTTTTCAAGTTTCTATTTCCAAAGTATAAATTTGGCATTTTTTAAAGTTAAAAACATCTTTAATTGTGCCCAAATTATATTTGAGATTGTTATATGTATTTAGTAAATTTATTATTCTTAATTTAAACATTTTAAATGCCTCGATTATAAATAAACAAAAAAAATCGGTGTATTTTGCTATACCCAGTTTAACCTCCAATTATTTTGGAAATGGTTTTTCCTCATAAACAAATTATAAAACAGATTTCTTGATTTTAAAAGCTTGTTAATGATTATATCATTATAAAAAGTTTTAAAAATGAAAGAATTGCTTCTACCATTTTTTTGAACCCTCATTCATTTTGAAAATTTTATTATTTTATAATCAGAAAGTACACTTTACAAATGTAAATATTCGTATTGTCAAATAATTTTATACCTTCTTTCAAATAGGAAAATACATTCTCAATTTTGCAAGATACTTTGACAGATTCACCTTAAAAAAAAATTTCTCTGGAAGTTTTTTTTATATTTCGCAAATCATTTGAGACAGATTATCAGTAAATACCATAAACAGTCGAATAGCTGTACAGGGCAAAGTGTAAAGTGGCGGAAGTGGAAGTGACGATTTTCAACGCGATCGAGCAAGTCGCAGGATATTTGCTTTAACGACCGATGCTGGAATCGCAAGACGAAAGCGAGTCTTTCGAATGCTCGGTTCAAGAAATCACGTCCTGCTATTACGATAGTGACCCGGAAAGAGAAAAAAAGAAAAAGGGTACGTCACTGGTACCCCTCTCATTACCCCCGCAGTGAGTTAAACACTCCAATTTTGATTGGTCCCTGAGAAAATAATAGCGCAACAGGACGGTTAAAAAAAATTTAATTGACAATTGTGACGCATGTTGCTAGGAGGAGCTTTGATTGTTCGAAATCAAACCAATGGCGATTGCAATGGCGTTCCCGGTTCGTGGGGGGTCTCAATTCGTGCTGCGGAAGGTGAACAAAAAATTTAACACGGTGCACCGTGAGGGACGACTTTCTGTGCTTGCAAATGCTTCGTTTAAATATTTAATTAACACAGATTTTTTAAATGTGTTTCATACTTTTCCTAACAATATTACTTTAACTTTATACATTCTCACAAGAATCGCAGGATTTTATGCGGGGGGGGGGGGGGGGGGGTGAAAAGGAACTGCACCCCTTTATTATTTCGCCAGCGAAAGTATAACCAAACTCACTCGGGGTATCTGCAACTTGCTATCAATGCAGTAAGTTAGTCAAAAGAGGCGCGTTCTTTATTTTCTATTCTGGCATAGGTTGCCGGTGATGAAATTTTTATTTTGTTGGAATTAACCTTGAATTCTTTGGAATACAGAAAAAAATTAAGAGTTATCCTTACCTGGATTCCAGAGTGAAGATTCGCTGCAGCAAAATGTATACCCTAATAGGAGGGAAATCTTTACCTTTTTGTGTTGGGTCCAATTTTTCTACTCTTGTCTATGTTGTGAAGGTAATTTTTTAATATTTACGTCGAGAGTCGTTTGTCAGCTCTTAAGAGTGACCATAATACTCTTTTATTAAGCTAAAAACCACGAGGAGACCGAGTAGCTTAACCAAAAATGAGCATTTTACATTATTTAACAATATGATTTACATACAGATATATAAGTTGTTTTATAAAAGCAGAACATTTATTTTATTTATCTCGAAATATCTGTGATATTGTGCAATTAAAGTTATTCTTTAAGGGACGAGATAAGTGCTTTATAATCATTGCACCAACGTAGAAAGCAATAAGTATAACATGTTAACTAACTTGATAATTTTACCAGTATTAAATCTGGTACATTCCAGTGTTCTTTATATGGCGCAACAAATTGTTTAGAGAATTTAGGAATGTTTTGTTTCTTTGAGATTCTAATTAAACGGACCATAACAGAATCATGTAAATCCGACAGGAAAATGGACGTTTTTGGTGAAGTCAATAAACAGGAATTTGGTCTTCTTATCTATATTCTCCATGGTTATAGGATTGATTATGTTTGTAATTTTTAAAAGAGCTATGCCGATTTAAAGTATTAATGTTTAACTTATAGTCACATTTACAGGTAAAAGCATAAAGTTACCTGCAAGGAAATTTAAACTTTGTTTTATCTGTGAATGTATCATAGATTCTTTGGAATTCTTTGGAATTCTTTGGAATTCAAGTACGACTTCGATAACCTTCGCCGCCTTTTGCATGAAGAGGGAGTGGAAGGATGCACATATAGAGATAAAACATAACTTCCATTTGTCACAAAGATCATCCTTTAATTTTATATTCCGGCATATTATGTTGCCGCAAATGAATTTTTATACTTGTTGAAATCTGCATTGAATTTGTTTGCATTAATCACAAATTCTTGGGAATTCTTTAGAATTCAATTACTAATCCAGTCGCCACTAATGGAACCTTTCGAAAAATTGTGCATTTATTTTTTAAGCAAATTCTTTAAACAAATTAATTATTTATGAAAACAAAATTTTTGTACAATATTTTTCAGAAAGCTTAAACTAAGATAATACTTTCTTCATTTTATTTTTGTACATTTAACTGTTTTATTTCGAATAAAAAATTTCTTTTTCGCAAATATGCAAATTTTAGTGCAAATTCAATTTTTTATAAAGCTATAACTTGCTAATTGGTTATTGCACCAGAAAAGTGTAAAATGAAAAAAGTCTTGACTTGGTTGACGCTTTCTGGAAAATGTTTTGCAGCATTTTTTTACAAAGGAGAACTAAGTGAACAAAAAGTGATAAATACGTTTTTTTTTAATTGAGATAATAATTGTGCCTCTATTTTTGCAATATCATTTCTTCTATTATCAATCTTAAGTTGGGAAAAAAATGTTCTCGGTTTTCACGTGTATCTATATAACGAAATGGATTTTTAGAAAATGGATGGATCCATTTTCATTTTATTAATATCTTCAAAACAGCGTTAAATTAAAAAGATTTTTTGGATTTGGTTTACTAAACAGCTTTATATATTATAATAACCTATTTCAAATTTAATTTTTATCAATGGCTTTTATGCTAGAATATATTCTATAATACTGAGCAATTAAATCAAGTGTATTTATCACGTTTTGTTCGCTTACTCCTCAAATAATTTATTTGTTTATTTGAATATTTTAAGCAAAATAAATGCGCAAATTTTCTAATTTTTTTCTTACACATGTATCATCAGAGAACTCTTGTCGAAATCTTAAGCCTAAGCTTATTTTGCCGGAAGCCAATACTCGGCATTTATTTAGTTGCCATTTGAAATAATACAAATGTTGGACTTCCGATTACTGTTGAAAAGCATAAAATGTAATCATTTTTATCCCGCCACTGTGAAATTTACTTACAGGAAATTTATCGGACGGAATCAATTTTTTGTCATTTTGGAAGAAAAGTACTCAACGACCCCTAAAAGTATACGGGTTTTAAGGCAGAATTCAAACCTGCCCAAGCGTGGAGGACGCAAACTATATATGTTACCTACTTCCCGCTAAACCCCTGTCACTAGCTCAATGCATCTACCACCAATGAAAATGGACAATTGGACATCCTTTTATTTCACGCCTATCATGACAAACCTGCATTAGTATATGACGAAAAACTCAAGTGACTTTTTATTTAAAATTTATAGTACAGAATTTTAAATAACTAAGAAATGAAACTTAATTTTCAGATGATCCCTGCAGAATAGAAACTTTTTATTCACTCGGAAGTTTTTCTGTGACTATTTTGCAACTATTGTAGTTTTTCAAGTGCTCTCGCTTCGTCAAGCGGGAAAATTTGAATTCGTTAATTATTTCCCGAGCTATACAGCTCAGCATTTGTCGTTGTTGCGGATTGTCAAAAGTTTGTATTTACTGTGTTTTGCTAGACAAATACGAGTGAGTTTCGCGGGGACCGGTTATTTTGAATAATGTAACAACCCCGACCATACAAGTTTCTAATTAACTGATGTGCGCACCGATGCTGGACAACACAATACCGCTTGCTTCGCGATTCACTGCGCCTTTCACCGTCCGGTTCCAACATTTTATTTCTTGCTTATTGTCAGAAATGCACTCTTGTCCAGGCCTTTCAAAATATACATTATTAAAAAATTCATTTCAGAGATATAAACATCGCTCTCGTATATCAAAAAAAAAGATACGCAAAAAAATATAAAATCTTAAAAATGAAAAAAAACATAAATCATATTTAAGTACCGATAAAAAGTGAGTAATCATCACCAGCGATCAGTTGGAATGAAAACGCATGAAAGAAAAAAAGTGGACAGATGTAAAGAGACGATAAAACTAAACTAAAATGCGGTTGTAGGATTTCGCGCACCAATCGCACCACCTGGACCACATAACTGTACTCACATGATTTATTTTGATCAAAAATCACGAAAGGGTTTTTTTGAAAAGCCGAGTTGAAAGGAGGGACAGGTCAACTCTAGGACCTGTTTGGTCGTTTTCAATGGACAATGTCCTGCCACACAAAGGACCGACTAGATCCTCCCACGATACGCATGTGAAACGACCTCCATTCAGAATCCGTGAGAACCAGATTTCATATTTTTCATAACTAACAGCGAATGCGAGTCTATTTTTCTGGGCCGGTCGACGCTTCCGTCAGTCAGTTCCCAGTGGTCACTGATTTCACCCGTTTGTTCGAAGAAATTCCGCTACGGCCGGGGCCACCCGTTACCTCTGACACCTTCTCACTGACACTTCACGCTCTTATTTTTCTCTTTTCTTATTTTCCTCCCAGATCCGAAACTGATACTCTCTACATTTTCTCACGGGCATTCACCTTTTTCTTTTCTTACTAGCCACTTACAGCTTTACACCAAAATTTAAAAATTTTAAGAATTGATATCAAGTTTGAAATTTTTTTAAAATAATTGATCTATTCAAAATTGAAGAGTTAAGGCGATTGAAAATTTTTGAAATAGAAAATTCCCAAATCTAAACTATTTAAAAATTGTTTTGATAAACTATAAAGTACAATCATTAAAACAATTTTTTTTATTGCCCAGATTGAGATATTTCCTAGTAACAGATCATTTATAACCTTCATGGTTTAAGTCCTTAAATTAAAGCAGTTAGAATTAATCTAATTTTACATAATTAAAAACATAAATTAAAAGAAAATAATAACATTATGAATTATGCTTGGATGTAGAATTAATTGTATAATATTGTAATACAATTTTCTTTAAAGGTAAGAAATTTTAATTCGGAGGAGTTTGTTATTTAATAGTTTGAAATTAAACATTTTATTCTCAAGACCGTTTGAATATAAAATAATGTAAAATTTTTTAAATGTTAGAATTGAGATTTTGGATGTATTCAAAAACGTTTTTCAAATTAAAACTGTGTTATTTTGCCGATTTCAAAAAAGAGTTTTAACCAAGCTTCTTAAATATGATAAAATTAGTATTAAATTTCATTATCGACACTATTAACCGGTAACTTTTTTTTATATCTTGTGTACCCTCTACTCTGACAATTACGCCAATCAAAAGTACACAAAGCCCTAAAGAGTTCTGCATCCCAGCAGATTTGAAATTCTTTAGCTCACATTACGAATTCCCCCAACTTTATGCCTGAATTCATTTCAATTTATTCATCCAATAATTTATCAAAATTTACCTAATCATAAACAATAAATTTCTCTTCTCCTCGGGGCCAAAACCTTTCTCCTTTTCATTGAAAAAAGGTCGATGCTCCAGTGGAAAGGTAGCCACCCCTTTGATAGAAAACAGGTCCGTTTTTTGTGCAGCCAACTTTTTCCACTACATGTGTGACCTTCTGATGTCGCGCGGGGTGATGCATTCTCTAAAAAAGGTTTAGAGGGCACCATTTTGAATCCTTTGTGTCCAAGTCCGTTTGGTCGAGGCACAGCAGCAGAGGCCTCGGAGGGTTAATCCAAAAAAAAAAATGCTCACACACGGGTTAAGTCCGAGGGCGTTGAAAAAAAGTAGGGACTCTATAAAATCCCCCCCCCCACTCTTGCAATAGGGTCCTTTCTATTCATTTGATATCCTGCTGTTGGGGCCCTAGGCCGCGCTCAGCATCTCCAGTCAGCATCCGAGCATGGATCAAACCAGATCCCTTTTATAACGTGAGGCAGAAGCAAACTCGGTTGCTTCAATCGATTTTTTTACACCGCCGTACTTTCGTTTTTAACGGAATATGCTTCCATTTCGGGTTTTATTCATCGGTTCCTATGGAAACGACTTTAGTGCCAAGTGATTGTAGAACGTGTTTTTCATGAATCATGATTTTGGCGCGGAAAGGTATTTTTCTTAGCTAGCTTCTTTCAAAATTGTTTTTAGTTCTATTCATGCTTTATAAATTTAAAGGTTGAAGTTGAATTAGTGCGTTTTTTATCAATCCTAATTTTCAAAATATTTTAAGTGATTATTTTTTCCGTTATTTTCGTTAATGAATGCATTTCTGAAAGGGGTTCATCTGATTAATTAATTGTAATAACTTATTAATTTCACAAGTTCACTAATTCTTTAGTATTTGATCCTATATTTATCACGATTTCTCCTACTCATTAGCTTTCTTGCTCAATAAGCTTCCCATCAAACAGCGAATCTGTTTGTTCCCTTCTTCGAATTTTGCTCTTTCCACCCTTCCAACCAGGTCTCATGATTTTCTCACCATCTTCGTTTTGCGAAGGGTATTACAGTATTACACGTACCTTCTTGAGCTAGAGCTAGAGGCGACGGAAATTGGTGCGACCCAATACTAATGGATAATGGAATTATTGGTTTCAGTCGGGACATGCCCTGGGGATGATCGTAATTCAATTGTTTCGATGTGTCCTCTGGACGTTTTGACAGGACGTATGTCCTAACAAGAATACCGCCTCGAGATACGTATTCAATAGAACTAGTTCACATAAAAACCAAAGACTAGCTGGAATCTACGTTTCCTAGTCAAATTTAAGAGTGAAGGCGAAATTTAAAAGAAATTAAAAAAAAGGTAGAGTGATTTTAAGGCGTTGCATTTCAGTATTCCGTCTCTATTTCATGTCTTCAATTTGGTTGGAAATCTAAATATAAACACGGATTTTGTGTCTAGTAATTGTACCTTGAGAAAATTGTAAATATTAAACAAGAGCAATCATTGCAATGGAAAATTTTCAATTTTAAATCATTAATAAGAAATCATGTTCCAAAGATTAATAAAAAAAAACCGTCTTTAATCCAACCTCTATACAAAATGCAACTACTTTAAAATTCATAGAATGTATAATTACAAACTACAATTTCATATTGTGGGTTCACTCGACAGAAGAGTCTAAGAATATCTTGATTCGGTAATAAGGACAAAATTTAATCTTGAGGGGTAACGACCTAGCATAGTCTTCCTGCTGAGATTCATGTATAATATATACTATATATACAGTACATGTGTATACTTTATCTGTAATCTATATCGATCAGAATCGCATAGAAATATTAAGCACATATATAGATTACGTGGCAGTCGATGAAAATCACTGAGTCAACTGCTAGCAATAACCGAGATCCACCCGGTATATAGAGATCGAAGCATTAAGGATGTATGGGCCAATTTGTAAGCAATCACGGGGCAATATTGTATTTTTATGTTATCTATACGCGGATAACCTCCACCCACTCCTCCACTTGTCCTTCGATCCTAATTCACGAGAACGGATCTTTATTTCATCTACTTCTACTTCTTATTCTGATTTATCTTCTGCCAATAGATTGTATATTTTTTCTCCATCTTGTATATTTTGTAAAAAAGATCCAAGTTTAAGAAACTGGGAGAAAAATTGATATCAGAAATTATCCTTATAATGAGAAGCTTTATCTGAGTATGTAGTCAGAACACTTATCAATATAATGTAGTTTTAAAATAGTCTCTCTGGGATTAGAACTTTTAATCATAATACAAAACAATCAGGAAGACACAAAAAGCATACTATCAGAAAAATATTTGTCTTGAATTAAAGAAATTGTTGGCTTAACATAATCTTTTAAATTTAACCAAAAATAACTGAATTCCAGATCAACTACTACAAACTCCCACCAGTCACAAGCCCCACCACGAAATCTTTCTGAATTATGAAACTTATTTTAGATTTTAACTTAATCAAATTGAGTAGGCTGAAAAAAGTATTCACAATTGAATCAAAGGAACTTTTCTCTGACTGAGAGCCAGTGAATATTTCTCTTTAAATCTAAAATTATGATTTTTCTTTAATTATTAGAAACGAATCATATGATATTTAAAAATTTGTTAAGAACATGTACCTTCTCATAAAATGGCCATTTATTGATATATTTATCGTTGTTTGCCAATGCTTCTAATTTAAATTAATTTTTTTCATTCTGCTATATTGTATTTGTCCTACAATATAAATAAATGTTTGCTGAAGAATTAAACTATTAAGAATATAATTCAATTTTAAAATCATTACATTAGGATCAGAGTGTGATCAATTCGTCAGAAGAGAAGAAAAGGACATGTTCATTACTATTAAGTATATCGAGTTGTGATGAAATTTAATTACTGTAATCTAACGATGATTCGGATGATGCTAGTGTCTTTGGAAAGACACGAGTCATCTCTTTCGCCCCTTCTGAACCTTCTGGTGGTTGGCTAACCTGACACGTTCAACCAGTACCTAACGCAGGGTTCGCCTGAGGTTTGGACCAACATCTGCCCCCGAAAAAACAAAAGCCTATTGTCGCTAACGACCGGTCGCGCGTCTCTTGTTTCTAACCGAGCGCTTTTGAATCGTAGGCGAACATAACGGACCCCGAGGTCCATTGAGATTGGGTCTCCTCTCTCCTCTCACTACTTGTTTCTCTCTATCTTCTTTTTTTTCTTTTTACCCCCTCCGAGGGTTACAATTCGTACGCGCGAAACTCGGCTTTTTTCGATGCTTTTTTGTCTTTTAAATCTTTCATGTCCAAGCTTCTTTCACAATGTTAACGGCTATATGCAGATTTTAATCTTCGATTTCGAAAGAATGGACTACTCGAGAGTAGGTGCAGGATGCACGTCCTCGCTTTATTTACTTTCTGCCCTCTAAAAAACAAATTTTTTGAAATTGCGGAATTTTGTAAACTCTAAAAGAGAAAGAAATAATTTAGTAAATTTTTGTAGTTCAAGATACATTTTTTTATTCGATGTGCCATTTGGGAACCGTTTCAAATTTCAATCTATATTTCATGGGACGCGGCGCCGTATCCTCGTATCCGAAGTCAACGTTCCACGCGCCTCCCCATTCCACCCTTAAGATTCTCACCCCATTCTCTAGAGGCTCCTTCCCCTCAAATGAACCCCGCAGCTACGTAGTAACTTAAAAAAAAGGTGTTACGAACCTGTGAAAGGTGGGGCTTGAATTTGAGTTTGCGCGCTGGCCAATGGTCAAGCTCTCGCTCCGCCCAGAACGAATCGAACAACCCGATATAAACGTGAACTGTAAAACCAGGAGGGTCTACAAATAAAATCCAGGAGGGTGAAATGGGAAAACCGAGAACCAGGAGTTTATTTACTCAGGGGTGCAAAACTCCATTTGTAAGCTGATTCAGTACCTATATCTTTCATTCTAAATCCCTTGATTTTTTATCCTCTCTTTGTTTCATAGGCTTTCATAAACATAAACAACGTTTTAATTTTCTAAAATTAACTTAGATTTAGATCACTGATCTAATTACTAATTTTATTTGACATTTTATAAATTTATTCTCAAAATTACAGTCTCAATATTTTTTGCAGAGGAAAAAAGAACATTGTTTTTATTAGAGTCTGGAGATCATAAAATTAAGGAAAGAAAGGGTGGTAGAAAAAGAAGTAGATGATGGTGGTTAAAAGAAGGAAGTGAGTTTGGGGTTATGAGTTGGGTTGCGAAGACAATTTCTCGGGCCGGACGAGCTTCTTGTTTTCGCGGTCCTGGCAGCCCATTCGGACGGATATGGTACTTGACTCGCGGAGAAAAAGATCAATATATGAACTCCTGCCAATCTCTATGTTAATGCCCCCACACACGTTCGCATTCGAGGATATACAGTATACACGGCATTGCCAGAAGCGCTCTCCTAAAGGACCTCTAAAAGTGAATTGTTACGTCTGCGGGTGACCTCGGGACCTCTCCTTGCGGCCGAATGCCGTACCAGTGAATTATAAGTCCTGCAAGTCCTTCCAAGACTTCGACCTACCAGATCTGTCCTCATATGAGAGCAATAAAAGACCACCAGAAGTCCATTCGCAAATTAATAAATTGTGCAATTTATTTCTTGTGAAGGCCTAGTTTGGTTCCCTTCCTGGCTTGAGTCATAAAACAACTCCAATTACTTGGAAGGTCTATAACCAAAAATCTGCATCAACTTTTAGGAATCCCCAAACACACCTTACCCAGCTTAACCTTTATCTAAAAAATGTTTGTTTAAAGCACAGCAACATATTTCCACTTCTTATCTGGCTCTTTTCCATATTATACGTTTTCAAGCTTATAACTTCGCAGTTGCGTTCTATTAATGGTTCTCATGTTCATTAAAAATAAAAATCAGTATTCCACGTAAATGAGTTTAGTAAAATAATGATGTAGGACTATACATAAAGTTCAGAAATAAGAATTTAGAATGTCTTCAAAAGTACGATTGTTAGAAACTGATTAAAATATCAAGTATTAAATATAAATGTATAAATATTGTTATTATAACTTAGTTATATAGAACAATAACTAATGTTATATAATACAAAAAGTCGACGCACAAAAATATGTCTCAGGGAGAAATGTGAAATGTAACAAAAAAACTTTTTCTAGAATAAATCACTGAAGAGGGCCTGTATAAGGAGCCGAAACGTCTAATAAAAATATAAATCTTCTTCATCATTTGTGGACCCCAAAGCCACAAAACTAATAAATTAAATAATTTACTGAGAATCGTAAAAAGCCACGAACAATCTACAAAATATCTATCCCGAAGGTTTCACATCAATATTATCATCCTTCAATAAACTTTCCTTTTACTTATTCTGCAACAGAGCCTACGCTCTTAACTTTGAAGATTTCCTAGCAATATTATTAAATTTAATTTAATTTCCACCTTCAATTGTACTGAAGGAGAGTCTACTCCGTCAAAAAAGCTCTTTCACGAAGGTTTTCCATTAATATTATTAACTTTCAATTAATTTGCCTACACGGAGAAAAGATATCGCACAATGATATCGCGAAACCTCTATATTGCAAGAAAGCGCAATATTATAACGTACGATCAGGTCCCGGAGCTTTGTGCGGTATTATAATGCACTAATATCACAGAAAAAAGTTAAGTTAAATTTGGTTGCTATCGTCTGCTACGGCTTCCTTAGCAGCAATGGAAAAAAGGCAAAGTATGAGTGAATTCGAGCTATAAATCGGGATACCAGATTTAAAACAATCACAGAAAAAAGCAAAAACTTGCTGCAGATAAGACCTGCAACGGTTAATGATTAAACATATTTCGGCGTAAGTTTCACTGAGGTTAGGAAAATAATTTTGAATTTTGAACGCTGAAGTGAGCAAACTTCGGTAAAATATGTAGAATCAACAACAGAAAACACGCACAAAATCTGTTCTTACTGATATATTTCCTCCGAAATAAATCACGTTATTGTAGACGAATTATAACTTATTTAATGTCATTTAGCAAAAGTGCAAAATGTAACTGACAGATAGGAATACCTATTTCTCTCAAGTTTAATAAAGTTAAACGGAGCTGGATACGCTAGATATTTACGGTTAACATATTTTATATTTACCTAAAGAACTAGCAATCTAGATGTGCAAAGTCAGTGTCTGTAGATATTAAAAAGTGAGATGTTAGTATGTAACACCCAAATTGTTAAAATGAAATCTCGAAAATAATCAACGAACATCAATGATTACGACAAATAACGGCTACAAATATTTAAGAGGTTTACCCATTCTTACTTCTTAGTCATTTTAGGACATAATTGATAAATTGTTTGTAAATTTGTAATTAAACCAGAATATTCGCACGTAAACGAAAAACCGATAAACTTGATGAAAAATCGATCAGATAAGAATCAATCAGTAAGAATTGGTAAACCCCTTAAATATTTGTAGCCGTTATTTGTGTATATATATATATATATATATATATATAAAATTAAAAATTTGTCATAAGGACAACCGCAGGATTTCGCCGGGAGCGGGTGCTAATCTGAAAAATTGCACCCG